>NC_032024.1:10014747-10038354 GCF_001865875.1 Lupinus angustifolius
AAAACCTTGTTGCATGCTTTTTCTTTCCCTCTCTTTTTATTGCTTTAATCGATTACTTTGTATAGTTGTAATAATTTGTTTCTATACTATACTGTTGTAACTCTGATATATCTGTTAGCTCTGTATATTTGCTTCGATCTCAGTTGCTTGTCGTACAAGAAATTGAATCTGGTTGTGCTATCTGAGCTGTTTTAATCGATTAAATTGCTTGCGATAATCGATTATTCTTTCTTTGTTAATCGATTAAACTGGGGGTTTTTCAGCATTGCATGTTGTTTGCGAAAAGCGGATACTTTGACCGCTACACCTATTCAACCCCACTTCTAGGTGTATTTTAGCCACTAATACCTAAGTTCAACTATAAACCAAAGAGTTTTAGTACACTTATGATGAGTACATTATAATGTGGTGTAGACTTGATATATTTAATATCTAATGGATCGGTGGTGTTCTATACTATGAACACATGTTGAATGGAATTTTCAATATATTTGAATTGCAAAGTTATCTTAATGGACACAGATTTGGTGCCCTTTTTCCTTTGACAATAATGTCTTTTATTGTGCTTTAACATCAACAAAACAGAAAATCAAGAAAATACTTGTAGTTGATAACAAATTCTACTGCAGTGTCACTTCCACTTAGTTTGCAAAACAGAAAATCAAATAGTCTTTGATTTCTATACACATTTACTAATATGTATCTATGATTATAGTTGAAACAAATAACAATTAGGATATGTACAATTGAAACAAATAACAATTATTTGATTATCGCTTTCAATTATTTTATATCTCCTCCTTTCTTTTAGAGAAAAGAAAGGAGGAGATATAACAATCAAAATATCGATAGGACAGAAAAGGCTAGAGAAGAACTCTAAGGGCTGCAATGATTTCACAAATATTATCCCTACCCATCCTTCATAATCTTGACAAATTCTATAGAATCTAAGCCAACATTCCCTCCCCAAACTGTTATTAGGAGGCTTAGGGTACATGTCGAGATAAAAGGCTTAGGTTTAGGCACTTCTTGCTTTAAATGGCTTAGATTCTGCAGTATTCTACAGTTTACCAATATTGAAATTTTGGTTATACCTATTTGTATGCCCATGTTTTATGTAGCGCAAACACATTACGAAACTAACAATTATTTTATGGTATGATGTCTGCTTCAACAATTATAAAACTAAAAAGTATAAAGTACATTAAATTTCAGCAAATATAAAAATTTAAGGATATGTTAAAGAAAACTTGACAATAACCTTCTCAATAAGATGTAGTATAACTTTGGCATTTCACCGAACATAAGCGTATAAATTTAAGGATATGTTAAAAAAGGTTGACAATAACCTTCTTAAAAATGTAAAGCATAAACACAAACCCTCTTAGTGTAACTTTGGCATTTTTGAACAAAATGTAAGCGAAAAGGAAAATATGATAAGAGTATGTAGGCATGAAACTTAACATAAGGTAAGCTAATTATAAACACATGAGGAACAATATATTTGAATACAATACATAATGCAAACCTCCTCATATTTCTTAGTACATCTCAAAAAACTTGTTGGAAGAGTGAATGACGGAAAGTTAAATGAGAGGAGCAAATGTGATAGTAGTTATGAATAATATGGAGGCTAACTTCTATTCATGCTCCATTATGCTAATGTCATCCACATTCGCTGCAAAATGAAAATGGGAGGAATGTACATTAACAATCTATTTAAATTTAAAGTAAATATGAGGTATGCACTATGTATTGCATTCCATCCATGTTCTGCAAATTGAGTGTAAAAGTGTTGTTGGCAAATATACTTTCCTTTTTAATTTGAGAGTTAAAATGGGAGGAATATACATTTGAGATCCTATAAAGTTAAAGTAAAATTGCAAAAGGGTAAAATAGGGAAGGATAAAATTATATCATCTTGATAATTACACAACCCGCATTGTAATTGTTTGGTATTGACTTTCCGATCGTTATATGTTATAAATGCTTGAAATAATAGAGTTTGATTATAATCTACATTTGAAGACCTTATATTCGTATAACTGCAATAGTTTATACACTTACAATACTAAAGAATAAAGGCGATGATAAGACATAAATTCACACAATCATGTTAGGAACTCTAGAAAAGCCACAAAATTCAGAATATAAAACCAATGGCAAAGCAAATATATCACAAAGGAAACACTAATAGCGTTTATTATAAAACATTTTTTCACTAACTCAAAATCTTCTACTTGCGTAGTCAAATCCCTTGATTTTGCCACCCACTAATATTGCATAAATTTTCTACATCTGCTGAATGTACTTTCTTCTTTTCTAGGAGATGATAATCATTGAAAAAAGTGTCACATTTCTCCATCTCCCAATGATAAATTCCAATAAATCTGCACTTATAAGAAACTACAATAATTGAAAATGCATAAGTTAAAACTAAACAATTGATGAAAATAACATATATGAACTTTCGAGTTAGTGAGAAAGATGTTATAATAATAAATGTTAGTGACTTTCAATACTATGTTATATTTTCTTTAGCATAAGACTCCTTAACATGTGTACACATTACAAGGAAAATGGAAGAAGACATATATAAGACTCCCTAATTTTAGTAACTACTCCTTTAATCTCAAAGACAACTCCTTGCAACCCATTTTCAAAAGTTACCTCTATTTTATAATCACAAAAAGATTTAACCTCTTGAATAACAACTCAATAACGACATCTATTATGGACAAATGAAAATCGTATCAATGTCTAGTTAGAATAAGCTTTTGTGAACATGAGCATGTAACAACAAACTTAAAAAAAAGTGAACTTTGAGAGATGGACAAAAATACACGAATTAATTAGTGACTAACTATTCTAAATGAATATTTCATTGCAAATCCTTCATAGGCATTTAGACTGATTTTCTCAAGTATAAAGTGAAGAAAATGTAATTGCCATAAATGGACAGACCATTCCAAAAAGGACAGTCCAAATGGAAGATAGTGATTGCTATAATGAGACAGCCACTATAATTCTAAACTTAATAGAGTGATAAAGATTATAGTGGCTATTCCTAATTATAGTGATGGCCATAATGGAAGATAAATGAGTCAACTATTTCATATTAGTCTAAAAGGGTAATTACCTATAATGGCTATTCCTAATTATAGTCAACCATTATAGCATAGCCATTGCATTTAGAATCACCTTGAAGGAGATACCATTGTTAATGTAGGAATTTATCTTCCTTAACATGTCATTGGAAAGCTATATGTTGCTCTATCAACGGATTTTTCAAAATTTACAAAAAGATTCATATTAAAGAAGAAACAATTCAATGGGACGAGGATAATTTCACAAAGAATATTGTCTTTAAATATATTTACTATCTTGAGTTTATGCTCTTATCTATAAAAATTATTCATCAATGAAATGACTTCTACTCCAATCCCTACATCAATGGAATTTCATACAGTGACTATTCCTAATTATAGTGATTGCTATAATGGAATGACCTTTTTAGACTGATTTTAAACTGATCAAAATTATAGTGGTTTCCAAATTAGGGTGATTACCTATATATGAGTCAAATTGTAGTATAAGATGTATATGAAATAGTTTGGTAAAGAAAAGAAACAATGTAAAAGAACATGGTAGTACTACATTCTATTAGAACTTTTCACAAACATTTGGTTACATAATCACTATGTCAGGGACCCGTAGGCGAAAGCGTCGAACCATGCCAAGGTACAACCGCTAACCACACCATAAGGCAAAAAGAAAATATGCATATCTTTACATACAATGGATGAGGTATTTCTTCGAACATGTTTTGTGCACACTGTTAATAAAACAAAAGTTAAAGATAAGAAACAGGAAACTAAGATAAGAAAGAAGTATAATATCAAAGAATAATAGATTACTTCTCTCAACATATTCACCATAAAGGCACATTATAACAAATGTTTCTCAAAATAAACAAAGTTTAAACAGTAAAGAATGAATTGAAGAAGTTGTTTTTAAAACTTATGGGGAAGATGATAAAATAAGAAAAAACAATAATATAGCAATTGTAGAATGAGACACAACAACTTGAGATAACCTAATAATGCAAATGGGGTCTCTCTTGTTATTTAGCCATTTCCGGCACCGAGTCTTGACAACACTTTTCATGAAGGATCCATGATACTCCATTCAAGACAACCATCACTTCATTCACATAATGGAGAAGTCCAAGAGATAATCCATTTGCATTATTAGGTTATTGAGTCTCTTTCTTTATCTATAAAGTTTCATTCTTTCATCACAATTCACACACAAACTAAGAGAAGGAGATGATTGTGGTTAAAGAAGGAGATGATTGTGGTTAAAGAAGGAGAGAACTGATGGGAATGAGAGAACATGAGAGAATGGGACGATTTTGGATAATGAGAGAAATATTTTAAGATTTGGATAAAGGAGGTTATGATAAAGTGAGGGCTAAATTGGAATTAAAAATTTATATCATGACATGACAGTTAAAAAGGATTTTGGCTTTATATAATGGTATAGATATAATGCAGTAGATTAATAGATTAGGCTAATTTGAACATTCAATTTTATCCATCCTAAGAAGTCCAAAATTGAGTTTTTTTAAAAAAAAAAACAGGTTTCTTATTTTTTTATTATTTATTAAATAATTTCGAAAATAAATAAATTTACCAAGTTGTTTTTGAATTCCAAGAGAGAAATGCTAGTATCTACCCCTTTGTTTTTTATAAAGAAACTGATTATATAAGCACCTAATAAAGGTCGTTATGAGTTTTTATACCATTTTTAATTAATAAAATAATTAATTTCGAAAATCATAAAATATACATCTATACTATTAATAAAGGGAAAACACAAAATAACCACCATCATGGTGTAATTTATGTTTTCCAATTTTGCCCTCAATATCTTTTTATTTCTACTAAAAAACCATATAATATTATTCTCTTATTTTATCCTTATTATCTTCTTATTTTAAAAGTGTATTTAAAAAATTGAATATTGGACGAATTGAATAAATTCAACCGTAAATTTAACGCAAAAAATTATATTTGAATTTATAAAATACAAACTATACATTACAAACGATAGGAAAATGGATTGACAGGCACGACAGTGCATGTCAACACGCTAGTAAATATAATATTAGAACAATTATATACTAGTAGTGTAAGTATTTTTTACACTGTCACTATATAATTCATCAATCATTTTCGCTTATCATTTATTGGTTGATAGTTATTTGTTTTATTTTGATTTTTTAAAATAAAGTCTAACAAGATAATCTCTAACAAAAAATTCATCAGTTTATTATAATTATTAAATAAAAAATAAAAATCAGATTTAATTAAATAAAGATGAGGTTACTGGACATTGTATTTGTTATTATCTCTAAAAAATAAATTGGATTTGTTAAAAAATTGGTAACAAGTTTTGAATTAAAGATAAGAATGAGAAAGATGGGTATCAGATATTTTTTAGATTGGTGTTTATCTCTAAGACTCTCATGTGACCCCTAGGTCTTTAGTTGAAACACGCCTAAAAAGAGCAAAATACAAAGAAACACATGTAGGAGATTTTTGGAAATTCGTGACGGCCTTGGGATTAGTGCGAGCATCCCAAAGTTATGCACCCATAGTTTGCCACTTGTCAACCGTGGGTTGAGAGGCGCCATTACGGCAGCTGTGCTTTTCTGCGAAAAAGCCAACCAATTATTGCACGATCAATCAACACATCTAGGATTTAGTTATTAATGCTTTTTGTACCATCCCTGCCTTGCCCTAAGTGGCTTGGCTTCCCCCATTCATAGCAGCAAATCTAGTGTTGACAAGCGTCTCGCTGCTTCGATAATGCCGCCCCACTGGATCCCATAATTTTCGTGCTCCATTGCACCCATAGGTAATTTTCCCCTTATTTCCTTTCTTCCTTTTTCACATAATAGTAAGTAAGAATTTTTATAATAATAATAATATAATTGTAAAATCTAAAATTAAATAACAAAAGAGTAGTAAACCTAAGAAAAAGATTTAAAAAATAAATGTTTTGTTTTGTATTATTTCTTCCCTTTTTTAGAAAATTAGTTGGTTTTTATCATCTTCTCAACAAATTTAATCCATACTCGATTCTCGTTACTTTAAAATTTAAATAGGATATCTAAAACAACAAAGAATCAATTTGATAATAATAAAAATATATTATCACAATTTTAAGATAGGATGCAGTGTCAAACATATGAGTGCACTTCATTTTCTTAAAATTGATGAGTAATTAATAAATAAATAATCAACTCACTCCTCATAAAAAATCTAAAAATATCTCTAAGCATTAAAAAATATGAGATTTTAATTCAGGTTTATACTCATTGAGATGCGGTATTTGACATTAGGGATGTACTTCACTTATTTTAGTACGGTTCGTGAATTAAAATTAAACACAACTTCCTATTTCAAACCTTAAAATAAAATAAACATAATCGAAAAAACATTTTCTACAAAGAACTATATAGTCTTGATTCCTAATACACATAGGGATACATAAGAGTAAGATCTTATTTTGTTAGACACGACAAAAAAAATAAAATAGTTTCCTTTTTAATAAATTGAATAAATATCAATTCTTAATAAAGTAGTCCATTCAATCTGTAAGGGTACCCGTTGGTTAACAAAGCTCTAACTTCACCTAGAGGGGGTGAAAATGTGGTTCAAGTAACAATTAAACTAAATTCGAATTACAAAAGATAATATAAAAAATTATTAGTTTTAATCGATTAAATGATTACTTAATCAATTAACAAAAACTTGGAGCTAATCGATTAACAGAAAGCTTAATCGATTAACCTGCTGATTTTCTTGAAAATCTTTTGGTTCATGATGCAACAATAAAGCAGTGATTAAACTAATATAGTATGCTCTTAAACAAATTACTTAAGGAGATTAGTAGAACAAATTCACTTATGCAATGTTCTCTAAATGAATGTAATCAAATAAAGCGAAAATATGATAATTGCATCTAAGTAAAAGAGTAGGGTAACAGAGAAGATGACAATGTAAAGATGATCTTACTTTTGACATTGACACAATTTTGATGAAGACACCAAGATCACACAAAAAGAAGGAAAAAGGAAGAAGATATCGAAGACGCAAGAAGATCAAGCTTCAATTAGAGTCTAAGTCTTCAATAGGTACTTTTATCCTTTACACTCTAATATAATTAGTAAACAATGCTCAAATGAAAGTGAAAAACTATTTTGAAATGAAATTGAAAACTCTTAGACAAAGTTAAACAATTTTGAAAAAGCTAAGTAACGGGTTACTTGACCTATGTAACAGGTTACTAGACCTAGGTAACACATTACTTGAACTGTGTGACAGTGAGTAACATGTTACTAAGACTATGTAACAAGTTCCTAATTGAGTAAAAAGTTATCCATCAATTTTTACAGTGTAACCGGTTACTGTCTTGCAGTAAATGATTAATTCTCAGACAAAGTGTTTGAGTAATCGATCGCATCGTGGTGTAACCGATTACCCAGAGCTTTTATATCCAGATTTTCAAATTCAAATTGAACAACTTTCGTTCAAACTCAATGAGTTCCATTCCAATCGTGTCCCAACTTCATAGAAGGGTATATTGGCTGATTTGAAGCCTATTTAAAGGCATTAAGACTCCCATTTGAACTACACTTGACACAATATGAATACAAAAAATTTAATATACAATACTCTACACTTTTATTGCAACTTTTGTTCTAAACTTTCAGAATTTTCTACAGTTTCTTCAAGTGAAAAGTTCTAAAGTTTTCATACTTAATTACTTTAAAAGAGCATTGTCTACTAAGTGTATTAAGTCAGAGGATTGCAAATTATAGAATTGTTATATCTTGTAAAGGCAATCATGCCATATAATTCATTATTCAACATATTGTAAACTTGTCATCACAAGGGTGTGGTGAGAAGGGAAAAGAGAGTACTTGGAAATGTTGATTTCAAAGGGAGTTGGGTATTTGTGAGTGTGTAAGGTACAAGGAGTCCGTGGAGAGAATGTAACTACAACTCAATATATCTAGTAAAAAAATCTCTTGTGCTGCAAGAGTACTAGACGTAGCCTTCAGTGGACAAGAATGTGAACCAATTTAAAAACTATATGTTCTTTCTCTCTTCTCTCTACTATATCTTTCTTGTTTTTGAATTAATTCTTGGTAATCTTTCTGCAATAATTCCGCTGCATAAACACTTTGATATTATAAGTAGAACAATTAACCATTGCCTCATACAACTAATTCACCCCCTCTTAGTTACCATATAATACTTACAATTGGCACCAAACCTTAGTTTGGGTAAGTTATTCCCAAAGATCCTACACTTTTGATGGTCTCTAAGTCTTTTCTAGGAGAATGTTATGATATTAATAAACCTGTAATTTTTATTGGAGAACATTATGCATTTTGGAAAATCAGAATGATAATCTTCATATCCCTATACTTAGATATATGGGACTCAATAGAAGAAGGTCCATTCATATCAAGCATAGTTTTTAATGAGGTTAAACAACCAAAACCAAAATATTCATGGACCAAAGAAGAGAAAAATAGAGTTCAATATGACCTTAAAGCCAAAAACATTCTTATATCGACTCTAGGAGAAAAAATCTTTAGAGTGTCAAGTTGCAAATCGTCAAAAAAATTTGGGACACTCTAGAGAGGACACATGGCACTAAAGAAATTAAAAGGTCCACAATAAATAGTGAAGCATCAACATCAAGGAAAGATTCCACATGTTCTATATGCAGAAAACCACATCATGTTAAAGGTGTTTGTCTAGCATTACAAAAGCAACATACTCTCAAAAGAAAGAAGGACAAGAAGTGCACAAAATCAAATATCATAGAAGAAGACAACGACGTTGGTTCAAATGTTGAAATCAAAATTATGGAGCAAGTACATATTTCTTTGATGGCTTCACACAAATCAAATGATGATTATGAGGTTAGTAACTCTGAACCAAATGATACTTTTTCATATGATGAGTTACATATTTCTTTTAGAGAATTGCATGTAGAATTTACTAAATTCTCGAAATTATGCATCAAATAGAAAAATGCCATAAAAGGTCTTGAGAGTCAAAATGAAGTTTTGCATAAGGATTTCGACACCTTAAAATCCAAAGCATATTTTGATTGCATAAAATGTCCAAAGTGTGATACTCTTGAAACAAAAAATGTTTCATTAAATCAAGAATGAGATGTGTTTAAGAAGAGTACTCATAAGTTGGAAAATATTTTAAATTCTCAAAAACATACCAATGACTGAAGAGGTCTAGGCTACTCAAATAGCCGAAAAACTAATGGTATGTAAAAAGAGTATTTTTGTAAAAACTAAGAATGATTGAATGCATAATATTTCTAATGAAAATCTTGATTAATATTCTTTATACAAGTGTAAACAAAAGATGCATCAACATCAACTCACATGATTTTATTATAAAAACGTAGGCCATACTCCTAATTCATGTCATATTAGAAGAGTTGGTATTCCAACTAGCCTATGTGTTTGGGTTGAGAAATGTGCTAACCCCGCAGGACCCCTACACTCTTAAAAACGCCATATGAATTGCTAAAAGGCCGAAAATCGAATATTTCACACTTGCATGCTTTTGGATGTAAATGATTTATATTGAATAATTATAAAAGATTACTAGATAAATTTGATTCGAAAGCTGACGAGGGAATATTTTTGGGGTACTCTGTTCATAGTAAAGTATATCGAGTCTTTAATAAATATACTATGCATGTTGAAGAGTTCGGCCATGTAAAATTTGATGAATCTTCTCCGAAAGAGAAGAGGAAGGTTGTGTGTTATGATGTTTCAGGTGTGCTGGAAAATGCATACACAAGGAACATGGATATTGAGAACAAGGTTCAGGATGATCAAGAGCAAAATGAAGATCATCAAGAAATGCCTATGGTGTAGAAGACAAAGAAAGATCATCCACTCGACAAGGTTATAGGTGATATCTCAACGGGAGTGGTAACCCAAAATTCACTGTGAAATTTTTGTAACTTTGTAGCATTTGTGTCACAAGTCGAACCTAAGACCATAGACGAGGCCTTAGAGGATGAAGACTGGGTTATAACTATGCAAGAAGAGCTAAACCAGTTTGAGCGTAATAAAGTATGGGACTTGGTCCCTAATCCTAAAGATCATCCCGTAATAGGCACAAAATGGGTCTTTAATAATAAATTGGACGAATCTGGTTTGATTATATGTAATAAGGCACTCCTTGTTACAAAAGGGTATGATCAAGAAGAGGGTATCAACTATGATGAAACCTACGCCCCTGTTGTAAGGTTGGAGGCTATTCGAATGTTACTAGTCTTTGCATCGATTATAAACTTCAAACTCTTTCAAATGGATGTAAAGATTGCGTTCTTGAATGAATATATTCAAGAAGAAGTGTATGTGAATCAACCGACCGGTTTTGAAAATCATAAATTCCCTAATCATGTTTATAAACTAAAAAATGCTTTATATGGTTTAAAGCAAGCTCCTAGAGCTTGGTATGATAGATTGAGTAGTTTCTTATTAGAAAATAATGTGTTACTAGTACAGATTTATGTAGATGATATAATTTTTGTTCAGAAAATAATGTGTTACTAGTACAAATTTATGTAGATGATATAATATTTGGTGCTACTAACGATTTGTTGTGTAAAGAATTTTCCGAACTTATGAAAGGGGAGTTTGAAATGTCGATGATGGGTGAGCTAACATTCTTTCTAGGCCTACAAATCAAACAAATGAGCAGTGGGATATTCATTCACCAAACAAAGTATTGCGACGAACCTTTGCAAAGATTCGAGATGGATAAATGTAAAAAAGCCACAACACCTATGACATCTTCCTGCTATCTTGATAAAGACGAAAAAGGTAAAGCAATCGAGGTAAAAAAATATCGTGGCATAATTGGTTCTTTATTGTATCTAACTGCTAGCCGCCCGATATAATGTTTAGTGTATGTATATGTGCAAGATATCAAGCCTCACCTAAGGATTTACATTTTAGTGCTGTAAAACGTGTTATGAAATATCTTAAAGGAACAATATCTATGGGCTTATGTTATCCTATGGATGTTTCTTTATCCCTAATAGGATATTCCGATTCTGACTTTGCGGGATGCAAGTTAGACCGAAAGAGTACTAGCGGGACTTGCCACCTTTTGGGCAGCTCCCTAGTATCATGGCATAGTAAGAAGCAAGTTGGTGTTGCTTTGTCTACCGCTGAAGCGGAATATATTGCTGCAGGTGTGTGTTGCGCTCAGATTCTATGGATGAAGCAACAACTATCAGACTTTGGCTTAAAATTAGTTAAAATTTCTATAAAATGCAATAATACTAGTGCCATAAATCTATCGAAAGCCCCAATTCTGCATTCTAGAACTAAGTATATAGAGATTCGACATCACCTTTTAAGAGATCATATACAAAAAGGTGTCTACCTGCTTGAATTTGTTGAAACCTCGAAGCAATTAGTAGATATTTTCACCAAACCCCTTCCACGAGATACATTCTTTGTATCACGTAGAGAACTTGGTATACTTGATGAAAAATATCTAAACTAACTTGCCTTGAGTTATTATGTGCCTTTGCTTGATCTTTGTTATATGCTTATGAATGATACATGTTATGAATGCATGTTTCCTTGTTTATATTATCTTCATGAATGTGTTAGGCTCTCTTAGTGTGTCAAAATCCATTAGGTTTGTGTCTTAGCAATAGAATTCTACTCATACTTTAGATATATATAAACTGCACTGAAATATGTGATAAGTGTTGTCAATAATCCATTATTCTGTGCCTTAATGGATTAATTTGAGTTACAGAAGCCAAAAGAATTTTTCATCTTGCAAAGTAATTGATTAACACCAATTTTAATCGATTACTTAGGCTCAATTTTTTGAAAATCTAAAAATTATCTTCTGATTAATCGATTAACGCCTAAACTCAATCAATTACCTGGGCTCCAAAGTTTCAATTTTGAAAATCATTATGATGGTTAATCAATTAAGCTACTACAGATAATCGATTAACAACAGTGCTATATTAGATTAAAGTGACATTTCTAGGCCATTTTTCACTTAGAACCCTAATCCTCTTGATTCCCCCCTTCTGGATCTTTTTCCCAAAATTGAGTGTTCCTCAAGAGTTCATTAGAAAATTCGGTTCCTACCTTATAGTTCCATCTCTCTAAAACTGTAAATCTCTACCCAATCCGTATTTCACGGTTTTCCCCTCTTTAGAAACCCTAAACCTCAAATTCGAAAAATCAATTAGAAAATCGATTAAATCACTATTATACATGCAACATGAGTGAACCAAGGAGCAAGAAAATGAAGCAAACTAAAAAACATGCCAGTCGTGGAGAAAAAGGCTCTTGCTCGACTCAAGGAGGACGAAAGAGTCGTAGAGACCCTTACTACTCTCTCATTCTTCAAGAGGCTAGATTGACTAAGTTTCAAGTCCATAAGCAAACCTACATTCGGTATGCGGATGTGGAATGACTTGATGCTCAAGGCTTTCAATTCCCACATGGGTTGGAGACCCGAGGAGTTAACAAATTTGTGGAATTGAAAGGTAAGATGTATCCTTCACTCATTAGAGAATTTTATAGCAATTTTAGGTATAAGGATGAGGTGTATTCAACAATGTTAATGGGGAAGATGATTGTTATGGATGAAGAGTTATTTTTGGATGTTGGAGGTCTTGAATGTGATGGACCTATGCTAGGTGATTATAAAAATGAGTCGTGGGACTCATTCGATGATATTGAAATGTACAAATACTGTTTGAGAGGATCTCACCTATTTGTGCAAGGGGAATTGACCAAGGTTGGGTCATTGTCTGTGGAAACTGACTCTTACACTATTTGATTGTATACATATTTGTTCAGAGAAATACTAACCATGCTCAACCCACCATCAACGATCTGAAACTGATGTTCGACATTCAGGAAGGTATTTAGGTAAATTGGCCTTCGGAGATTCTGAAAGGTATGCACGACATACCTTCATCTTCATCAAGATTGCTCGCCTATGGGATATTCATCTCTCGTATCATTGATTATTACGAGATTGACACCACTCATGTGGACACTATCATGACTAACTCCCGAGAGCATCTTGTTGGTGGTAACCTGATTCACAAAATGGGCATCTGTAAATTTGATAAGGAATGGAAATATCAAGAAGACCATACTGCTAGAGTGAATGAGGATATACCACCTGAAGATAATGCTGCAAATCCCAGTGAGTCCATTCTCGAGCAACCACCTACCGAGGCATTTGCTGAGCCTCAAGAACCATCGTTTGGGCTTGCTCACTTGGATGCGATGGAACAACACCTCAATGCGCATATAGATGGACATTTTCAGAGTATGAGGGATTACATGGCCATTGAATTTCAGCACCAGCAAAGGCTTTCCGAGGAC
The DNA here is from genome assembly GCF_001865875.1 of Lupinus angustifolius. Taxonomy (NCBI): domain Eukaryota; kingdom Viridiplantae; phylum Streptophyta; class Magnoliopsida; order Fabales; family Fabaceae; genus Lupinus; species Lupinus angustifolius. The sequence continues at coordinate 10,028,252 of NC_032024.1, forward strand.
CTAGAACATATCATTTTCATAGTGCGTGCTACCCGTGGCTCATCTCCGTCACCACCTACACAAGATTAGCCTAGATAGGAATTTCTAGTATGTGTTTAGGGTGTGTGGTTATTATGTTTTGGTGATTGCTTTTTGGTGTTGCTTATGTTATGGTCGTATTTTGCTGTACTTTCTATTTTACACAATTTGTACTCGTATATTGCACTTACTTTTATATGCTATAAAAATTTGATGTTAATTTGAATTATGTTTGCAAATTATTGCGTTATCCTTTGATGTTATCTAATGTGCATATCTTATGTTGAACAATTGATATATTCTGAATATTGCTACATCATTATCTTTGATCATCCTATAGATTTCATGTTGAATTTACACAACTAGATAAATCTCGCAATCAATTCTGCCATAATTTGCTTTTATTACTAAATAATCCATTAACTCCATATTATAATCGATTAAACCTAAAATCTGTGCACATGTTCAAGTATTTTTTAAGCTGCTTAATCGATTATCCTTGACTAATTAATCGATTAAGACCATTATACTTGATATGTTTCCTTACTTTTGGCTTTTAATATCATAATCTGCCATAGCTTTTTGATCATGCCAAAAGGGGGAGAAAGGTGTTGTTTGAGCTGTTTTGCAGGTTGAAACGAGCTTCTGAAAAGTAATCATGTTGCTACCCTAACATTACCTCTTACATGGTTTGAGGGGGAGAATAAAGTGAGGGGGAGCAGTGCATTCTGATTCAACTCTATGCAAACATATTCAGTCCAACTTCAAGTTATCAAACAAAGACTTGTTTCAGTATTTGTCATCATCAAAAAGGGGGACATTGAAATGACAAATAGTCAAAGGATGCCATTATAACCGACCTACGAAGTTTTGATGAAGACAACATCTTACATGGAATCTTGAAGACTTGGACATGTCAACAAACAACATACCAAGAAATCAAGGTCATTGTCATAGAATCTAGGATTTCTTTTTACATTCTAGAGTCCTAAGATGATTGCCTAGTATTGAGTCTTAGGGTAGGTAAATCCAAGATGGAAGTGTCTTACAAAGAGTCTAAAATAAAAATCACAAAAAATGAGGCATAACATCAACATATAATTATATGATAATTAACACTCATGCATTTGCATTTAGCATACATGATTTTATGCATAAAGGTTTAATCATTTCTAAAATCATGATTGCATGATCATTCATCATATAGGATATTTACCATTTAAAATTGAAAAAAAATTATTTTTAATGATTTTAATCAATTAACCCAGTTTGTAATCGATTAAGTTCTGATGAAATCCTTAATCGATTAAGGAAAGTCATAATTGATTAAATGGAGTTACAATAACTAACCTTCCAGGATTTCTATTTATTAATCGATTAAGTAATATTTTAATCGATTAAGCCATAACTGAAAAATCAGTTTTCAAAAACCTGTTAATCGATTAACATGACAATTTAATCGATTAATATATGTTGTGTCAGTAATGAGCTAATTCTGTTATTTTGCAACAGAATCAAAATAAGTTTTAAAGCAATGCTTTTCACACTTTCATAAAAAAATCAATTGAGGATCCTTGTGAGATCGAAAAATTACTGAGAGAAAAGAAAAACAAAGATTCATGGGGCTTAAGTTTTCAAAGCTATTTGATTGATTCTTTGAAGTTTTTCTTGCATACTTTTTCAAGAGTGACAAGAGAGAAAAGAGAGAGAGTCTTTTCAATGTGCCAACATTTTTCATTCAGTTGAAATACCTTTCATGATTCTACACTTAGCTCTTTTGTGAGATCATTCTGTCAAGGATTTTAGAAGAGTCGTTTAATTGTTGTTATCCACACAATCTTGTGTGCAAAGTAACTCTGCAAAATTCAGTAAAGTTGGGGATAATTCTCGTGGTGTGTGATATCATCACAAGTTGAGAATTAGGAATCTTCACAAGACAGGGAGTCTTGATTTGAGCAAAGAGTGTCGTCTGGGGCCAGATTGCACAAACGGTGTGGTATCCAAGTAGACGTAGATAAAGGTCAAACCGAGCTTCGTGGTTCAACGGTTTCAAGAAGGAAGTTTCTGTCTAGGGATATTGGAAGTGTGTTTGTAACTGAATTAAATTTCTAATAGTGAAGAAAAATCTCCCAGATCAACCGGGAGGCCTGGATGTAGTTTGCAAGTGGACCCACAAACGAACCAAGATAAAATCCTCGAGCACAATCTTCTCTTTCCCTATCTCTTTAAGATTCAGTATTTACTACTTTCTGTGTTGAAATTGCATTCTGTGATTAATTGTTAATTGTTGTTAATCTATTGATAATCACCAATCAATATTGAGTTAGAAAATATCTACATTCATCACTGTTTTGCAAAGCAAGAAAACTATTTTTCAAAAGAATAACAACTAGTATAATTGATTAACGTGCTGATTGTAATCGATTATTTGAATTGTCCTTAATCGATTAAACCTGTTGATAATCGATTAACTGCAACAGCTTTGTATTCTGCGTAAATATCGGAAAAGCGGGATTAGTGATCCACTACACCTATTCACCCCCTCTAGGTGTAATCTTACCTCACTAGTACCCAACAAAGAATTCATCATTGGAAAGTGCAGAAGTAATAATATTTTTAGCCTTCAAATTATGTTGCACTTTTCTCTTTTACTCATGGTCCTAAGACTCTTTAATTTTTCTTTAGTTTCATCATCCACCAAGTGTAGAGGAATGTGAGGTCCATTTTGGATGGCCTTCCAAATATCTGTGTCTTTGGCCTCAATCAAAATCCTCATTCGAAGTTTCCAGTAGGCATAGCTCTCCCCACTAAAGACGGGAGGGAGAGTGATAGAGGATTCTTCACCAAAAGGATTTGTAGAGCACATTGCATATATTCCTAGGATCTGATAAATTATCGATTAAGCTAGTATTTGTTCGAACTAGCTCTGATGCCACTTGTTGGTTAACATGGGCTCTAACTTCACATAGGGGATGAGTAGGTGGTTCAAGTAACAATTAAACTCAATTCGAATTACATAAGATAATCTAAAAACTATTTACTTTAATTGATTAAATGATTGCTTAATCAATTAACAGAAAGATGGAGTTAATCGATTAATAGAAAGCTTAATCGATTAACCTATTGGTTTCTTGAAAACCTTTTGGTTCTTGATGCAGCAAGAAAGCAGTGACTAAACTAATCTAGTATTCTCTTAAATAGATTACTTAAGGTGATTAATAGAGCATATTCACTTATACAATGATCTCTAAATTAATGTAATCAAATAAAGCGAAAATACGATAACTGCATATAAGTAAAAGAGTAGGATAAGAGAGAAGGTGACACGTCCAATTTATCCTGGGTCAATTTTCAATCTACATCTAGTCCTCCCCTTCTGATCTTGGGAGATTTTCTTTACTTTGAAGAAATCAAATGTTTATACAAAACACTTCTTCCACCAAGAATTCTCATGGACCTAACTTGTAATGGCTCCTCACCACTTCTAACTAAGTATACCCAATGAGACCTCTTCTTGGACCTTGATCGCAACCTAGGATTTCTCCTAAATTTCTCTCTTCCTCCAAGGTGATACCTCACACCATCAAAGAGACAAATTTACAAATTGACCATAAAGATGTGTACAAAGTTCTATGCACCTACAATGTGCTAATCATACACTTACATTCAGAACAAAATTACCCTTTGATGAATCCCAAAATCTCATAGATGAATATGAATGATTCACAAAAGGAAAATCATTGAAAACTCTCAATGTATGAAAATAAAATCTTTCAAAGATTCACAAAACTCTCTCTTTTTACATGAAAGTGTGTTTCTCTCTTTTCACAAAATCACTCGTGAAAAATGTGTATCAATCTAGTATTATTCAAATTACATTTGCATATGGGAAAGGATGGTAAAATATCATTCAATTTCAAAATGTTGTGTTCGGGATGATTGATTAAATAACCACTTAATCCATTAATGTTTCTTTAAAACATACAAAATTCCAAAACAAAAACTGACTTAATCAATTGACCATATCCTTAATCGATTAACAAGTTTCCCATTTGCAAAGACTTAATCATTAATCAATGTCTTAATCGATTAACGTTTTTCTGAAAAGATTTAGTGAATTTTGCATGAACTTCTAACATGAATGATTGATGCATGGTGCATGATTTTGAAAATGATACAAGTATTAATGCCCAAAATCAAATATGCATGCTAAATGTACCTAAGTCATATTATGTATGAAAATATCTTATACAATTTGTTCATACTCTAATATTGTGAGATTTACCATAAGGTTCACCCAACTTAGACTCTACCCATTTAAAGCATCTTAGGACCTAAAATAAAAAAGAAGATTACTCTAGCCTTGATGATCCTTTTTTGAAGCTTAAATATGAGTCTCTATGTTGTTGTTGTTGACATGTCCTTTTCTCTAAGGTTTAAACTTTGTCTTCATTAAAATCATGTTCTTACATGCTTGCATTTACAGTATCGTCTAGAATTGGCGGACTCGATGCTAATATATTTCTTTGCTCGTAACTGACTCTCAGACTCGAATATCAAATTCAAAGACAAGTGTAATCCAATAAGTGAGTTTAAAATGGTCTTCTACATTTTAATGCAAAAATGTAGTGACGATTCTAATGTGTCGTATAACTGATGTTCAACCAAAAATCGGGGTGTGAAACCTAATACTTAAATAGGTCATAAATAAGTCATTCTAAAATAGAGACTTTTTTTGGATCTCAATATTTAAATATTTTACGGTAAAATTTTAAAAACCCATAAAATCCTCAATTGTTGTCCTCGCTATTGTGCTGCTCTCCCATCCACCAATTCTATTCTTTCAAACCCAAAACCTTACTTTCACTATGGTGCTTCTCTTATAGCACTGGATTCCAACCAACAACATTATTCTTCTTCCTTGTTGATTCGACCATTAAACCTAAGGTAAGGCTTTTTTCATTTTCTTTCTTACAAATTTTGTTTTAATTTTATTCTCATCCACTTTCATATGCCCTAACTTCAAAGGTTTTTCTTATTAGCGTCTTAAGTGACTTCTTAAGCAAGATTGGTACATGACTCTACTCTCAAAGCCCCACCATTGTCCATTTCCATAGTTATCGATCACCATACCTTCGAATTTAAAGCTTTCAAACATTCTAAAAAACTTCATTATTCAATATATTCTTTTTGCCTAATACTATAATTATTCATAATTCCTATCTTTGTGTAAGATTTGAATAAAATTGATTAATGAGAGGAGGATAGAAGTTACCATTTAATATGCAAAAGCATGAGAGAAGTCAAATACCTTGTTGATAAGCTAGTTCATTCACCAAATCTATGATTCTATAGCCTTTAACCTTTAGAGTGCTCCATGCAATCCATTTTCTTGTCGTTCGTGAAGAATGCGTCGGGTCCTACTTTCATTCTGACTTCTTATGGAATGCCTTGTTTAGAAATGTCTCTTTGATAATCACAACTAGAGGCACCAGCTTTATTTGCCCCTTCACCTTCCGCCGGTGCATGACTTTTCCTCCTTACCATGAAGAGGTTACCACTGGTAGTGGTTTAACTCTCTTTCCTTTACTATGACTCACGGTTTTAATTGAAACTGAAGATTGATTACTGAATTAAGAAGAGCGGAATATATAAGATCCTAAAAAATGGGGATTTTGTGAAATGATGAAGAAATGTGTGATTGATTGGTTGAAAATGCAAACATAGTGTTTTGAGCAAAGAATTTATGAATATTGCTCACACTGGAAGAGATTTACTTCCTTGAGGATTGAGAAAAGAAGGGCCAAAAATTTGTTTGGGTTGAATTCATGAAAGTGAGTAATTGAGAATGTGTTGTACTTATAAGACCCTTTTTCCTATCACAAAATTTATATTACATACAAGACCGTCGAACACGTTCTTGGTTAATTATAACTTATATTTGAAAAATAGCATATATTTTTCCCCCAAATGACTCACTACAACTTCAATTAGGTTATTATATAAAGCTTCGTAAGAAAGCATGTCTATACTGGAGCGACAAATGTTCTTATATGTGAGTTCAATCAATGGAAGAAGTTATTCCAACTTCTTGTTGTTCCAAAATACATGCCCTGAACAAATCTTCTAGTGATTGAATTGTTCTCTCTATTTGTCCATCTATTTGTGGATGATAAGCTAAGCTCATTATTAGTTTTGACCCTAGAGCCTTGTGTAGACTCAGCCAAAAACCTGATGTAAATTTAGGGTCTCAGTCAAACACAATGCTCACTCACATGTACTCTGTGGAGTCTTACAATTTACTTGATATAGAGTTTGCCAACCTTCCCAAAGAATCATTGACGTTGACTAGTATGAAATGGGAAGATTTTGTCAGTCTATCCACTATTATCCATATTCAATCATGACCGACAAGAGTGATTGGTAGTTTTGAGAAAAAAATCCATGGATATACTATCTCATTTCCATTCTAGGATATTCAAGGGTTGTAATTCTCCTCTAGGTCTTTGATGTTCAACTATTTCCTTCTAACAAGTTAAGAAAGCCATTACATATTCTACCACATTTTTCCTTAGTCCTGATCACCATTACATCTTCTTCAAATTTTGATACATTTGAGTAGTTCCCGAGTGAAAACTCAACTTACTCTTATGAGCTTCTTCCAACATTAATTGCCTTAATTCTCGATTTTGGGGTATGTAGATTCTGTTTTATGTCCTTGTTTTACATGGGATTTTTGACTCTGAATCTCCTAATTAATCTTTTGTAATTCTTCTATCTGGTTAAAAAATTCATTTGTGATCTTCAACGTTCCCACAACCAATTTGGTTTCCAAAAGGTGGCAATCTAGATTCATATCTCTAAAGTCTTCCATTAATTTCAATTCCCTTTCCATCATTGTCGCTTCATGTAGGGACTTTCGACTGAGGGCATCCGCCACTACATTTGCTTTACTTGGGTAGTATTGTAGCTCAAATTCATAGTTCTTCAAAAATTCAACCCATGTACATTGTCTCATATTTAACTCCGTTTGATCAAAGAGGGATTTCAAGAGTGAGATAATTCTCTTTGTGAGGTCTTAGTTTGCGAGACGCGTAAGCCAATACCGTTTTGTTTTGCATCAAAACACATCCCGGACCCCGTTTGGAGGCATCATAATATACTTTGAACACACCGTTCAGATGTGGAAGTATTAACACTCGAGAAGAAGTTAACCTTCGCTTCGATTCTTGGAGACTATCCTCGCATCGAGGCGACCACTCAAAAACGTGATTATTATGGGTTAACTTAGTCAAAGACAACACAATCTTATAAAAGCCTTCGATAACTCTTCTATGATAACCTGCTTATCCGAGAAAACTTCTAATCTCACTTACTGTTTGGGGTCTTTCCCAATGCAAAATTGCCTATACTTTCTCTAGATCAACAACAATACCATCTTGGGTAATCACATGACCAAAAAATTGTACTTCATCTAACCATAATTAACATTTTGACAGTTTGGCATGTAATTTCCTTTCATTTGACAAACTCAACACAATCCTGAAATGTTCAACATGTTCTACCATTGTCTTAGAATATATCAGAATGACATGGATAAACATGACAACAAAGCTATCTAAGAATGGTCGAAAGATCTTATTTATATAATCCATAAATACTACAGGAGCATTTGTGACTTCGAAGGGCATCGCTAGTTATTTGCAATGTCCATATCGAGTAAGAAAATCAGCCTTAGGTACATCTTCCTTCTTGACTCTGATTTGATCATATCCCAACTGTAAGTCAATCTTGGAGAAGATTGCTGCTCCCCTTAACTAATCCATCAGATCATCGATTTGAGGAAGCAAATACTTATTCTTGATGGTTACCTTGTTTAATTGTCTGTAGTCTATACCCAACCTCATACTCCCATCGTTTTTCTTCACAAATAATACTAAAACAACCTAAGGCGACACACTTGGTCTAATGAAATGTTTACTCATCATATCTTCTAATTGCTTTTTGAGTTCTAACAATTCTACGGAGGCCATCCTATAGAGAGCCATGGAGATTGGTCTAGTTCCAGGGACTCGATTTATTGAGAATTCTACCTCTCGCATGTGGTAATGTGGAAATATCTTCAGGAAATACTCCCGGAAATTCCTCGACTACCTGTATCTTTTGGGTTTCTACCCCTTTTCTAGTCTCTAAAGAGGAAAAGAAAATGAGTAATTGAGTCTCTACCTGAATATTTGTTAAGAATTCCTTGGTAGTTATAGACTCCATGTCTTCTTCATCGAGACATTTTTCAGAAGCTCCTAGGAATAGTATGGTTTAACTTCGACAATTCAAAGATACACCATTTTTCGACATCCAGTCCATTCCTAATAACACATCCAATTGTGATAAAGGTAGGAAAATTATGTCCACCATGAAGGTTCTTCCATGAATTACAACTAGGCATTGTAAACATGCCTCAAATGTCAATACTATGGACATAATGGGAGTTTCTACGGCTAATTCTTATGGCATAATAGTGGATGTTAACCCTACTCGTATCACACAGTCATACGCTATAATGGAATGCATAACTCCCAGATCATATAAAGCCATAGAGGAGATTCCGTTAACCATACACTTACCTTGAATGAGGTCTGGTGATTCCTTTACTTCAGCTCCACTCATAGCAAAAAAATTCCACATATGGTTGGCATCTCTAGTGGTGGCTTTCTGATCGACTGGTTTGCAGTCTTTGTAGGGCTTCCAGGACATTCATAGTGGTAATGTACTGGTTGTCCACAACTGAAATATACGTCATCTATGTTCGGGAAACTTCTCCCAAAATGGAGTTTGTTACATTTTGAGCATTCAGGAGGATCTTCCCTCGGCTTAGTATTTGAGTTCTGCTAGAAAATATTTTGGTTGGATCCTCCGTAACCGGATGGTGGTTGATACATTTTCTAGAATTTGTGACAATTATTGTTATTATGGCGACTAGGCCACACATTCTTCTAGAATTGGAGATTCTTATGGTATGCTCTTCAAACAGAATGCACTCAACTCTGTTATTCTCAGCTTGTTGAAAATATCTTGAGAACTTTATAGTTCTTCAAATTTCGCGGCATATTCTCCCACTATCCTGTTTCCCCACTTGAGTTCTAGGAATTCTATCTCATTCTTCTAACGAACGTTCTCAGGAAAGAACTTTTCAAGAAACTTCTCTCCATATACTAGCCAAGTAATTTTCCGCTGTTCTACTCTCATATCTAACCTAACGTAATTCAACCAATGTTTGACCTCTCCGACTAACAGATGAGGAGCTAGAGTTACCTTTTGAGTCTCGATGCTCTACATGATTATGAAGATTTTCTCTATATCCTGTAACCGATGATATGCCCCTTCGAGCTTAGGTGGATTGTTTTTGGAAACCTCTATAGGCATCAATACTTTGCAGTTCTTTGATCCACTATTGTATTCATACCTTCAAGAATCATTGCCATCCGACCCAACAACTCATTGGTGGCAGTTTCATTCTTCCTTGCCATACTTTACAACCTACATTCTATATCGAAATACAGTTAGAGACACATAACTAGAAGTGTGTGAGACCCATCACATGCTAACAAGACTAACTGCCCTGATACCACTAAAGTGTAGCACCCATTTTCCTATCGTAAAATTAATATTACATACCAGACCATCAGACACGTTCTTGATTAATTAGAACTTATGTCTGAAAAAGAGCATATATTTTTTTACTTTTAAAGAACATAATTTTGTCATTATCATATCAGTTCTATATTGTATTATAAAAACTAACTACACAACGACACATAAATAATATAGTCATACAAAAACATCATTGTCCAGGTCTAAAGTACATAGTCTGGATGTCCACAATATATTTAGGTACACACTAGTACAAATAGGGCAAACATATACATATACATATATAAATATATATATATATATACATATACAACACAGAAAGGCCCTATGGCTACCATCAACAACAAAACACTAACGGTATAGCCATATATCAAAATGGTCGTTATATCACTAATGAGGTCTCCACTTCCTACCCCCCCCCCCACTAACCTCCA
>NC_032024.1:10038454-10040166 GCF_001865875.1 Lupinus angustifolius
AACCTCCACTAAGTCTCCCTCTTGTTCCTCCTCAAAACTGGAAATATAAATAAACTCATATTTAACATCGGACCCGACAAGTGGGAGAGAATATGTCAGAGAGAGAGGGGATAAGCAGGTCCTTTTTCCCTAAACCTAGGTATCTGCCTCACCACTGAGAATCATCCCTTGCACTCTATGGAAAGGAGACCACGGTGTTATACTCAGGGAAGCCCCTCGCAGGAGAGGAGGGTGGATCCCAATGATTACTCGACGTCGACGTACACCAAGGACATGTACAAGTCTTCACCCCTTGAATGACCAGAGGGCCACTGGTCCAAGTCAATTATGGTCGAACGACGGAACGTCTCATCGAAGAACTCATGACATCACAAGGTCACCGCGAGAGCGGTAGAAATGAGAAGAACTAAAAGGGAGCTTACGAGGAAGAGTAAAGGGAGTATAATCAAACCTGAATAGAGTAGAGGATAGAGATCTCCGTCATAACTCGTATTCGTTTGAAATGTGTATGACATATATCGTCGACATGGTCGAGCAACAAGGAAGTGGTCGTCCAAAAATGTCTGTAAACGTGCTCCTGATGTCTATGTCTCCCCAGAACACCGCTCGGTCCTGACCGACCTCAATCTCTCCTAGAGGGAGAGGTATCACACATGGAGGGGTCTCGAATTAGGCGTCCGAAATCATTACTACATGTAATAATAATCTGGAGAGTACGTGTACCTATACATGTATAACACAACTATGCATATAACATAAAAATGTATAAATACAGTCATACAATATCTGACAGGTAAATAGTTTTGTATGAATGATGATGATGCCATGATGAACAAATCATGTTCAAGTCTATACGGACATAGTTAACAACTCGCTACATGAGTGCATAGAGAAATGTCTACTAACTGGTCCCAACTATGAATTAACAACAATGGTATCAATACTAGTTGAGCCCGACTAGTCCTATGTTGTTATTAGGAAGGGAACAAGATGAATGCGTCCATGTGCCCACCATTGGTATCTCATAGGCGAACTACCATGCACACAGTAACATCGGACTACCCATCGTTCAACAAGGACAACCACTGTATAACCCTGATCATGATACCTTCAAGGGGGTCTAAGGGAGCTACTCTATTCCTAACAAATCAATTCCCACCTGCTGCATCCCCTCAACTAAGTCACAGAGACAAGTATCCCTCTAGGTTCTCGACACAAAAACTGCAGTTTCGTATCTTCTCGTACACTATGTTACCAATAGTAGACATAGTGACATGAATGCTAAGAATCAAACATGGCTTCATTTTATTTAAGAAGGACAAAGGGAAACATTTTTCGGTAATCTCGACAACTATAGTCAAATAAGGTTTTGACTAGAAGAATCATTTTATAATAAATAAATAAAAATTATACTAACTTCACTTTATGGAAAACACTATAAATATCATTTCCTCATATCACTTTCTTTTTCCTTAAGTTAGTAAATCAAACATTTGTTTAAAATTCGTGCACGAACACATTTTTTCAAAACAACACTTTACCAGCGTCCTTGTAAAATACTATCAAGTGATTGTTGAAAGACTTAGCTGGTGAAAAGCTTAGCAAGATAATTTCCCACTCAAAAATACCTAATTTGCATACAGCTTTTATGGCACTTATCCCATGCAAACTTTAGAAAACCAACTTAATTCAATACTTTTTAGATATATATA
>NC_032024.1:10040266-10047140 GCF_001865875.1 Lupinus angustifolius
TATATATATATATATATATATATATATATATATATATATATATATATATATATATATATATATATATATATATATATATATATATATATATATATATATATATATATATATATATTGTTCACCTCTTTTCCATTTTTCCATGTAAGTTTTAGGAGAAATAAAATAGAAGAAAAGGATGAAAAGAAAATTCAAGCCAGACGGAGTCGAAGTAGGCCAAAATGATGCACACATGAAATGCTTATGCTTGGCATGACAAGCTTTGTGCTTAGCCTTAAGCATGTCTAAACAAAATTGGCCTAAGTGGAAAAGCATGGAGTCAACATGAAGCTGCTCACTAAGTAGCTTGGCGTGGACCATTGGCACGCCTAGCGTGACCTGGCCACCAACTTGGCACGATCAGGATCAGCATGGCACAAGCCAACACACGCATGGCACAAGCTAAGTGCTTTATGAGAAGCTTAGCATGGCAATATGATCGCCCAGTATGGAACCAAGCACCTAGCCAGATTGGACAAGCAACTACCCAACTCAACATCAAGTACCAACCTGAGCAAGTCAACCTGATCAAGTAGGCACCTCAGCGGTACCACATAGGCGCCTCATGGTGTGCACCCAGCAAATGGACCAAGTTGGCTTAGCAACTAAGAAAGCTTACATCATGCATGACCTCACTCCAAGTAGCCTTCATAGGCTTTTCATAAGTAGCTCACAATAACTGGTCCAAGTAGCTCACCATAGCATGGGTGAGTCAGCCCCAAGCAGCTCACTAACCAACTTGACCAAGTGACCATACCCATGCTGAAGGGTTTGGCAAGACACTTGGCGTGTGAAGGGCAAGACCAGGTGGTGGGAAGAAGTCTATAAATAGAAGGCACTTCTCAACACTAAAAACACTTCATTCTACACTTCTCTTCTTCATAAAATTCTTCTCTATAAGATTCTCTCATTTGTAATCCCTTGGATCCACGGTTCCAAGCACTTAGGTATTTTAGTTTTTAGAGTTTTTCCTATAATTCAAGAGGATAAGGGAGTTGGCAAATGAGATACAAAAATTGATTTTATAATCTCATTTGGAACTAAAAGCATCTCATCCTTGGATAGATGGCTAATGCTCCTACATATTGATTTGGATTATGGTATAATGTTATTTCTTGACTTCATTTGTATCATCTTTTGATTTCTATTTATTCAAGTGATTATTTTTGGTTATCTTTTATTCTTTAAGAAGTTCTTAATGTGGTTTTAGCTTGATCACCTAAAACTTGACTTAAAGATCCAAAAAATGTTTCTTCTTAAAGTGTTGACAAGTGAACTAAAAAGTATAACCTACACCTTAGTTCACTTGCCATATCAAAGCATCTATTTTATGAAACTTGTATTCAAGGCTAAACAATGTTAATAGAGCCCGAAGTAGGGTGTGACAACCTACTCTGACGAGTGGCAGTTAATTATTGTTTAGTGTATTATACAATGTTTGAAATCATCTTTCCAAGACAGGACACTAGGTGGAAAAGTAAGACATCATGTATGGAATTAACCAAAGTATAATACATAACTTGCATAAATTTTTCAAAGCCATTTAAGTTAAGAAATAATTCTATCATTCAAACTAAAACTTCCCCTTAAGAATTTTTAAAAGTTAGTTCACATTTCATTGTCATTCTATGCAACAACATAAACTAAAAACCTTTGAAAAAGTTGTTAATCATTATTTTTGCTATAATATGCTTATATGGTTATCTTCTATTAGGCAATTCCTTGTGGATCGACATAACTCTCTACTATACTACAATTGAATCTTGAAAGAGATGCAAGTATAGTAAAGTGTTATCAATAAATTTTGTTTGTTGAAAACTTAGTCTATTCACAAAAGTGAAAATCAATTCATGATTTGTAACTTTGTGAATAATCGCAACATACAAAAAGTGCAATTCAATAAATGGATTGTTACTTGACAATAACAAGTTGATGAATTAATAAATCTAACCACTAATATTTACTTTCTGTCATTTACTTTCCGCTACTAACTCTTTATTTTATTTATTTACATTCTATCATTTACATTATGCAACTAACTACTAACTCTTTATTTTTTTATTTACATTTAGTTATTTAATTTCCTATATCTAACAATTTATTTATTTCTTTATATCAACCCTTCACAAGAAGTGGTACGGTTAACTACTAACTTTATTATTTTATTCTGTTATTCTTTGATACCAACCTTTCATAAGAAGTAGTATGGTTAACTTAATAAAAAGAGACCAACCTTTATGGTACGGTTAATAAGCGAAATTATAATAAAATATTCATCACTCTATTTTTAACTTGCTTACAAAATAAGCCTCTCAACAAGTTGATGAGAGTGCGACCTTTTGGCCCTTTCAACAGACCACATAATTAGTATTCGACTATATTCGCCTTAGGCATAGCTTAGAGATGCACAATTATCTTTGGCACCATTTCTAAGATCAAGTATAAAATAACACTTCTCTCCATACCTTCACTTTTACTGGTACTAAAACTTCCTTGCTGCAGCTTTCTAGATTGCCGAGTACCTGATTACATATTAAACGATCATATTCGATATTTCGACTTTATTATAACTACTTAAGAGATTATCCTAAAAGAGATATAGAAATTTCAATATATACAAATATTTCATTTGGATACAAGTAGAATCTTAACCAGGCACAATAAGAATTTTATAGATAGTTTTGGCTTAGAAGCCCAGAAGGCCTCGATTCGCTTTAGGATAATTTCAAAATTTCGATAATGGAGGAATATTGGAGCATTTTCTAGACATAACTAAACACTTAAAATATTTAGTTCAACCAAATAATACTAAAGGTCTTTAGATTTTCCTGAAGTCATCGGCTTCGGTTTAGGGCTTCCGGCGAGGTAAATGACCTCCCGTTGCCGTATGACTTGTAGAAATGTGTCCTAACTCCCCTAGAGGGTAATATAACCACATTAACTAAACTTAGGCCGTAGGTATATAACATTTGAGGCCATACCTAGGTCATTTGAGGCATTTCCAAAGAGTATCAGGGACCTAAAAATCGAACTTGTGACATTAACGACGTTTCAGTTACCCAATTGTTAGATAATGTGTGGGTAAACTCTGAAACCCTTAGATTTTTGTGATTAACATCAAAGCACATTTAAAACAGAATTAGCCCTTAGATTTTCTTCCCTAGGAGTTCACACACATCCTACAATACCAAAATCACCCTTTTTGATCAACACCTTAACTTCTCAACTTGAAAAAGTATGGGTAGGTTTGAGAACCCTCATACCACGAATTTCCAGCCACGCCGAGGCTCAAAACAGAAATATCAGAAACATGCAATAAAAAACTAAGAGCATCTATATCATTCCTAATCAACCTAGAGACATAATACTTCATAACCTACCCAACATGTATGGATTCATGAGTCTCTTTAAAACAAAATTCTTAGGCATATTTGATAGTCTTTTTTAAGAGAGAATTTCAGTGATTTAACTTCAAAATGAGTTCCTCATACATCAATTTATTTGACTACTCCCTTGGGTGAAATTATTATGAAAGATTGAAGCTAATCCACAACCAACTCACTTCACCCCCTTAACCTTGCTCATGAACATTGAAGAGAGAAAATAAGCTATGAAGAACCTATAGATTGGAAAACAAAGACCATAGACATTATCACCATACCTTAAGGATGAATTATTCTCACTAGCATCTGAACTTGGTGAATAAAAAAGGAGCTCCCCGCCCCCCGTATCTCCGTCACACGAGAGAGAAGAAAGGAAGAAGAAGATGAATGTGGGTGTTTGATGCCACTCAGTGGATTTTATAGAGGAGGATAAGAGGACGGTTGGGCTGAGTGGATAATTAGTGGAAAAATCCCACATACTTAGAGAGGTTTTAGGTAGGTTAAGTGGCATGCATGTGTGATGTTAGGTGGAGTTATCTAGTACCACATTATGCAGTGCATGAGTGTGTTTCTTGCATTTAAGATATCATAAGGCTATGTTTAACATTTTCTAGATGAGTATAGATGATTATCTATATATTTAGAGGACTAAAAGAAAGAGTTGTAGGTACTCACATGCAATCCAACCAAGCTCGCTTGAAAACAAACCTTTGCTGTAAAAGTTTTATCTTAACTTTATATTAAATTTTAGGGCTGAGGTAAAAGCTTTCTATCCTCACTACTATTATCTCAAATGACTTATTATGAAGTCAATTAGGTTATATGACTATTTGAGCCATATTTACTAGATTCTTATAACTAGACTTACTCGCTAACGGGTAAACCTTAAACTTAGACAGCTTAGCATGTCAAACTAAACTGACCTATATTCTCGATCTTGATCTTATGTCTAAGCTTAATTATATGTCAAGGACTAATCTATGAAAATCTTAAACTAAACTTACTTTTTATACCTATCAACTAAAAATTTATTCATAGGTTACTTATCATTCAAGTAAACTAGTCGTTACTTGATTAATTTCTATTTCACGTATGAATATAATATCTATGTCCTTCTATCATCAATAAAAACACAATAACACACATAATACCTTTACATATAAATTCCTAATTAGAGAGATGAAATGAGGAATGTTACAACACTAGTAATCAATTTTAAGGTTTTACTTGTAATCGATTGTCTCTATTTAAAATTAAAATGATTGATTACAAAGAAAATTTTCTACAGTTTTAATTTCAGAAAATCGATTACATGGAGCATAATATGTGCAACGTCACCAACTAATAGATTATAATGCAACTATACATTGTTTTCCCTCATTCTTAGTAGAACTCGACCAGAATTGAGATAACCTACTAAAGCTAGGTTTAACCTACTAAAGATAGGTTAGAATTCTGAAGGAAACCATAATTCCATATTTGTAGTTCCTTTAAAGATATTTCAATATACTTTTAAGTTAGACATATGTGTCGTTTTGATTAGCTAGATATCGTCCACACATACACTAAACAATTTATTGAGTCTACTGGAGTCAAATATGTCAATGAAACAATTAAATTGTGATACTTTGTCACATAAATTGTCATTCCTTTTTCATCTTTCTTTATGAACCATGACATTGCCATTGATAGTGTGGCTTCGTTAGCTTTCATTGTATCAAACATCCTTAGTAATTCGCTGCAACACATAGCTTCATTAATAAAAGTTCCACCATCACATTGTTTAATTTATAGTCCCCAAAAGATATTGAACTCTCCCATCATAGATATTTCAAATTTGCTTGCCTAAAGCTTTTAAAAATCTTGTACATGTCATTCTTAATAGCACCAAATATGATATCACCAACATAAATTGAACCAATAATGTATCACGATTAGTTCTATGAATGATGAGTGTTCTATGAACCCTCCCTTTTTTGAAGCCTTTTTATAATAGAAATTTGCTTAGTCTATCATGTCAAGTTATTGGGCTTGTTTTAAACCATATAAATCATTTTTAAGTTTGTAAACATGATTTGAAAATTCAATGTGTTCAAAATTGGATGGTTGATCAACATAGACTTCTTCTTTAATAACATCACTCCAAAAACAT
The DNA here is from genome assembly GCF_001865875.1 of Lupinus angustifolius. Lineage (NCBI taxonomy): Eukaryota > Viridiplantae > Streptophyta > Magnoliopsida > Fabales > Fabaceae > Lupinus > Lupinus angustifolius. The sequence goes on from NC_032024.1 coordinate 10,045,838, forward strand.
TCTAATTGATTCTAATCTGAATAGGAGGGTATAAGTTTCATCATAGTATATTCCATCTTCTTTTATTATTTTCCAAGCTTTTGATAATTCATCTTGCACTTGTTGACTTGGTGTAGAAGGTTCTTCTGCACCTTCCTCGACCTCTTTTTCTCTGAAGTAAGTGTTTCCTAATATTTCTAAAACATTATAACAAATACCTTTCTCGTGCTTTGAAGAATTAAGTTCATCAAATGCAACATGTATTGGTTACTCAATAGTCATAATCCTTTTATTATAGATTTCATATGTTTTTCTATGCAAGGAATATCCAAAAAATATGAATTCATGGGCTTTTGTATCAAGTTTTCCCATATTATCTTTTACATTATTTAAAATAAAACATTTACAACTAAATACATGTAAATATAAAATATTTGGTTTTCTCTCTTTGTAAAAGCTCATAGGAAGTTTTCTCGAGAATATATCTAATTAGAATCCTATTAATAACATGAATAACAATATTAAATGCATCTTCCCAAAATTAGTGAAGAAGTTTTTAGTCATTAAACATAGTCCTTGGTAATTCTATTAGGTATCAGTGGTTACAATACACCTAGAAGAGGGGTTGAATAGGTGTAGCGGTTAGAATATCCGCATTTCGAAACTCAACACTTAATGCTGAATCACCCCTATTTAATCGATTAAAAGAATGTGGATAATCGATTAACAGATTTGATTTAATCGATTAAAACAGAAACAATAAGCTTAGGCAGATTCGATTACTTGCACGACAATTAACCGATAATGAAATTAACACACAGAGCTTACAGAATTATCAGAGTATTAACATTATAGCGAATATACAGAATATAGCAATTAATTCTACTATACAAGTTAATCGATTAAATGCAATAAAGAGAGAGAGAGAAAGAAAAATCCTGCAACACGATTTTTATCCTGGTTCGTTTGCTTGTCCACTGCAAACTACATCCAGGCCTCCCGGCTGATTTGGGAGATTTTCTTCACTATAATTGAATCAATGTTTTTACATGCACATCATCCAATTACAACAACTTAGACATTCACAAGAAAATAAAGAACCTTATTCTATGGTTTGACTCCCTTCCTACCGATAAAGAAAACCTTTCTTTCGGCGTAGCCCCAGCCAAGAACCTCTGTTCTTTCCTTATCTAGAACTCTAAGCAATATGAAGATACAACTCAATCTCTTAGGTGATACGACACCTTGAGATTCCCAATGTTACAACAATTTTTCACAACAAAATTATAGAGCAAACTCAAGCAATTACAAAGCTCATATATGA
>NC_032024.1:10047240-10047537 GCF_001865875.1 Lupinus angustifolius
TTGTTGGTGATCTTCAAGCTCTTATTAGCACAAGTTGTCCTCATCAAAACCATGACATATAAAACCGTGACATATAAAGAGAGCTGTCCAAAGTGTTCATCTTGACATGCACACTTTCAATCTCCCCCTTTTTGATGATGACAAACACTACAAACATTACATCATTTATAATACCAAATGTTGGATGAATTAGCTTGAAGATTGTGTTGGAAAGATTGATATGAAGCGCAAAGATTTCAGAAGCTGTTATTACTATCAACCTGCACAATCAAAAACAACAAAACAACCTTTCTCCCC
>NC_032024.1:10047637-10048673 GCF_001865875.1 Lupinus angustifolius
ATATTCCTCAACTCCTAAAATTGGTTCTCTGAATAGGCAGTTTGACGCTCTTCATACTGTTCCATGCCTGCAAAGTAAGAATCTTTCAACCCTTGGAAGTGAAGATCCATACGGTTGTTAAGCTGTTGCTCCATGGCATCCATCTAAGCTAAACCAAAAGCAGAGGTCTGAGGTGCTGTTCCAGAAGACTCCCCCTGAGTTGTAGCATTCTGATTACCCATGTCACCCTGATTATCATCATCGGACAAACCAAGATCAAAAGTAGTGTAGTCCTCCTGATATTGCCAAGTAGTACCATACTTGTATATGCCCATTTTATGAATGAGGCTTTCACCAACCAGATGATCCTTGTCGGTGTACTCAACAATGATGGTGTCAGAAATATCAATGTGCAGATAATCCACAATGCGTGAAATGAAAATACTGTAGGGAAGCAGCTTCGACTGAGACAAAGACACACTGTTCATGATTTTCAAAATCTCCTCAGGCCAGTTGATCATCACATTATTCTTTACAGCATACATGAAACACAAATCATTCACAGTAGGCTGTGCGTGATTTGTGTTCCTCTGTACCAGAATGTAAGCAATAACATAATGCAACAGCCTGTTCTCAACAGATAACGACCCAGCTTTGGTCAGTTGACCCTGAATGTACAAATGAGGGCCTCGAAGAAATGACTTATAGACCTCAACAGGATCAAAGTTGTCCTTAACCCAAGAACAATCCCCTATACCATAACCAGAAGATGATAACCCGCCAACATTCATAAACAGATCATCATTCAGCTCAAACAGGTTACCAGAAATCATAGACCAGTACTTTCCATCCTTATATCTAAAATTAGCATAAAATTCCCTAACTAGAGCCGGGTAAACTTGTCCCTTTAGTTCCAATAATTGAACGGCTCCCTGAGCCTCCATATCATGCGGGAAACTAAAGTTCTGTTCCGCCAACCAGGTTAAATCGACATACCTTATGTACGTGGGTTTGCGACCTTGGAATTTTGCCAAACGGGTTTCTTGCAAGATGAGTG
>NC_032024.1:10048773-10049014 GCF_001865875.1 Lupinus angustifolius
AACGGGATTCTTGGATAGGTTTATGGCACTTGTATTATCGCATTTAATAGGAATCTTTTCAAGTTTAAGACCAAAGTCCTTAAGTTGCTGCTTCATCCAAAGAATTTGAGCGCAACACACACCAGCGGCAATGTATTCTGCTTCGGCGGTGGACAAAGTAACACAGGCTTGCTTTTTACTATGCAAGCTACTAATGAACTGCCCAACAAGTGACAAGTACCACTAGTGCTTTTCCGATCCA
>NC_032024.1:10049114-10049378 GCF_001865875.1 Lupinus angustifolius
AAAGTTCATAAGGAGTTTTATTCAAATTAGGCCTTAAAAGTACTCGATTTATAACATAACATGCAGTATGAACCGCATCAGCCCAGAAGTATCTGGGGGTGTTACTTTCATTAAGCATGGTTCTCGCTAATTCTTCTAAAACGCGATTTATCCTCTCAATAACTCCATTTTGTTGTGGAGTGCGAGGAGTAGAGAACTGATGCAAAATGCCATGCTTATCACAGAATTTGTCGAAATGAAAGTTCTCAAATTCTCCCCCGTGAT
>NC_032024.1:10049478-10050191 GCF_001865875.1 Lupinus angustifolius
TTTACTTTGGAGGTCGTGGCCTTCAATGTGGTGCTCTTCTTCTTCCGGTCTGAATCTTCATGCATAGTCAAGCGACCCAGCTCCATTTCGTGCTCTTGAAGCTTTCCAAATAATGTAGCTAGAGGCATAGAGTCCAAGTCTTTGGACTCAACAATTGCAGTCACCTTCGGTTGCTATTTCCTGTCAAGACAACGCAAAACTTTATTAGTTAGTTCACCTCTGGCAAAAGTTTTATCTAGAGCAACTAAATGATTAACAATATGAGTAAATCGCTTTTGCATATCACTTATTGATTCACTAGGTAACATGCGAAATAACTCATATTCATGGGTCAGTGCATTTAATCTCGCGCGCTTGACTTCACTAGTGCCTTCGTGAGTCACTTGTAAAGTGTCCCACATTTCTTTAGCGTTTTGGCACTGCGACACCCTAAAGAACTCATCATAGGATAGGGCCGATGTGATGATATTTTTGGTGCGCAGGTTATGTTGGACCCTTTTGCGCTCATCATCGGTCCATAGACTTTTTGGCTTGTCTTTAGGTTGATCGTCCACAAGATGCTGTGGAACGAAAGGGTCGTTGACTCTGGATTCCCAAATATCCGAGTCTATGACTTCAATAAAAATTTGCATGCTGACTTTCCAGTAGGCATACCTTTCACCACTGAATATAGGTGGTCGATTAATGGATGAACCATCACCACCAAACGGGTT
>NC_032024.1:10050291-10050964 GCF_001865875.1 Lupinus angustifolius
TTAAAAGAATAAGGATAATCGATTAACGCACTTGATTTAATCGATTGAAACAGAAACAGTAAGCTTAGGCAGATTCGATTACTTGCACGACAATTAGCCGATAATGAAATTAACACACACAGCTTACAGAATTATCAGAGTATTAACAATATAGCGAATATACAGAATATAGCAATTAATTCTACTATACAAGTTAATCGATTAAATGCAATAAAGAGAGAGACAATAAAGAAAAATCCTGCAACACGATTTTTATCCTGGTTCGTTTGCTTGTCCACTGCAAACATCACCCAATTACAACAACTTAGACATTCACAAAAAAATAAAGAACCTTATTCTACAGTTTGACTCCCTTCCTACCGATAAAGAAAACGTTTCTTTCGGCTTAGCCCCAGCCAAGAACCTCTGTTCTTTCCTTATCTAGAACTCTAAGAAATGTGAAGATACAACTCAATCTCTTAGGTGATATGACACCTCGATATTCCCAATGTTACAACAATTTTTCACAACAAAATTCTAGAGTAAAACTTAAGCAATTACAAAGCTCATATATGACAATTAAGGCTTTACTCTAAACACCTAATACAAACTCATGCAATATGACAATGTATTAGTTGAAAAACAGAATTTACAGAATGTAAAAACTTCACAAAAGCATCAATAAAATGCATGA
>NC_032024.1:10051064-10051915 GCF_001865875.1 Lupinus angustifolius
CGTATGCCTTAATCGATTAACAACATATTTTCAAGTGTAATTTTAAATACAAAAACTCAAATACGTTATGCACTTAATTCATACATGTTTAACACTTAGTTTATGCCTAGAATGCACATATACATGTATTTATGTGATGCATGAACTTATTATGAATGACGTATCTCAAAGATGAAATGATTTAAAAGATTTATGCATATGAGATATGTATTAGGTGACCTAAGCCTTAGACTCAACTTAAACTAGTTTCTAGTCTAAGCCTAGTACCAAAAAGAAGTCATGCCATTAGGCTCAACTTAAACTATTTTCAAGAATTTCATATAGTTATTTACCTTTATAACTTCTTGATGGCAAACATGCCATTAGGCTCTCGTATATATGAGAGTTATCGCTCAGACGACTAAAAAAGAAGTCATGTCTGTATGGAGTCTTCTCGCTCAAGCGAGAGCTGTCTCGCTAAAGCAAGGGCACATCCATTTTAGAGGCATTTGTGGCTTAAGCGAGAGATGTCTCGCTTAAGGGAGAAAATAATCAGTTCTCTTGGTGCCTATTTTAGCTCAGGCGAGAGCTGTCTCGCCCCGAGCTAAAACACTCATTTTCTCTAGACACTTCTCACTCAAGCGAGAGCTGTCTTGCTGAAGCGAGAAGAGCCTGAATATCATTTTATTTACTTTTCTCAAGGAAAATAATCCTAATTTATATCACATGTTTTTAAACATTCAATTTAACAAATATCACATACATATCATTCCCATAATAATCATTCAAACATTATAATTCAAGAGTAAACATGGTATTTGCATATATAAACATAACATAAATCGGTATAAGAAATATTGTTGTACTTAATC
>NC_032024.1:10052015-10070563 GCF_001865875.1 Lupinus angustifolius
TAGTGTAAAAATGAGAGAATGGAGTGGGGTATTTATAGGGGAGCCTCACCCTCATCAAATCATAAAATTTAATGCAAGGTAAGTAGATTTAGACTAGCATAGGTGATGTGTCTAATGGTGGTGGAGTGAGAGGATTTGTTGAGTGATTTAAGGGGTTTTGTGTAAGATGATATATACTTTTGCTTGTTTAACACACAAGCTTCTGACATGAAAGTGATGTGACCTTTTCGATGATATATTCTCGATTAAACCATTCCCGAGTATTGTCAGCTAATACCCGGTCGGATAATAAAAATCTCCCGATTTCGGTTTACGATTAGAACTTCGAAACATGGAATTCTGAGTGAAAAATAATTAGAAATGTGTTCTGGACAAACTTGGTGTCTATCTTGACTTGAAATAATATTTCGAAGCCAATGGTGCAATCGGAATTTGATTCTGAGCTACGGAACTCAAAAACACGTTATTGGGCCGAATTCGAGCGAATTTGGGCCCAACAGCATCTCGCGGTCCAAAACCGACTGTCTCCGAATTCTTTACCGAAAATTCTTTACCGAAAATTCCTAGCAATTCATTTTCGAAAATATAATTAATAAAAATATTAATAAAATCTTATAATTCAAAATCGTAAAATTCGCGGTGTTACAGAAAACTTAGAGAAAAGCACTTGAGTGCAACCTCAGAAATTTTTTGAAAGTTAAAACTTAAAAATTGTTGTAAAAATTCTGAACGGATTAGGGAGTCTAAGTGCCTTTAAATAGGATTCCAACTAGCCATCATGCCCCTAAGTGAAAGTATAAGTCGATTGGATTGAAACCCATTCATTTTAGATGAAAGATATTCAGTTTGGATTTGAAAATATGGTGTAACAACTCTCAGTAACCGATTACTACACTAGGTAACCGGTTAACGCACTGGGTAACCAATTACCCAAACGTTATGTTCAACTAAGTAATTGGTTACTCTAAGTTATAATTATTGGGTAACCTATTACTTAGTATGGGTAACATGTAACTCAGTCCCAATAACCTGTTACTTAGTTTAAGTAACCTGTTACTCACGTCCAATAACATGTTACTCAGGTCTAATAACCTGTTACTCAGGTCAAGTAACTTGTTACTTAGCTTTTTGAAAATTAAGTTAATTTTATTATAAGTTTCAATATGATTTTAAAAGGATTTTCACTTGAGCATTATGACCAATTACAAATAAAATATTTAGGAAGTAAGTACCTATTTTAGAAGAGTATACAAATCTTGATCTTGAAAGCTTGTCTTCTAGGTCTTCTTCCTTTTTCTTTTTTTTGTGTGGTTATTTTGGTGTCTTCATCAAAATCGTGCCAATATCAGGAGCAAGATCTTCTTCACAGTTCGGCAAGCGAAGGTGAATCATGATACATACTAGTGTGATTTTCTATTTCCGTACAATTTTTATATCTACATTATTTGATTCTTACTTTTTAAGTCTTCTGTTGCAAAATCTGATTTCTAGATTTTTAAGAATGCAAAAATCTACAGAAAACTAATTAACACCCTCTTAGATTGTCATCTATACTTATAAATGACACTGTAGAAAAGGTTGAGTAAGATATTCCTTGATCCTATTATAATATATCTTAGATGGCCTCTAGAAAGTCTTTTTAGGTGAAGATTCTGATATTAATAAACCTCCAAGTTTCATCGGAGAATATTATGAATTCTGGAAATTCACAATGAGAATCTTCATAGAATCCTAAGACTTAGATATATAGATCTCTATGGAAAAAGGTCCATTTGTCCCAACATGGTTGTTAATTGGTTAAATAAAATGTGCATGAATCAATGAAGATAAAAAGATAGTCAAGTATCACCTTCAAGCCAAAAACATTCCAACCTCTGCCTTAGGAATAAAAGAACTATTTAGACTGTCAAGTTACAAATCTTCAAAAAAATATAGGACACTCTAAAATAGACACATGGAACCGAAGAATTAAAAAGGTTCACCACAAAAATGAGGCATTAAAATCAGAGCAAGACTCTACTTGCTTAAAATGCAGAAAGCCATAACATATTAAAGGTGATTGTCCAGCTTACAAAAGTAGAATACATTCAAAGGAAAGAAGGAAAATAAGTGCAGAAGAGCATATAACACACCAGAAGATAATGATGTATGTTCAAATTCAAAAATAGAAAAAGAGGAACAATCACATCTTTCCTTGATGGCTTCACACCAATCAAACGACTCTTATGAGGTTAGTGACTCTGAACTAAATGATAAATATTCATATGATGAGTTGCAACGTGTTTTTGATGAATTACACAAAGAATTTATTACTCTCTCAAAATTATGCATTAACCAGAAAAACACGATAGAGAATCTTGAGAGTCAAAACAAGATATTACAAAAGGATTTGGATACCTTAAAATCCCAATCAAATGATAATTTCATAAAATATCAAAACTGTACTTCTCTTAAATTAAAGATAAATGTTTTTAATCAAGAGATAGTTAAATAGGAAATGAGTATACCTAAGTTAGACAAGTTATTGGGAAATCAACGGTAAATAAATGATGGTAGTAGTTTAGGCTACTCTTTTAAAGGTCAAATAAATGGAATAAAGAAAATCACTTTTAAAAAACCAAGAAATTCTTGCAAGCATAATCATGTTAGAAAAGTATATGACAATAAACCTTTCTATCTTCCTAAATGGAAAATGCATGACAAGAAACCTATTTGTTTTTATTGCAACACAATAGGACACACACCTAACACCTATTATATTAGAAAATATGGCATAACTAGTGGCCAATTTAGATTGGTTGAGAAATGTGTAAACCCTAAAGGACTCAAATCATATTAGGTACCTAGCATTGTTTTGTATGAGTGCTTGAAAACCATAACCAAAATATGGTATCATGATAGTAGCTATTCAAGGCACAAAACATAAGACAATTCAAAGTTTTCTATGATAATCTTTAAGAAATCAAGGCGTTACCTATGGAGACAACAATAAAGGAAAATATTTTGGAGCCCGTCGAGTTGGAAAGCCACCTTCCACAACCATTGGTCTAGTTCTATATGTTGAAGGCCTTAAGCACAATCTTCTTAGCATAAGTCAAATATGTGACAAAGGCTTCAACGTGGTTTTCAACACTGACACATGCATCACTGAAGATATGTTAATTTGCTAATATGATGCAATGAGTGTTTGACATGTCAATGATGAGAAAGTTAAACTACTTTCTTGGACTTCAAATTAAGCAAACCTGGGATGACATATTTGTGAATCAATCCAAATATTATAAAGATATATTGAAAAGATTTAACATTGATGAATGAAAAGAAATAGTCAATCTCATGGGGTCAAATACATTTAGATCTTACCAAGTATTGATGTAAGGATTACTTATCTCACTTGAGTCACCTTGCCCACTTTGTTCATTTTTTCACATGAATTGTGATTTTGAGTCATTAGGCAAAGTTTGGCTAATTCTTTATCACCCGAAGTGCTTGATGTTCCTTCTTATTCGGGTACATCCCATACAATATAAGCATTCTTGGTCTTGATGTCCCTTGAATCCTTCATATCATTCTCAACTCTAATGAGATAGGTACGACATGTGAATTTTATGTGTCCTACCTTCCCGTATTCATGGCAAGTGATTTTGTTTATTGAGTTATTTCTCCTTTTGGTTGAGTATCTTCTTTAAAACTTTATGAATCGTCCTTTCTTCTTCAGAAAGTTGCTGAATTGTTTCACTAAGAGCATCATAGTTTCATCATCAATATCAGACGAATCAGATTCTTCTTCATTTGATTTCTCCTCTATTACTTTTGCATTTGAGGTTGTAGCCTTCAGGGAAATTCCTTTCTTTTTCTTGTCTAATTATTCATGTAGAGTTAAGTGTTCAAGCTCCATCTCATGCGCTTGTAGATTTCCAAAAATATTTACAAGTGATGTTGAGTCTAAATCCTAGGATTCCACATTTGCGGCCACTTTTGGTTGCCATTCCCTATCAAGACATCTTAAACCTTTGTTAATAAGCTCACAATTTGCAAACACTTTATCAAAAGCAACAAGATGATTAACAATATGAGTAAAATATTTTTCCATGTCATTTATTGATTCATTTGGAAATATACGAAATAGTTCATATTCATGAGTCAATGCATTTAACCTAGCACGCTTAACCTCAATTGTGCCTTCATGGGTTACTTTTCAAGTATCCCACATTTCTTTGGCACTTTTGCATTGTGAAACTCTAAAGAATTCATCATAAGAGAGTGTAGATGTGATGATGTTTTTAGCTTTTAAATTGTGTTGCACTTTTCTCTTTTCATCATCCGTCCAAAACTCTTAGGTTCTTCTTTTGTTTCACCAACCACTAAATATAGTGGAACATGAGGTCCATTTTGAATGGCCTCCTAAATGTCCGTATCTATGGCCTCTATGAATATCTTCATCTTCACTTTCCAATAAGCATAGCCCTCTCCACTAAATATAGGAGGCGATTGATTAAGGAACCATCACCATCGAATGGATTTGTAGAGCCCATGTTTGCTTTTCCATGGATCACACGAATTTAGCGATTAAGCTAGCTCTTTTTCGAACTAGCTCTAATTCCACTTGTTGGGTAATAAGGGCTCTAACACACCTAGAGGCGAGGGTGAATAGGTGATTTGGCGTACGATTAAAACTTTTCAACTATGAAAGATATTCGCTGATTTGCCATGTTTTAATCAATTAGAAGCTTATTAATCTATTAACAAAATTCTCCAGTTAATCAATTAACTCCTTGGTTAATCGATTTACTCGGTCACTTTCTTGAAAAATCTTTTGTTCTTGAAACAATGAAATGCAATGATCAATTTGTTCTTACCTGCACTTTAACAATTGAATTTATGTGACTAATCATGCAAAGTCAATTATACAACAATCCTAATATGAATTCAATTCAAGATAATTGAAATTGATAATTGTGTAAATGTAAAAGAGTAGGGATAAGAGAAAATGAGATAATCGATTATATCCTGGTTTGAATGACAACCATTGCAGTATACATCCAGTCCTCCCCTTCTGATATGGGAGATTTGCTTTCACTATGAAGAAATTTAATGTTCTTACAAACAATCTTCCACCAAGAAATTCATGGACCTAGCTTCTAATGGATAGCCTCACCACTTCTAACGTAGGATTTCTCTGAATTATTCTCTCCTTCTACGGTGATACCTCACACCTTAAGAGAGGAATTATAACTCAATCACTCTTCTTGTGTACAGATATTTTGCACCTTTTGTTTTGCTAACATACACTCAATTCAGAATAAACATTCATGATAAATCTCAAAATCTCAGAATATGGTGATGAATGATTATGAGATGAAAAGGTTCTTGAAAAACTATTCATATAATATGAATGCTTGAAAATCTCTCTTCAAAGATTGATTAAAATTCTCTTATCTTGTGTCAAAATATCTAATTCCTTTCCCCCCCCAGAAAACTCTCTTGTTTGATATTGATAATTCGTTCTAAAACTCATGGGAATGGTTTGTTAAAATAACATTCAGTTTCAATTAGTTTTTTGTTAGATTAATATATTATGTTGACACTTAATTGATTAACGTTCTTTAAAAATCCAAGATTTCAAAACTGTAACCGACTTAATCGATTAACCGTATACTTAATCGATTAATGGGTTTCCCGTTTTTCAAAGATTTAATCCATTAACTATTACCTTAATTGATTAAAAGTTTTCTAAAAAACACTTAGTTAATATGCTATGAATCTCTAATATGATTTACTAATATATGATGCATGATTTTTAAATGATATAAGTTTCACCTTTTTAATGTATCAAAATCATGAAGTCTTGTATGAATGTTAATGCATCTCAATCATGTAAGAATGTATGAATGCAAATCTCATATGCATCATCATCATTCTAATTAGTGAGATTTTCATTTGGTTCACTTTCCTAGATTCTACCCATTCAAAACATCTTAGGACCTAAGGAAATGAAAATTGAATCTTAAGCTTTTGTTGATCCTTTTGACGCTTGGACTTGAGTCTTCAATGTTGTTGTTCTTGATTTGGTTTTTTCTACATCTTCATGCTTTGTCTTCATCAAAATCACGCAATGCACACTTGCATTAACAATCTCCCCTTTTGATGATACTAAACTAATCTTGCATATTTTGCATCTTTCTTTTATGACAGTCAACTTGTTTTAAGATTTGCTTGAGCTTTAAGATTTTCTCCCCCTCACTTTGTGCATTTGATTTATTTGTACGTGGAAGCTTGATAAATGCATCAGATCTGCAAAATATCAACAACAACCTTTCTCCCCTTATGACATGATGAAAAAGCAAATTACATTGATATATGAGCCAAAAGATAATTCAATTCTTTCCTGGTCTTAATCGGTTATACATGGTCTTAATTGATTAAGCATTTTCTGATGTCACTTGAAATTGCAATTTTACTAGTCTTAATCGATGGAGCATGTGATTAATCGATTAAGTAATGAATATTTCAGCAATTTAATGAATATTTCTTGAATTTTCATTGGAATTAGAGATAATGTCCAGAATTTATTCAGCAAGTATATCAATATATTGATGAATAAGTAAGAATCTGGATTATATAAATGTGATAAACACAAAGTTTCAATTCATTTCATACATTTCTTATATTGATCATAAGTCAACAAAACAAAGACCGCAACATTTTGAAACCAAAGCAAAACGGAAATTAAAGTACAATGAGTCATAAAATACATAAACTTCAATGACTAAAAAAACACACAACCTACAACTACACTTACTAGGACTACTTATTGTTGCCCTAACTAGACTAGCCACTAGGAGGTGGTTGTGGATAGTCGTCAAAGGTTGAGAACGGAAAGTTCAGGTGATCAAAATTGTTGGGGTTTTCAATTTGAAAGAAAAACAATAATGATTTGAGGTTTGAGAGGTTTCCCAGATATAAAAAACGAAGTTTTTAATTGAAATGTGTATATAACACTGTCTCTGGAACTCGATTTAATCGTTTAATAGTAGCGTTAATCAATTAACATGTTTAAAACTTATGGTCGAATAATCGATTAGGAGCTTGTTAATCAATTAATATGTTTTAAAAATATTCTTAGGTAAGCAATTAAGAACTTTTTAATCGATTAATATACACCCAAAATTTTCCAGGTAATCAATTAACATGATTGATATTCGATTAAACACAGAATCTTCACAACTTTGGACACATTTCATATTTTTCTTAGGAATTGCTTAGATTTAACTAGACATAACTTTACCTATACAATTATCAATCACTAATGAGGTTAGTTAATTTTTTAATAACTTACATGATCGAGCATAACATGCATTCAAGGAAACAATTTAGGCAATGAATAAAGATAAAAAATAAATCATTGAATTTTTAAAAAACATAGAAACAACTAACTGAGATACATTTCATCAAGATTCCTAGTTCTCTTCTTAATATAAAGAAAGTATCTATGGGAAGTGGCTTAGTGAAGATATCTCTAGGAAATGGCTTAGTGAAGATATCTGATAGTTGATTTGAAGTTTCCACAAATTTAATCACACAATCACCTTTTTGATCTTGAAAAGAAGATATGTGAATTACAAAACTTCATTGATATGCTGAAAATTAAAAATGAAACCTTAGATGTTAAATGTGCTAACTCTTGATGTAATTGTACTTCTAATTTAAATGTGACATCTATGTGTGAAACTTGCATTTGTGTGCAACATGAAGTTAATAATGGGATTAAATCTAGTTTGGAATATATGCATGCAAATAACACATTTCACAAGAATCAAGTAAATGTTCTGAATATTTGACATCTTGAATCTCCAACTTGCTTTTATTTTGGATTGTATGGTCATACATTGATTACATGTAATGTTAGAATGCATGATGTTCCAAATGGAAATTGTATGTGGATTACTAAGAAACAAAATCCACAAGCTACTAACATCAAGGGACCCAAGCTTAGTTGGGTACCCAAGAAAAGCAAGTAATTTTGTCTTGTAGGTGTGCCTAAGGACATGTGGACTTCAACTTTCATATGGGCACCAAGTGTTCTAGGCACATAAGAAGGTGAGAAGATCAAACTTCTTTGCCTTATCACCAAAAGAAAAGAGACTATGACACTAAAGAGCAACTTGTCATCACAAATACTTGAAGATAGGAAGTATTGTGAAACAAAGGTAAAACAAGGTATCTCTTCTTAACTACAAGGATTACATTCTTTAATTGTCATAAATATATTCTAAAATGAAATCCAAGCATGCATGAATGAGAGATTGAAGATACAAGCATGCATCACATATTTTTCGATTAAGACAAAGTACACACATAGTTCGATGAAGACAAAAGATTGATAAAGATAAAGGATCGACAACATGGTGAATGTTCATGGAAAAGCTTGAGAGGATGAGAAAATCAACAAACAACAAAGTATCAACTATAAAGTCAATTCTCAAGATTATACAAGGCAAAGCATTCAAAAATAGATCTAGGGGTTAAGTATTTTTATATCTTTATTAGGTCTTAAGTTGCTTTCTTAGTAAGAGTCTAGGCTAGGATGAACACCAATGAAATTCTCACAAGCTAAAGTCAATCATATCTAAAATGAGACTTACATGCATGCATACATTATTTACATGCACATACATACATACATGATCCTATGTTTTGAATGCATTTAAAAAGTGTTTTAAATCATACATCATCCAAAGGAATGCATCATTAGGTTATAAATCATATAGGAGGTTCATTCATCATTTGAAATATGTTTTAGAAAATCATTAATCAATTAACAGATGTGTTAATCGATTAATCTATGAATCCTTAGAAACACGTTAATCGGTTAAATGAGCAGTTAATCGGTTAAGGTGGTTACTAAATCTAATTTCTATTATTTTCAAGAAACCCGTTAATCGATTAAGGTTAAGTATAATCGATTAACTTCAGTTAAAAACATAATAGTATTTGAACTTGACATGCATATAATTCTCTGATCATTGCATATTATGTATTGTGCATTTACTATTCTTAACTGTCTGTAATAAGTGCATGTAAGTTTGGTTGAATATTGGTAATCTTGGAAGATCGAAAGAAAAATGTTTTAACTATAACTAGACAATATAATCGATTAAGTTGATTAGTTAATCGATTAACAACAGATCGAGTTAATCGATTAAGTCTGTCTTTAATCGATTAAGTAGTGTCTAAATTTGTGTTTCTTCTTGGTTTGTTGACCGACGGTAATTGTGTATCGTATCACTATTCACCCCCTTCTAGGTGAGTGGCTGAGCCCCATAGGACCCAACAGATGTTCTATACCACGTTTATCACAAACTTTATCAAACTTGTGGTTTTCAAACTAACCACCATGGTCACTTCTAATTGTTACAATCTTATTATTCACTTGGTTTTGGACTAATTTGGCACACAAAAAAACGTAAAAGATTTAAAAGTGCCCATTTTGAATGCAAGAAACAAAGTCCATGTGAATCTTGAGTAGTCATTTACAATTACAAGGGCATAGTAACTTCCACCAAAACTCATTATTTGTGATGGTCCAAACAAATCCATATGAAATAACTCTAATGATCTTGTTGTGGATATATATTTTTAGAAGAGAATGAATTTTTTATTTGTTTTCACTTTCGGCATGAATCACAAATTTCTTTGGTTTTAAATTTGAGTTTAGGTAAGCCAATTAATAGGTCATTTGTAGCTAACTTGTTCAAGTGATTCAAATGTATATGTGCATCATGTCTATGCCAAATCCAAATATAATCCTCTTTTGAAATTAAACATTTTGAAAACAAAGAAGTGATGTCATCCAAATCAACCATATAAATGCTATTTGTTCTATGACCAATGAATTTTACACTATCATTTATGTCACTATTAATGATGCAACACTTGAGTTGAAAATTACCTTATTACCTTTATTGTAGAATTGGCTAATGCTCAATAGGTTATGCTCAAGCCTTCAACATAGAGCACAATATCAATGATAGTTTAAGAAGCATTTCCAATCTTTCCAACTCCAAGAATTTTTCCTTGATTATTGCCCAACAAGTGGCATTAGAGCTAATTCGAATACGTACTAGCTTAATCGCTAAAATCATGTGATCCTAGGAAAAGCAAACATGAGCTCTACGAATCCATTCGGTGTTGAAGGTTCCTCAATAAATCCCCTTCTCGTCTTTAACGTAGAGGGCTAGAGGGGTTGAATAGGTAGTTTTATGTACGATTAAAAGTTTTCGATTATGAAAGATATTTTTTGATTTACCCTATTTTAATTCATTAAAAACTTATTTAATCAATTAACAAAATTCTCTAGTTAATCGGTAAAATCGTTGCTTAATCAATCAACTCGATCAATTTCTTGGAAAAGCTTTTGTTCTTGACACAACGAAATGCTATCATCATTTTTTTTCTTACATGCACTTTAACAATTGAACTTATGTGATTAATCATGACAATTCAATTATGCAACAATCCTAATATGAATTCAATCCAATATAATGGAAATTTATAACTACGTAAATGTTAAAGATTATGGATAAGAGAAAATGAGACGATCGATTTTATCCTGGTTCAATTACCAACCACTGCAATCTACATCTAGTCTTCCCCTTCTGATCTGGGAGATTTGCTTTCACTACGAAGAAATTTAATGTTCTTACAAATAATCTTCGACCAAGAACTTCCTAGACTTATCTTCTAATGGATAGCCTCACCACTTCTAACTTAGGATTTCTCTGAATTCTTCTCTCCTTCTATGGTGATACCTCACACCTTAAGAGATGAATTACAACTCGATCGTTCTTCTTGTGTATAGAGATTTTGCACCTTTTCTTGTGCTAACCTACACTCAATTCAGAATATCTAAAGCTTCTTGATAAATCTCACATTCTTAGAATATGATGGTGAATGATTATGAGATGCAAAGGTTCCTGAAAAACATTTCATATAATATGAATTCTTGAAATTCTCTCTTCAAAGAATCATGAAAATTATCTTATCTTGTGTCAAAATATCTAACTTTCTTTTTTTCTAGACCACTCTCTTGTTTGATCTTGATAATTCGTTCTAAAAATCATGGGAATGGTTAGTTAAAATAACATTCAGTTTCAATTAGTTTTCTGTTAGATTGATCGATTATGTTGACATGCAATCGATTAATGTTCCTTAAAAATCCAAGATTTCAAAACTGAAATTGACTTAAGCAATTAACCATGTACTTAATTGATTAACGGGTTTTCCATTTTGCAAAGACTTAATCGATTAACTATTACCTTTATGATGTATGAATGTTAATGCATCTAGATTAGGTATGAATATAAATCTCATATGCTTCATCATCATTCTAATTAGTGAGATATTCATTTGATTCACTTTCCTAGACTCTACCCATTCAAAACATCTTAGGACCTAAGGAACTAAAAATTTAATCTTAAGCTTTTGTTGATTCTTTTGACGCTTGAACTTGAGTCTGCAATGTTGTTGTTGATTTGGCTTTGTCTACATCTTCATGCTTTGTCTTCATAAAAATCATGCAATGCACACTTGCATTCACATGAAGTGTATGTGATTTGGTGGGATACTCCAATTCAGACTTTGTTGGATGCAAAACTAAAATGAAAATTACTAGTGGAACTTGTCACGCATGAGGAAATGCACTAGTCTCTAGGTATGTAAAAACCAAGTATGTATTGCATTAAGCACTGTTGAAACATAATATATTATAGTAGGTAGTTTTTGTGTACAAGTGTTGTGACTCAAACAACAACTATGTGACTATGGGCTAGCCTTAGGCTGCATTCCCATTAGATGTGATAACACTAGTCATATTAACTTAACAAAGTATCCAATAATGCATTCTAGAACCAAAGACATAAACATAAGACATCATTTCCTAAGGGACTGTGTACTTAGAAAGGATGTGCAATTAGAGTTTGTAGATACTCATGATCAATTACCAGACATCTTTAAAAAACCTTTGTCTAGGGAAAATTTTCACAAGATTAGAAGAGAATTGGGCATCTTAGATGAAGTAGATTTAAATTAAAGCATTACTGTGTGTTTATTTGTTTATAAGTATGCTTTATGACATGATATATATGTTTAATTGATTGATTGATTGAGTTTTTATGATATTTTAATTTTTTTAGGGTCTAACTAATTGCCCTACTTGGGTAGCCAATTGTCGGGTTCTGGGGAACCTCAAAAACCTAAAACTGTGGCAAATAATCGATTACTAAAGGAAACAGACAGGTTGGATAATCGATTACTCAATTGAGTAACTGATTACCTTAATCAGTTATGGAAAATATGGAAAACTTATGAAGGAATGACTTGTTACTTTGGCTTAATAATTGATTACCCTTTCGTGCGATATAAGGGAAACCCTGATTTTCAACAAAATTTCCTCCTTCATTCTTCTTCCCTACGGGTCTCAACATTGGTACTACTCCAAATGTTTCATTTCTTGGTCGTTTATAGCAAATTTTGTGGCAGTTCCATTATTATCGAGGCATGGGAAGAGTAAAAAGTCACAAGTGAGACATCACATCTTGAACCAAAACCCTAAGGAAATGTTTCCATGGGACTTTTCCACTTATAAGCTATTTTACTCTTTCCCTCAAATCCAATGTCTTCACGCTTGAATAAATCCAACAATCTCCCCCTCAAGTGTGAGTTACTTCCAGAAGGCATTAGGTCTATAGGTCTAGCCACTTACATGTTCTGAAACTCATCCACTTCTATAAAATATGGGATTTCTTCATTCACACTTGGAATACCGAATAATCACTCCCTCAAGTGTGGGTACCACACACTTATAGGTACACTTCCCCTTAAGTCCACCATGCCTCAGCTGAACTATCAACTCTGATACCATGTGTCGGAGCCGACTGTGACCATAGACTCTCCAACCATCATGGAGTTCCATTATTAACGAGGCATGGTAAGAGTGGACGACCACAAGTGAGACACCACATCTTGAACCAAAATATTAAGGCATAAGTTCTATGGACTTTTTCCACTTATAAACTCTTTCATTTCTTCCCTCATATCCAATATTGTTCATCACACTTGAATAAACTGAAAAATCTTTGCCTCAAGTGTGGGTACCACACACTTATAGGTATGCTCCCCCTTAAGTCCACCATGTCTGAGTCAAATCATCGATTCTGATACCACTTGTTAGACCCGATTGTGACCTGAAAGATTCCAACCACTAGGGAGTTCCATTATTAACGGGGTATGGGAAGAGTGGAGAGCCACAAGTGAACACCATGGCCTGACCAAAATCTTACGACAATAGTTCCATGAGCCTTTTTTCCACTTATAAACTCTTTCACTCATTCCCTCGTATCCAATGTGAGGGAACTTCACATTTGAATAAACCCAACAATATCTCTCTCAAGTGTGATTTACTCCCTTTCAAGTATCGAATAAACTAGATCTCAATTCCTTATGTACTTCTAGGAACCGATCGTGACCGGGGAGCCTCCAACCACCGGGGGGATTCCATTGTTCATAGGGTATAGCAAGAGTGAAGAGCTACAAGTGGGCTTCACACTACATCTTAACCCAAAACCTGAAAGTATTATGTGTATGAGTCTTTTCACTTATAAGCTCTACAACTCATCCACTTCTACACAATATAGATCTATACAACATAATTGTAACAAAAATATGATTTTTCCTTATTTTCTTTCTTTACGATGAAGACGAAGGTGTTCCTATATATATTCTTTTTGTCTATAGATTTGTGTTAACGAAAAAGCTATCATATCACCAACAATATCTTGATTGGTCTAATGGTTTAAGGTCCTAATGATTTGCGTCAACTGTTATTTTAATTTTTTGAAAAAAAGTTTGCATTTTCATTTCCTAAGATATGTTTGTTGTGTATGATTCTGTAATTTTGTCTCACTTGAATTTTGTTTTTAAAGAAAATGTCTTCCACTCAAATTCATTTTATTTTTCACATTTTGTCATTTTTAGTTAATGATCCTAAGGTATTTGAAGAAATGTATGAATGATTGTGGCTTAAGTTTTATGTGTGTTTAACATTTCTTATGTTAAATAAGATTCGGAAAATTTAAGATTGTGATTAAGTGGAGAAGTCTTTGTGTGAGTATCTCTATGTTGTTGTGTTATGACACTTTGATTTCATTTTGAAACCTTATTATTAGATTGTTAGCATCTTAGGGAATATGGCTCTAGATCAAAATATGATATGAATATTGTTAGTATATGACATGTATACTTTTTGTTTCATTATCTAAAAAAATTATATATAAGAACAATGTTATAAAAATCATATATGCAATAATCATTAACTATGTTCAACTATTCGTCGGCATACAACATTAATTAATGCCATATTAGGTCCAATTTGATATGTAGAACGCAAAAACATTAGTCTACATATTATTGATTATTTTTTAATTAGACCAATTGCTAATCATATTATGTTATTATTAGTCTAAGCATTATTTTAAATGAAATCATATTCTATTTATATATATTAAGTATTTCATTCCGAGATTTGATGTTTCTAGAAATGGCTGGACTTTAGAATTATTGTCTATTTTGTGTCGATCTTTATCAAGATTAATTTCTAATTTGTATGATTGCATTAATACAATTTTTTTTAGTATGGATTAATAGAAGAATAAAAGAAAATGAATTTTCTGTTTTGGGTAAGAAAATGTCTTCCACTCAAATTTATTCACTGCTCCAACTGTGGCAAATATTGCCCCAAGGTATTTTCACATTTTGTCATTTTTATGTTAATGATCTTAAAGTGTTTGATGAAATGTCTGAATGATTGTGGTTTAAGTTTTATATGTGTGTTTAACCTTTCTTATGTAAAATATGATCCTGAAAATTTAAGATTGTAATTCAATCGAGAAGTCTTTGTTTGAGTATCTTTATGTTGTCGAGTGATGATACTTTGATTTCATTTTGAAACATTATATTAGATTGTTAGCACCCAAGGGAATATGGCTCTAGATCAATATGATAAGAAGATTGTTGAGCATTTCATTTCGAGATTTGGTGAATCTAGAAATGGGTGGACTTCAGAATTATTATCTGTTTTTGTCTATCTTTATCAGGATTGTATATATTACTTTTGCATTTTGCTAAAGAGATGGGTTCTCTATGTCAAATCATTGTATGGTGCAAACTTTATTCCTCTAGAACTGACATCAATTTTCATAAGATGAAATCTCAAATCATAGAAAATGAAACTTCACCAATCAGGTAACAGCTTTTCAAGTTTTAACACCTACATCAGAATTTGTAGTGAAATTTTCTATGTTGATGAAGGCTTTAACACCAATGTTCTTCTATTGGTGTTTACCCATCTTCTTTTACTACGTGCAAACAATGTAGAATCAACATACATATTTTTTTTACAGTTAAATTGTTTTTCATTCTTCTGAAGTTGTTTGGAAGGTGATCTAATCCTTTTTACTTTCATTTGTATCTAAAGTGATCTAATCCTTTTTCACTCTACATGTATCTAAATTTTTCTAATCATTTTTACTTTCAATTGTAACTAAAGTGATCTAATCTTATTTCACTCTATATGTAT
Source organism: Lupinus angustifolius (assembly GCF_001865875.1). Taxonomy (NCBI): domain Eukaryota; kingdom Viridiplantae; phylum Streptophyta; class Magnoliopsida; order Fabales; family Fabaceae; genus Lupinus; species Lupinus angustifolius. The sequence continues at coordinate 10,067,650 of NC_032024.1, forward strand.
CTAATCTTTTTTCACTCTATATGTATCTAAAGTTTTAAAAAATCTTGATAATTTCTAACTTTAAATATAAAATCATCAGGACTTGGCATTTTGGAATTAACTTAAACCTTTGGGATGTTGAAAATGTAAAAATGTTAACCTACAAAATGTCAAACATGAGTTTATATGAAAATTATTTGTCTTACTTTGCTATTCAATATGTTTCAGCAACACTTAGAGAAACTTTAGCTAGACACAGATCTAAACCTAGGATATACACCAGATGCATGAAATTTGGGCCGATCCTATCTCAAAATTAATACATACTTTTCCTTTATATTTGTTTTGTTGAATTATACAGTTAAAACTTTTATAATTTCTTACATGTCTACTTTATTGTGCATAGGTGTAAGGTACCATGAACTAGAACATTGGAAGTTTGGCGAGTCGGGAAACAGGTACTTATGTCATGCCATAGGGAAGTTGTATGCCATTTTCAATGATTTGGCTTCATACATTGCAGTGAATCAATAAGTGTTACTTCGCTTAAGATGGGAAAAAAGAGTTCAATTAAAAATAAAGTCAAATTAGTTGACTGAAGAGTGCTAAAATTGTGCTCTTGCCATGCATACATAACTTTCACAAGTATGGCGATGAGGATGTGCCACTAGGGTCTTGGTTCATTGGACTTCATGTAGATCACATCGACGTTCAAAGACTTTATTCTGACACTCCCTCAAGTCAATATTTTTATTGAACATATAAATTATATGGACACCTTTAATTGATTTATGTGACCACAAAATTATTTACTCAAATTCTTGGTTAGGTTACTCTTGAAAATTGTAGATCTACTCAAACAATAAAAGACGTGCATAGGAGGTGTGGAGAAGGTGAGAATGCTTTGTGGAGTGCAACTTTCTAGGATGTATAACTTCGTAGTTTTTCCTAACTCAAGGAAGATTTTTACTTTACATTACAATGCATCATAGCATGCAAAGATTCTCTTTTTCTTTTTCTATATTTTTGTGAAGTATAGAGAATTATCATATTAAAGGAGAAAGCTAGGGTGATAAAGAGATTGACCATTGTAGCAAGTCATAAAAGAAAGCAAAAGATAGTCCATATTCATTATTTGATGCTTCAAGGGCCATTTTGTTTGTTAATATTGTTCTATGACTATCAAGCTCCTAATAAATATATGTTTTTGGTGGTTGTTACTGCCCTTATTGTAAAGGTTGTATCTAAATTTTACTCTTGTAGTTTGTCAATAAATATATCAATATTTGATGTTCTACTTATTTTGTTATCATTTTGGATGGTGATCAATGTTATCGGCACTCCATACTGTCTATCCACACTCTTTATTAACCAATCATTATTATAGGTTTATATTTTATAAAATTATCATTGATAAATAGGGAGGATGAAAAGAAATTGAGACTATCAATAATAAATTCATTCATGATCAATAATAAACAGCATTTTGTGTGAGTTCAAAAAATAAGGAATTAAATTTATTTTATTATTTTATTTTAAGCGAGTGAAATTATTGCTGGTCCTTATACCACTTAATCATTTGCTCATAGTTTTTTCGAATCCAGAGAAAGGAATGTAAAAAACTTTTGCATTGCACTTCCAAAATTTTAAATATAGTAATTATATTTTATGTATCATCTATCATCATTTTGATATTCATCCAGATTGATGAAATGTCTTATCTGGACATCATAAAAATTTGACAACCCTTAAAAAGGTTCATTTTGATCAACAAAAATTATGCATTCCTAAAGCCAAAAAAATTCAAATTGAAAAAAAAATTAATTTACAACTTTAGCCTTTTAAACTACATCTCATGGTTGGAATGTATAGTAAAGATGAATTTAGAATTTATGGAGAGACTATGCCATAACTAGTTGCAACAAGAAAAATGTCATCCACAAAAAAAAAATAAAGTACCAATCATTGACTTCTAAGTAAAGATGATGTATTTCTTTCAATTATTTTGTCTATTTGAAATATAGAAAACAAGTTTTGTCTATGAAAACGCTTAAGAACAATCAATTTTTAAACAAGATTATGACAAAATCATTCTATACTAGAAATAAACTTAAAACTAAAATGAATTTCCTTTTAGCTAATGTAATCAATATTTGCAAGGGAAATAATTTGAAGTATAAAATTGTTGAACTTTTCAATATGTTGAAAAAGTAACCAAGTGATTATTTCTTTTGAATCAGTATTTTAGGGTAAATTTTGAAAATTTTATATTAAACTTGATAAAAAAAACTTTAGTCATAATAACTCCTTAATTTCTTAACTCACATACAACTTCTGGTCGTCTCAGTCATAAAAAATAAAGTTGAAGATTGTCATTCCTATAATGTTATTAATAAAATTAGGCCAATCTCAAGGATTGTATAATGGTATAAGATTGGTTGTCAGTAAATTGATAAATTATGTACTTGAAGCGAAAATCACGTCCAGAAAAAACAATGGAAATGTCATGTATATTCCTGAGAGATGTCCATGTCACACATCAATATAATTATTTCATTTCATTAATTTAAGCCTTTTTAGCAAACTTTAGTTGTAGATATTTTTTTTTCAAACACCAAATTAAGTAAACTACTTACAATATCAAATGTCTTACCCTAACTACTCTGACCACTTTCACACTTATATTTTAGCTAAATAAATGGCCTTAGTTAAATAAATTCTTTTAGTGATACAAGACTTTTTTAACAATCCTTGCACATTAGCTTTTCACGTCCTTTATATCATTATGGAAAGTATAACTTAAAATTGAAATTGTCCATTAATGACATGACATATGACCTTCCAAACAAAAAAAATTAGTCAAATATAAGGTCTTTTTCATATGACACAAACACACACATACATATACATATACATATACATATACATATATATA
>NC_032024.1:10070663-10082560 GCF_001865875.1 Lupinus angustifolius
TATATATATATATATTCTTAAAGGACGTGAAAAACATATTGAGATCTGAAAAGCATATGGTCTTAACTATGGCTTTCAATGGTTTAGATTCTTTATTATTAAGATGGGCAAAATATCACACTCTAAATTTAAAATGTATGTACCAAGTCTTGACATCTCTATTTGCAAAATTCATCAAGGGTCTGAACTTGTCGACTTATTGAAACAAACAAAGTTAATTATATGAGATGAAGCTCAAATGACACATAATTTTTGCTTTGAGGCACTTGATAATAGTCTTGGAGACATAGTGGGTACAACAACAAAAGAATCAATTTTATTTGGAGAAAATGTTGTAGTTTTTGGAGGTGATTTCACACAAATCTTGCCCTAGTGGTTCTAATAGGTTGTCTTTCATATATTGTACTTGCAAAAATCAATGCATCTTATCTTTGACATTAATGTGGAATTTTCACTCTTACAAAGAACATATGTCTAAAAAATCATGACAATACAACATAAAGGTGTCAAATCTCTAAATGAATACTGAATGTGGGAATGTAAAACTATCATAGCCTAATGGTGGTTGTGTTGTAGTTGATATCACAGAAGAACTTTGGATTATTGATTTTGATAACCCAATTATTTCCATAGTATCTAACACTATCTGATCCATACCTACAAAATCACTACAAGGACGAACAATTTCTGCAATCTAGGTAAATACTTGCATCAACAATTGAGATTGTTGATCAAATCAATAAATATGTTACGAGTGTATTTCTAGGTGAATTTGTTTTAGTTGTCTTTAAATTTTCATTATATTCGATATAATAAATTTATTAAAGTTATACTAATAAATATTTTAATGTATAACTATTGGTGACGGAAATAAATATTTGAGTTCAGAATCGGTTGATATGTCTCATGCTAATGAAAGTGAAGCATTCAATTAACTAACTTTAGAATTTCTAAACTCACTAACAACCTATGGTCTTCCCGATCATAAGATCAAGTTGACAGTTGGAACTCTAATAATGTTATTGAAGAAATTGGACCAATCTAAATGATTATGTAACATTACAAGATTAGTTGTCTCTAAAATGACAAATCATGTACTTGAAGCAAAGATCACGTCATAAAAAAATATTAGAAATATCATATATATTCTTCGGATGTCAATGCATTCATCTCAAGCTGCATGACCTTTCAAGCTTTCAGAAAACAATTCCCCACAATTGTTTCATATGTAATGATGATCAATAAATCTCAATGAAAAGATGGATTAAAATATTGATACATGATAAGAATGGTCAACCATTAAATAGAACAACAAATGTAGTTTATAAAGAAGTTTTTCAAAATCTCTAATATATATTCTACAATTTATTTTACATTGCCTTCCAAACTTTTCTTCATAACAACTAGTTATTTATTTAATATAACACATTTAACATCATCTCATTCATCAATAACTCTACATGAACAATCAAATACATAAACATTCATGAGGTAACCTGAATAATATTTTCATTAACCGATTATACTTTTATTCTTTAAATAATTTCATGCAAAATAAATTATCGCTTCTGTGAATGCACGTGTTTCCTACTAGTAAAGGATGATTTGACTACCAATAAGAAAAAGGTTTTTTTATTTTATTTTTAGGTAGAAATTTCATTAAAGGAAATGAAACAGATGATGAAAAAAAGAAGATGAATTAGTTTAACTAAAGGTTGTGTCTGCATACATTACGTCTCAAATTTGCGATGTGATACTTGCGCGTGAGAATTTTCATCTGTGGTTTGTCCATGTGTATTTTCTGTATAGAAGACCTGAGGGTGATAAATGAAAAGTTGTGGCCCTGCAAAAGTATCCATGTATATGCAAGCTGTATATATTATAATTTGCACATTAGTCTGGAAAAGTTGCATTTATATATTCAAACCGGATTAGTTAGTATTTTTTGTATGGATTAGTATTTTAAATTATGGCTGTGATCATGATTAAGCTACTTGTGTTTACCGTAATTATGAACAATAGTAAGAAAATTGTGGACCATGCCACTACAATTACTAATCGAGTTTTGAATTATGAATGTCGAATTGATTCGATTCATTTAAATAATGGGAGTAGAGGCAGGGGTCTGGTTGTCCTCATCCGTTACCCAGAACCAAATGTATGTATGCAATACACAATTTAATGAACTTAAAAAACTACTATAAATATCAAAACATAAAAAAAAGCCATAAAACAGGAGATTAACAAAATTCTGTGTTTTAGCGCTTTCAATAAATGTGTAAATGATTTAAATATCATGTATACTATATCTATCTATCTATATGTTGCAAATGCGTGACAAAATTAAGATGATGTAAGAATTTTAATGAAGTATTGTATGTTAAGATTCAAATGATGGGAGTCGAGTTCAGGACTGGGGACCTAACCTTTTAGGTTTCTTGATGTTTGGCTTCAGGACAAAGATTTTAAGAAAGTGGTTGAGGCCGAATGGGATAGTGTTCAGGTGGAAGGTTGGAGTATGTTTAGATTACAGGAGAAGCTGAAAGTTGTGAAGGTGTGGAAGCGGAATACTTTTGGCAATCTTGACAATCAGGTGGAAGATGTTCACATGGAAATCAATAAAGACGATCTTAAAAGTGAGTCTACTGATATGTCTCAAGAGGAGATAAAGGCGAGAAAAGATTACTGGGCAGATTTTTGGAGATTGAGCCACCTGAGGGACATAATCATTTTTCAGAAATCCAGATCTAAATGGATTCAGGAGGGAGATTCCAGCTCAGCTTATTTTCATAGTCTCCTGAAATCTAGGAGGAATTTCAACTCCCTCCATGGTTTATCTATTAATGGAGTTTCGGTTGAGGAGGTTCTAGAGGTGAAGGAAGGTATTAGAAATCACTATCAAAACTCTTTTACTGAAGTCAGTTGGCAGCGTCCTTTGCTGGGAGGTAATGACTTTAAAAAAATATCAGACTCAGAGAATCAGATGCTCAGTTCTACTTTTTCTAAAATGGAAATCAAGGAAGTTGTTTGGGGTTGTGGAAGAAATAAGAATCCTGGTCTGGATGGGTTCAATTTCAGATTCATCAAGAAATTTTGGGATATGTTGAGAGGTGACCTTCTAGATATATTCAGAGATTTCCATAAGTATGGGAAAATTGTAGTTGGTGCCAATTCGTCTTTCGTGCGCCTTATTTCGAAGAAGATGAATCCCTTGTCGTTGAATGAGTATAGACTGATTTCCTTGATTGGTTTTATTTACAAGATACTCTCCAAAGTTCTTGCAAATCGTCTTAATAAGGTAATTGCTAGCATGATCTCTAAAAACCAGTCTGCTTTTGTTAAAGGTAGACAGATCCTTGATGGAGTATTGGTTCTTAATGAGATCATTGATGATGTCCGGAGGAATAAGAAGGAGTGTGCTTTTCCAAAATTGATTTTGTTAAGGCTTATGACTGTTAGTTGGAGTTTTCTCGATCATATGATGGATAAGCTAGGTTTTTGTGACAAGTGGAGATAATGGATGATGGAGTGTGTGTCTTCATCTTCGTTTTCAATTCTGGTTAATGACAGTCCATCGAAGAAGGTAACTATGTCACGTGGAATTAGACAAGGTGATCTTCTATCCCCTTTTCTTTTCCTGTTAGTAGCATAAGGTCTCTCTGGTTGGATGAAGTCGACAATCTCGAATCATAAATTTGAAGAGTATGAGGTTGGGAAGGAGAAGGTTGGGATTAGTCCTCTTCAATATGGAGATGGTGCAGTTATAATTGGGAAGCCATCAGCTCAGAATGTGATTTCTATGAATTATATTCTTCGTCTTTTTGAAATTTGTTTTGGTCTATGGCTGAACTTCAGCAAATGTAGCTTGTTTGGTGTCAACATTCCTTCATGTTTTGTGGACAGTATGGCTGATTATCTAAATTGCAAGAGGGTTTTTAACCTTTGAAGTTTTTGGGTATTCTGATAGGTTCAAACTGTAAGAGAAAGGAGGTGTGGAAAGACATGGTTTCCAACATGTCAAAGAGGTTAGCTACTTGGGAAAGTTGGTTCCTTTCATTTGGTGGTCGAGTGGTGTTGATTAATTCAGTGCTTAATGCATTGTCGGTTTATCTGCTTTCGTTCTACAAAGCTCCTCAGTCTGTGATTAAGGAGATGATTAATATTCAGAGAGATTTTCTTTGGGGAGGAGTGGGGGCATAGGAAAATAGCTTGGGTTAAGTGGTACTTAGTTTGTAAGGATCGAGAGAAAGGTGGCCTAGGAGTGAAACACTTAGAGTCTTTCAATTTTGCTCTTCTAGGTAAATGGTGGTGGAGGTTGCTCGCTGAGAGAGAGAGGCTCTTTGGTCTAAGGTCTTATACTCCAAGTATGGGGATCAAATTGCTTCTCTTGGCAGAGTGGTAGAGCCTAGTAGGCCTTCAGAGTCTCTTTGGTGGAGGGATTTGAAGAGGGTTGTGAGGGGGTCGGGTAGTATTTTAGGGAGACTTCAGGGAGACTTTAGAAAACAGGTGGGGATGGGCTTCTTACTAGTTTTTGGGAGGATCACTGGATGGGGGAAGGTTCCTTGAAGAATTCGTTCCCTAGGCTTTTTAGTATGTGTCCAATTATGAGGGCTCTAGTGGGTCACTTAGGTGTGTGGATGGAAGGAGTGTGGATCTGGGAGTTATATTGGAGATAAGAGTCGTTTGTTTGGGAAAGAGCTATAATTGATGAGTTGATGGTTATTCTGAGCAATGTTCATTTAAAAGAAGATAGGGTCGACAAATGGATTTGGACTTTTAATGCTTCTTAATGCTATTCTGTCAAGTGTGCTTACAACGCGGTTCGCCAAGTTGAAGAGGTCAGTATTGAGGATCAAATATTGTGGAAGACTATTTGCAACTCTCGGACCCCTCTCAAAACCAAGGCGTTTTCTTGAGAATTATTTTGGATAGGATCCCTAGCAAGTGGAACTTAGCCCAAAGGGGTGGTATCTTGTCTAGTAATGATGTTCTTTGTGTATGGTGCCAAAGTCTTCCAGATACTGCATATCATCTTTTCTTCTCTTGTTAGTTCTCTTACCAAGTGTGGCAACTTCTTTATGGGTGGTGAGGGATTTCAAGGGTGTTACCCTCCTCTACAAAATCTCATTGGTTCCAACATCTTGGTTATATCAAGGGGTACCATGCGAAAGATTTTGGCCCACTGTTTTGGATGGCTGGAATCTGGTCCTTATGGAGCTGCAGAAATGACATTTTCTTTAATAACAAGAGGAAGTGTACAGAGGAGCTGCTGGAAGAGATACAGTTCAAGTTTTGGGTTTGGATCAAAAGTAAAATCAAAGGGTCTTCTATGTCCTGGTTTGAATGGGTTTCTAACCCTATTGTTTGCTTGGATTGTTACTGTTAGTCTTCTCTTTAAGCTCTAGATGTTTGTGGTCTGCTAGAAGAGATACAATTCAAGTCTTGGGTTTGTAATTTCTTTCTTTTTAATAAAATTTTCACCTTCCAAAAAAATTGACGGGACTATTTCACTTTTGAATGTTAAACTTAGAAGAATTCAATGGGTCAGTTACTACAATGTACTATATATTATCACTTCATGCAAATAGCCCAAACTTATTTCAACAAGCAGCCAACCCCATCACACCAGACAGGCCAGGCATGGCACTAGGCAGCCCATGGTCGAGACTAGACAGACCAAGCATCGCACTAGTCAAGCCATGATCAAGACAGGACAGACCAAGCATCATATCAGGCAGGCTATGACCGAGACAAGTCAGGCCAAGCATTACACCAGGAAGTCCATGATCGAGACATGACAGGCCAAGCATCACACCAAGCCAATACTAAAAGTCCCAACCAGGCCAACTCTGACTACATCTCAGGCACATCAAACCTGCACGACTCTGACAGTGCCAAACACTCTCACAATGCCAACTCTAACTGTATCCAAGGCGCACAACAGACACATACATGGCGCTAGAGACTATTGAAAGGCACAAAGCCAAGTCGGTTGCAAAGGGGTATACATAAACTGAAGGGATTAATTATTTAGAGACTTTCTCACAAGTAGCTAAGATCACCAATGTAAGACTTCTCCTTGCTCTAGCCTCTATACATCATTGCCATCTTAAGCAATTAGATAACAATAATACATTCTTATATGGTGATCTCATTAAGGAAGTATACATGACACTTACCTCTGACCTTCACTCTGACCTTCACTCTGACCTTCACTCCACCAAGTTTGTAAACTGCAAAAAATATATGTATGGTCTTAAACATGCTAACATGCAATGGTTCGCTAAGATCTCTGCTTTTCTTATCAAGCATGGATACATCAAATGCAAAGGAGATCAATCTTTGTTTATCAAAAGGATTTATCAACATTTTGTTACCATTATTCTTGTATATGTAGATGATATAATCCTTTATGGCAAGAACCTCACTGAAATAAATAATCTCAAAGATGTCTTAGATAAAACCTTTAACATCAAAGATCTTAGCAATCTCAAATTCTTTCTTGGTTTTGAAATTGCTAGAAATAAATTAGGAATTTCACTGAATCAAAGAAAGTATGCTTTAGTAATACTATTTGATGCTGGTTTACTTAGATGTAAACCATCTAGTACCCTTATGACTCAAGGTGATCATCTATATCAAGAAAATATTGAGCCTTACTATGATCTACCTACTTATAGAAGATTGATTGGCATACTGATTTACATAAGTAATACCCAACCCGACCTAGCATTTTATGTCCACCAACTAGCTCAAATCATGGCCAAACCCACTTCTGATCATCATAAGGCAACCCTCAAAGTCTTAAGGTATATTAAAGGCTCTCCTACTGTGAACACCCATTTTTGTTCGGCCCAGAAAAGGCACAAAATGTTTTAAATAGAGATAATAAAATGAATTTATTTAAATATTAAACGAATAATAATAATAATTAAAGTCATTTTTAAGGACTTTGTTATAGTCATGTCTGAAATTATTAAATTAAAGACACTGAAAGTTATTTAATAAGAACAAAACAAAATAATAATAAGAACAAAACAAAATAATAAAACTAAATCAAAGTTATTTACGTTCCTAATCTAAGTGATTAGGTTAACTAAAAATCCAAAAATAAAAAAACTAAATCAAAGTTATTTAGGTTCCTAAATCTAAGTGATTAGGTTAACCAAAAATTCAAAAAATAATAAAACCAAATCAAAGTTATTTAGGTTCCTAAATCTAGATGATTAGGTTAACCAAAAATTCAAAAAATAATAAAACTAAGTCAAAGCTATTTAGGTTGCTAAATCAAAGTGATTAGGTTACCAAAAATTCAAAAAATAAATAAAACCAAACCAAAGTTATTTACGTTCCTAAATCTAAGTGATTAAGTTAACGAAAAATTCAAAAAATAATAACATTTTCGAAATACAAATATTAAATAAATAGAAAATAAAAAAATCTCTTGATTTTATGTTAATTTTCAGACTTACCTAAGTAAATAAAAAATAAATGAAGACAAAAAACACTATCATATAAGAAGTTTCCTATTTGAATTTTAAAAGTAAATCAATTTATAAAGAGATTAAATCTGTTTTATTAAGAGCCAAAAATTTGCAATCTGATTTGTTAATATAAAAGATTTGGTGGCTTAATTTTAGGATTTGAATAAATAATTTTTTTAGTATAAATAGGGGTTTGGGTTTGCTGAAAAAAGGACACTGAAATTACACTAAAAACACCTTGAAGAAAAATACACAACCATTGTGAGAAAGAGGAGAGAAACCCATAGCAACATAATCTAGTGCGGACGGGAACATCATGGTTCTCATGCACTCACCACACCCTTGAATCTCAACTGTTGGATTCACATACTTTCTTTACCATCACGTTGACCGCAACCCAGCCAATCCCAAGATGAAACACGTCGTGGTTCGAGTATGTTGCAACGCACATTATCATTGCACCTGTGAGAACACGAGTTACGCTACACACAGGTTCATGATTCTTCTCGTGCACCCGCCAAACCAGCCAATGATAACGTGCCACGTGTACAGGCGCGTTAATCATCTCATCGTCGTCCAGTTGTTGTCTGACACGTGTCCCTTGCTTTTCCAGACCGCCACACGCTGATCCAGGCTCTCATAGTGTAAAAATTATATCCCTTTGTGCAACATGAATATTATTTAGCTTTATTCATCTTTTGATCTAATTATTTGCAATGACATTATTTTATTTGTGATCTAAACATTAATATATAAAAACAATATTCGTATTGTCATTCACTAATTATATCATAATAAAATAATAATGACATTATACATTAAATTGGAAAAAATTTAAGGACAATGGTTAAACACCAAAAATAAGAGAATTTCTTCACTTTTACTGAATAATTGGTAATTTGTTTTTTTAATTATTTTATATTTTTAGCAACCGTTTCTTTTTGTTATTCTCTGTAATTAATCGAAAAGTATTAATAAAGAGCAAGAATCTCCTAAAAATAACTTAGTAATTGATTAAATGACGAAACAAATCACTTTGGTGCATCCCTTAATTAACTCAAGTTTATTATGGTTATTTAACAATCCACACAAAAATTCATTTTTTATAATAAAAATTTAAATCACATTTCAATAAAAAATTGAACCTGTTTTTTATAAATAAATTATGACAACAAATACTTTTCAAAAAATAAAATAATTTTGAGAGTTAATCAAAGATGGAGAAAATGTTCCCCTGAAGGCATCTTTCTTCTCAAATTATCTTCGAAAGGTCGCGTTACACTGCTTCTTTTCAACCAATTAAATCTCAAAATCGTTTAAAATTTATTTTCTTCATTAAATAAATGACAAAAATTAACCAAATAAGGTTTCGTTGTCTCAAAAGATAAGGAAATAGAAAATCTTCAAACTCAAAATTCCCGAGATTGCCGTATTTGGGAGTAAAGATAATGTGACCATGGAAGTGCTCCTCAAAAATTTTGCGTTGCTCATCATTTGCTAGAAGTCGCGTTAAGTCAAGAGGGTTGGACTCCAAGGATGAAGTTCCTTGGTTCCTTTGAGACACATATGTGTGTTGCTTCTTTGATCTAGAAGAGGAAGCCATGTATTGAGGTTTTTGAGTTTTTAGGTTTTTGGGTTTTAGAGAATTTGGGGGTTTTTTATTTAGGCTACTTAACACGAAAATGATGGTGTAGAAGTGTTTAGAATTGAAAATATGATATGAATAGACACAAAAATCACCCAAAATAGATCAAAAATGAAGATTTGAGGGTTTGAGACGGTTGAGCAAGAGAGAACACGAGTTGATGAGGAAGATGAGTTTGAAAAGGTTTAACAATGCAGAAAAAATACATATATAATGGCACAGAGTAATCGGTTACTCACTTTGAGTAATCGGTTACTCAAATTAAAAAATTTAAATTTTTCAAATAACAACATAAGGTAATCGATTACTCATTTTGAGTAATCGGTTACTGAAACACGTTGTTCAACCATGTAATCGGTTACTCTCTAGTGTAATCGATTACTGACCCTAGAAAAACTTATTTTTAGGCAATTTTAAGCTATGAAAATGATTTTTTTAACCCAAATTTGAAAATTTTAAACATAATTAAATACATTTAAGTTCAAGTAGGCATGAAATAGATATAATGAAGCACACATATAATCATATATAATCACCACTTGTAATTTTCCTCTCAGATTTTCACCCAGCAAAATCTGAATCTGAATAACCAACCAGGTCACATATACTACCTTTTGGATACCACAGCCCAACGTTAGATGTACCTTTAAGATATTTCATGATTCTCTTAATGGCAACTAAGTGTGATTCTTTTGGTTTAGATTGATAGTGAGCATACAGACATACATTAAACATGATATCAGGTCTACTGGCAGTTAAATATAAAAGAGATCCAATTATACTTCGATACTTTTATATTTCAATGCTTTTTCCTACTTCAGCCGTATCAATGTAAGTATCGGATCCCATAGGATTAGCTATTGGCTTGCAGTCATCCATGTCAAATATTTTTAGCAAATCTCTACAATACTTGGATTGACTTACGAAAATGTCATTATCAAGTTGTTTGATTTAAAGTCCAAGGAAGTAATTTAACTCCCCCATCATGGACATTTCAAACTCTCCTTGCATCATTTTTCCAAATTCACTACACAAAACCTCATTAGTAGAACCAAAAATAAAATCATCTACATAAATTTGAACAAGTAAAGTATGATGATTTATTCTTTTTATAAAGAGTGTAGTGTCGACCTTTCCTTTGTTGAAACCTTTTTCATACCATGCACGAGAGCTTGCTTTAAGCCATAGAGAGCTTTCTTTAATTTGTACACATAAGAAGGATGTTTGTAATCTTCAAAACCAGGAGATTGTTCAACAAACACTTCTTCTTGAATGTAGTCGTTGAGGAAAGCACTCTTACGTCCATTTAATATAACTGAAAATTCAAACAGCGGGCATATGCAAGTAATAGCCTAATAGCTTCAAGTCTAGCAACCAGAGCGAAGGTTTCATCAAAGTCTATACCTTCTTCCTGATTATATCCTTGGGCTACTAGTCTAGCTTTATTTCTAACAATAATACAACTTTCATCATATTTTTACGAAACACCCACTGAGTTCCAATAACATGCCTGTTTTTCGGTCTAGGAACAAGTTCCCAAACTTCATTTCTCTCAAACTGGTTTAATTCTTCTTGCATAGAAAGAATCCAGTGTTCATCATCGACCACTTCATCAATCTTGGAGGGCTCTATTTGAGAGACGAAGGCCATGTTTAGACATGCTTTATCAAGCATTCGTCGGGTAGTGATACTCGTATTTAATTCAGTAATAATGTTATCAATAGGATGATCTCGATGAGTTCTCCATTCTTATGGTAAATCTGTATGAATATGCTCTTCTTGAGATGGTAGGTTATCATTCATTTTCAAACGCTCAGTATCAGTTGTAAGTTCAATAATAGAAATTTCATTTGAGGATGAACTTGGCAATTCCTCCTCATTAGGAGTTAACTCATCATTTATCTCAGGATTGGTTTCATCAAAAGATACATGACCGGATTCTTCCATGGCTGGAGTTCTTTTATTAAAGACTCTATAAGCTTTACTCCTAAGAGAGTAGCCTGGGAAGATGCCTTCATCAGCTTTTGCAACAAATTTGCCTAACTTATCCTTACCATTATTCAAAACAAAGCATTTACAACCAAATACATGAAAATGAGAAATGTTTGGTTTTCTACCTTTGAAGAGTTCAATAAGGGGTTTTCTTAAGAATTGGTCTTATAAGAACTCGGTTTGAAACATAACATGGAGTACTTACTACATCAGCCCAGAAATATTATGGGAGGTTAGTTTCATTCAACATTGTACGAGCCAGTTCTTCTAAAGATCGATTCTTTCTCTCTATAAAACCATTTTGTTGTGGTGTTCTAGGAGCATCAATTTTTAGTATTTTTCATTTTGGACTCTTTTAGCATAAACGCTAAAGGCTTTGAATGCCTCATTCTTAATAACTAAGAAGAGTGTCCAAGTGTATCTCGAAAAATCATTTACTATAACAAGAGCATAGTAGTTACCACCATAAATTTTTGTCCTTTAGGGGCCAAACAAGTCCATATTTAGTAACTGCAATGGTCTATTGGAAGAAACCATATGCTTAGGTTTGAAAGAGGTTTTTGTTTGTTTACCCATTTGACAAGCACTACATAGTTTGTCTTTAACAAACTTCATTTTGGGTAAACCAACAACTAAATCTTTCTTAATAAGTTTATTTAAATGGTCCATATGTATATGAGCAATTCTCCTATGCCAAATCCGTGCATCGTGATTATCATTTGCAACTAAACATGTTATTGATAAAGATGAGTCTATGTCAATCATATATATATATA
>NC_032024.1:10082660-10087724 GCF_001865875.1 Lupinus angustifolius
TATATATATATATTATTTATCCTTTTACCAACAAGTTAGAGTTTTGAGAGTTCTTACTTTCAATGATGCACTTATATGGGTAGAATGCCACATGGAAGCCTTTGTCACATAATTGACTTATGTTTAGAAGGTTGTGTTTGAGTCTTTCAACATATAGTACACCTTCTATAGTTGTTGAGGGTGGCTTGCTGATTCTACCAATTCCAAGAATTTTTCCCTTGTTGTTATCACCATAAGTGACATATCCTTTGTCCCTTGGAGTAAGGATAGAGAACTTCTTTCTATCGCCCGTCATGAGTTTTGAGCAGCCGCTATCCAAGTATCATAAGTTACAGGCGGCTCTCAAATTTTCCTAGAAAACAATTTAAGTTTTATTAGGTACCCAATATTCTTTGGGTCCTACATAGTTAGTACCTTTCTCAACCCATTTAAAATGACCTAGGGGTACACCATATTTTCTAATTTTACATGTATTTGGTGTATGTCCAAAGTTCTTGCAATATGTACATGTGGGTTGATGATCATGTATCCTAGATTTATTTTTACTATTTTTAAAAACAAGGATATCTTGTTTTTCAAAGTTTATCTTAGTTGGGACACTTTCTTTCTTAGAAACATGGCTTTTTGAATAGACAAGACCTCTTCGATCTGTTGAGTGTCTTTAATCACTTATGATATTTTCCAAACTTTTACTACTCTTGTTCATTTTATTAAGTTCAAGACATAATGTTGAAACTTTATTTTCAAGAGTAATGCAGTTTTGACATGAAGACGGTGAGGGTTTGTTTCTACATGCATCTAGCTTAGATTTTTGTTTTAGAAACATTTTAGTAAGATTGACTTATTCATCATGCAAGTCATTAAAAGGAGTTTTTAATTCAGAAGAATATAGTTGAGTGTCATTTACCTCTTCATCATTAGAATGATGAGATGCCATTAAGGAGACATGTTCTTGTTCTTCATTTTCAGGTTCAGAGACGAAACTGGTATCGTTGTCTTCCCAAGCAATGTAGGCTCTTCGTCCATTCTTTGTTTCATTCTACCCTTTGAAAGAATTCTTCTTCAGATTTGGACAATCCATCTTCATGTGACCAGCTTTGCCACATTCAAAGCATGTGACATTTTGGTTGGAAGTGAAGACGTCATTGTTCTTGGTGAATTTCCTTGTTTGTCCAGTTCTAGCACCTTTTTTCCTCTTGAGGGACATGCTGAATTTATTCACAAAAAGACTCATGTCTTCCATCTCTTCCTTATCAGATTCATCTTTTGATGACTCATATTTGTCCACTTTAGCCTTGAGAGAGATATTCTTCTTTTTCTTCTCTTGCTCTTCATGTTGACAAAGTTTGTTGAGTTCTAGTTCATGTTCGTGCAATTTACCAAACAATGCAGCCAAAGACATTTTCGATAAACTTTTCTTTTCAGAAATGGTTGTTACCTTGGGTTGCCATATTCTGGTGAGTGGTCTTAGAACTTTCAAGTTCAAGTCACTATTTGATAGAACCTTACCAAGAGCAAGAAGGTGATTTGTGAGATGAGTAAATCTCATTTGAAGATCCAGAATCTTCTCTCCAGGTTTCATACGAAACATTTCGTATTGTTGGGAAAGAGTGTTGAGTCTAGATCTTTTTACCTCCTCTGTTCCTTCATGTGTAGTTTCTAGAGTATCCCACATTTCTTTCGCAGATTTGCATATTGATATTCTAAAGAACTCATTAATGCCATGTGTTGAAGTGAGGATGTTCTTTGCCTTGAGATCATACTGCACCTTCTTCTTATCTTCATCATTCCATGAAGATTTGGGCTTTACTTCCCTTACACTGTTCACAACGGTGAAGGGTTCATATGGTCCTTCTTCAATTGCATATCCAAGTCTTGAGATTCTATGAAGATTCTCATTCTGATTTTCCAGAAATCATAGCACTCTCCAACAAAGCTTGGAGGGCGGTTGATGTTGGAACCTTCTCCTAGGAATGATCTTGAGGCCATCTTTGATATAGGATCAGATTTGAGAATATCTTACTCAAAAATAGCTCTGGTTCCACTTGTAAGAGTGAGATTTCAACTAAGAGATGGGGTGAATTAGTTGACTTAAAATAATGGCCACTTTCTCTGCAAAGTCAAGAGTTAAAGTGCAGTGGAAAATATATGCAGAAAATTAACAAGTAAAATCAAAGAGATAAGGGAGAAGAGAATACACAAGGATTTTTATACTGGTTCACCTTCTTGTCCACCGAAGGCTACGTCCCGTACTCTTGCCGCACAGGAGATTTTTCAACTAAAGATTATGAGTTGCAATTACAATATCTCACCTCGAGATCTCTATGTACCTTACACGCTCCTTAATCCTTATTAATCTTTGGAAAACACCTTTCCAAGTGATTCTAATCCATTTTCTTATCACACCCCATGAAAGAAAGTATTTTGCAATAATAATGAAGAATGTTCAACAATGGCGGAATTGCCTTTACAAGTATGAAAGTGATGTAACTTGCAAACCAATCAACTCTTTTGTATACTAAGTAATAATGTTCTTTATAAGTTTGTAAACTTGAAACACTTTCACTTAATTCAAAAAAATCAACTTTGAAAGTTTAAGAACTTGTTGCCAAAAGAGCAGAAAATAATTTCAGAATATGTGTAAGAGCTTTTGAAATTTGTATGAGAGTTGTGTATATGTTGTGTGTTGTGATTGTGAGTTTTAATGTCTTTATATAAGCTTTCCAATCAGCCAAAATGTCTCTTTGAAATGGTAGGAATTGATTGGAATGAAACCATGTCTTTTGGGTTGAAACTCATTCACTTTGAATTTGAAATTTTGATGCAACAGCTCTCAGTAATCGATTACAGCATTGAGTAATTGATTACCCAATGTTCTTTCCACTAATCATTTATTTTCAAATTAGAGTGATCGATTACAGCAAGTTGAGTAATTGGTTACTCAATTTTAATAACATTGGTAATTTGTTACTCAAAGACAGTAATGGATTACTCTGATCAGTTTAAAGTTGGATAACTATTTTCTCACACTCGTAACCTGTTACTTAGATGAAGTAACTGGTTACACAATATTTTAGTTGTTTTAAGTATTTTAAAGTGTTTCAATTTTGTTTTAAAAATAATTTGAGCATTATTACTATTGTATAATCAAGAGTATAGGATAGAAGTACCTATTTAGACTTAGACTAAAAGTCTAGAATATCTTGAAGCTTGAATCTTCATTGTCTTTATAAGTATTCTTCTTTTCTTCTTTTTGGTGATATTGGTGTCTTCATCAAAATTGTGCCAATGCTAGGAGTAAGATCTTCTTTACATTGTTAGTGCATCAGAAGCGATAGTTACATAACATTCGTCACAAATCATCAAGTAAAGTGCAGAGAATAAATAAAAGAGAATAAGACAAAAGAATTTATTAATATGATTCAAACAATTGTGTCTACATCCCAAGGAGTGTTGAGAGTCTACAATAAATATTTGTGTTTGTGGCTATTTTGTTCTTCTGCATTATGTTTACATAACATATAAATATAAAGTTCTCCTCCCCAACCCTTTTACATCAGCCAAACTCATAACTTCTATTCCATTTCATGGAGAAAAAACTCACACCATTGGAATTTGAGTCATTGCAAAATAGACTGAAGTAGACCAAAATTTTAATATCTTAAGTCAATGATTACTTGATTAAAAGTGTTGAGATGTTGTTGCAAATCAGTATTATCCTGCATCTTTAGGCCATAGAGTCTTTGTTTCAATAGAACTTGTTTGCTAAAGACTTGGACATGAACTACTTCTCCAATGTCTCCCATACCTCTGTTGGTGATGTCAAATCTATAATATGGTATATCACCTCATCTGATAGACAGAGTCGTGTGATTCACACAACCTTCTCCTTCAACTCTTCCCAATCCACTTGATCCATATGATTAGGTTCATTCTCACGCAACGCCTTTGATAGACCTTGTTAAGCCATAAAATCCTTAATCCTCATTTACCTCAATATGATTACCAGTTCAATCTAACTTCCCCACCTCGAGTTTGGCAAGTGCGTTAAGTGTCATCTGATACCAATTGTTGCATAGTGCCTTTGACAAACCTTGTCCAATCAACATGTCATTCACTCTCCTTTGCCATAATTGGGCGCCTCAGCTAATAGTGATGTATCAATTGGCTCTGATACCAATTATTGGTGCAACGGAAGCTAGTGTTTTGCAGAATTGGACACAAACAATCAAATAAAGAGCATATGATAAATAGAAGAGATGAAACAAAACAATTTGTTAACGGGTTTCAACCAGTTGTGCCTACATCCCCGAGAGAATTAAACGACTACCAAAATATTATTAGAGAATAATAATTACAAACTTAACACACCCATCAACTCATGGAATGTTTCTAATTAATGTTGGAGAATAACTCCATCCAAAATCCATAGATTAAACGCGGAAGTCCTTATGACCATGGCTTTGTTCCCACAACCTAATGTTTATGCCCATACATAAACCCAAGTGGAACAACCATGGTCCAGACCGAAGAAACCCCAAATGAGTTGATAGTGAAGATGAAGAACGAACATACCTTGTTGAGCCATTTCCGGAATCTAGAAGGTATGAGGGTACGATGATCTTCCAGATGTTAGAGCCCGAATGGTTTTCCTTATGCTTCACTAGAGGGGAATGAGAATGCTTGGTTCTTGAGATTTTGCCTTATGGTGAGAGGTCTTATGGTTCAAGAAGTAATTCTTGAAAGAGGAGAGCTTGCCTTATATCTTGATGTGGATAACTAGGATAGTGTTTTATCCCCATGGATAACACTATCCTAATCCACCTTTATTCTCATTAACCCTACACCTTAAAACCTGTTGCTCTACAAATGGGGCCCATAACCCATAAAAGTAACCCCATAGTGGTTACTACTTTAGTTGCAATAATTCTGATTCAGTCCCTTCATTAAATCAGAAATTGTCTGAAGGTATCTACACTTATATTATCTCCTGACACATATACCCTCAGCCACCAAATTAATTACTGAAGATCATTTTATATTTTGGCTAATTACATAATGGCC
>NC_032024.1:10087824-10089328 GCF_001865875.1 Lupinus angustifolius
GGCATATCCAAATTATCCCGTCCATTAGTCCTGTCTCCATATCGAACCACAGTGAACTTCACCATATTAATCATGACGAATTCAACAATGATCACCAACATTGACACAACTAAATGACTTAGATACATCATGAAATGTGTAGCATGAAAATTACATGAATATGATCTGTACATGTCAATTTTCAACTGGTCCTACTCAACTTTAGTAGATCCTTAAAAATAACATAAAACCTTATTGTACAAAGCATAATGACAGAATACCAAACTGAATGATTAATCAACTGAAGTTTGAATACAAAGTATTCATACAAAATACTGAAATTACATAAAACATAATAAAATGTGTGCACTTTCTAACTCCACTAAACCAAGAAATCCTCACACTGTAGCACACCCATGTGAGCAGTATGCTCAGGAAAGACCTTCGGTGTGATAGCTTTTGTAAGAGGATCCGCAATCATGGAGTTAGTGCCTAAGTGTTCTATGGAATGTTGTCCACTTTGTACCTTCTCTTTAAAAACTAGGAACTTAATGTCGATGTGTTTCGACTTTACCGAACTCTTATTGTTGTTGGAGAACAACACGACTGATTTATTGTCACAGTATAACTTTAGTGGTCTTTCATTCCTTTCAACAATTCGCAGCCCAGTGACAAAATTTCTCAACCATGATGACTGGAGTGATGCCTCATAACATGCTATATATTCTGCTACCATGGTGGATGAAGCTACAAGGTTTTGCTTGGCAGAACGCCAAGAAACCGCACCACCAGCTAACAGAAAAACATAGCCTGAAGTAGATCGTCTACTATCTTGGCATCCCGCAAAATCGGAGTCAGAATACCCAATGATCTCTAATTGGTCTGATCTCCTATATGTGAGCATATAGTCTTTTGTTCTCTTTAAGTACCTCATGACCCCTTTGGCTGCTTTCCAATGGTCCATTCCTGGATTACTCATATATCTGCCTAAAACCCCAACTATGAACGCTATATCCGGACGCGTACATACTTGAGCATACATAAGACTCCCTACAGCTGATGCATAAGGGATCTTTTTCATTTCTTGAATTTCCAGATTTCCTTTAGGGCACTGATTGAGACTAAATTTTGTCCTGCATGCCATATCTGAAAGTGTGCATGTCAAGAGGAACACTTTGGAAAGCTCTCTTTATATGTCATGGTTTTGATGAGGACAACTTGTGCTAATAAGAGCTTGAAGATCACCAACAAATCAATGTGCTTCAGTCTTTAATTGGTACTAGGCTTAGAATAGAATCTAGTTTAAATTGAGTCAAGGCTTAGGGCACCTAATACATGTCTCATATGCATAAATCTTTTTAAATCATTTCATCTTTGAGATATGTCATTCATAATATGTTCATGCATTACATAAATACATGTATATGTGCATTCTAGGCATAAACTAAGTATTAAACATGTATGAACTAAGTGCATAACGTATTTGAGGTTTTGTATTTAAAAATACACATGAAAAATGTTGTTA
>NC_032024.1:10089428-10089845 GCF_001865875.1 Lupinus angustifolius
CATGAGGCCTATAAGGCCTTGCCTCAACTGGACATCCCCACACACGAAAATGCTTTAGACTTGGCTTTTGCCCGGTCCAATGCTCATAAGATGTTTTGGCAGTTGCCTTAGTTGGTACCCTATTAAGAATATAAGTTGTTCTCTTAAGTGTCTCTCCCCAGAGTGACTCTGGTAAGGTAGAGTGACAAACCATACTCCTTACCATGTCCTTAAGAGTTCGGTTTCATCTTTCAGACACACCATTCATGCTAGGTGATCCTGGCATGGTGTATTGTGGGACTATACCACATTCCTCTAGGTATTTGGCAAAAGGCCCTGGACGTTGTTCACCTGAACCGTCATATCTACCGTAATATTCACCTCCACGGTCAGATCTGACGCACTTAATCCTTTTGCTGAGTTGATTTTCAACTTCAG
>NC_032024.1:10089945-10090539 GCF_001865875.1 Lupinus angustifolius
TATAAAATATCGTTGACCATTCCAGGAAGCCGTAGGGAATGGCCCATAGATATCCGTATGTATCAATTCTAAGATGTCTGAAGCTCTATATGCACCATATTTCGATTGTTTGGTTTGTTTTCCTTTTATGCATTTAACACAAACATTAAGGTTTGTGAAGTCAATGGAATCCAAAATCCCATCTGACACAAGACGCTCAATTCTCTTTTGAGAAATGTGACCTAGGCGCTTGTGCCATAATGCACCTGAATTATTATTTTCAATCTTACGCTTAGTACCACGTGATTCCACATTCAGGGTTTCGCTATAATCAGTTATGATATTCAACATATAAAAGTTGTCATTCAACATAAGTGAACCAGTTCCAATAACATTTGAATTTAAAGACAATTGAACCGAATTGTTTCCAAATGAACAACAATAACCAAATTTGTCCAAATAAGAAACAGAAATTAAATTCCGTCTAAAAGATGGTACAAAAAAAGTGTCTTTCAAATCCAAATAGAAATCAGTACACAATAACAATCTAAAATTCCCTATAGCTTCCACTTCTACCTATTTCCCATCGCCAACATAGATGTATCTTTCAACATG
>NC_032024.1:10090639-10096668 GCF_001865875.1 Lupinus angustifolius
TCACAACTTAAAATTATCAATGTGCTTAAACAATGGTGTGTCCAATTCAAGATACCTAGTGCACCATTAACATCAAGTCTTTGGACAGTGATATTAACTGCAAGTGGTACTCTTGTTGTAATGATCAAACATTCATAATAAGGTATGTCAACTGACAAATCCCTCTTTGGATTGATTCATCAGTCACATGTATAGAACTTCAGAATTATGACATGTTTATCATCACAGGTGTATATGATCTTCGACCAAATATTAACTTTCCTTTGGGCCAGCTAATACTCGCATGAATGACCATACACACTTACATCCAATATTCCTCATAAACTTTGGCGAGGTAACTTTGGCGACATCTCACTTCAATTGGCTCACTTGAAATAATAGACAACCTTAATGGACAACCATATAACAATTAAAAAACCAATGCACAAAGATACCAAAGCCCCATAAACTTTATCGTACGGTGCAATAGAAGCCAATGCTTCTGTTTGTATCTCCCTTGAGCGAGACATTCTCGCTTGAGCGAGCCTTATGTCGCCCGTACACTCGCTTGGGTGAGCTGTCGCTTGGGCGAGGATCTCCTCGCTTAAGCGCAATAGAAGCCAATGCTTCTGTTTAGCTCTCGCTTGGGCGAGCCACTCTCGCTCGGGCGAGACACTCTCGCTTGGGCGAGAGCACTGCGACAGAAGACGAACAGTGTGATTTCTGCATCGCTGTTCTTCGAAAAATCATCCAAAAAAATTCAAGAAAAACAGTAGAAAACAACATTCATTCATTTCAAATCCTTTTTATGTTCATATTGAAAAGCATAAATGTTTTTCCTAATCGATTGATGGCGAAAAATAGAACATCAAAACCCTAAATCAAACCAGATTTGGGGAAGAACATGAAAACCTAATTTCACACATTAATCAAATTGGGGTGGCTCTGATACCACTTGTTGGAGAATAACTCCATCCGAAATCCATAGATTAAACGCGGAAGTCCTTATAACCATGGCTTTGTTCCCACAACCTAATGTTTATGCCCATACATAAACATAAACCCAAATGGAACAACCATGGTCAAGACCGAAGAAACCCCAAATGAGTTGATGGTGAAGATGAAGAAGGTATGAGGGTGCGATGATCTTCCAGATGTTAGAGCCCGAATGGTTTTTCTTATGTTTCTCTAGAGGGGAATGAGAATGCTTGGTTCTTGAGATTTTGCCTTATGGTGAGAGGTCTTATGGTTCAAGAAGTAATTCTTGAAAGAGGAGAGCTTGCCTTATATCTTGATGTGGATAACTAGGATAGTGTTTTATCCCCATGGATAACACTATCCTAATCCACCTTTATTCTCCTTAACCCTACACCTTAAAACTTGTTGCTCTACAAATGGGGGTCATAACCCATAAAAGTAACCTCGTAGTGGTTACTACTTTAGTTGCAATAATTCTGATTCAGTCCCTTCATCAAATCAGAAATTGCCTGAAGGTATCTACACTTATATTATCTCATGACACATATACCCTCAGCCACCAAATTAATTACTGAAGATCATTTTATATATTGGCTAATTACATAATGGCCATAACACAATTATAGAATTATATTTGTGACCCATAAATTGTCAGTAATTCTAACGATTGATGCTTATAATTGGTGTGTTGCAATGAACTTGAAGCCAATATATAACATTGATTATTATCTCAATTTCAATACTAGTCAATATAAGACTAATACAATATGATATTTCAAACATCCCAACAAATAGGACCACCATTTTGGTATTAATGTTGAGAATCAGATGTGCTGCTTCTATGCCGCTGAACTATAAAATAATCGACATTTAATCTTAACGTGTAAGTGGTCTAAAGAAGCTTGGAAGCATAGAAAGGACCATATTGGATGTAGAATTATTCCAACAACCCATATATAGATTATGGATGCTTTTGCGTGGGTATAAATACAGTAAAGTAAAATATGTTCTCTATGCACGTTTGACAGCTGCTATCTACTACATATGGGTAGATATCTGAGAAATTTTAGGAATGAATGCAGAGGTAAATCAGTTGTTTTTTGTAGAGATCCAGCAGACTATATAGATTAGAATCAAATTGTGTGCTTCAAGAAGGCTTAGGGAATGTGAATATAATTTCTCAAATAGTATTGGGACATGACTTTGTATTTTTCTCCAAACTCATTTTTTGAAACAATATCTAGTGACCCTTGATTTAAAAAATATTAAATTTAAAAAGGAAATATTTAATTTTATAAAAAATAAAAATTTGTACCCTAAATTTTTATTTTTTGTCATGTTTATAATTTTATATATGTATTGGTCTTTCCAATATCGGAGAGGGGTCAGACTCTTCATTAAGATGGGAGTAACATATTGTTTGAATATTTATTGGTTATATATATATACTCTTGTGTTAAATTAAAGTGTTTTGAAAATAAGTAAAACACAATTCATTTTCCCTTTTTCCTAACTTCAGAATAGATGATCTTTGTCCTAACTTCAGAACTATAAAATATGGGACACATCTCCTATCCCACAAGTTATGTTGGTGCATGTATCATCTGTCTATGATTGATTGAAAAAATATATTGAAGTTAAAAAATTAATAATTAACTAATTTTCTTGAACAATAAAAACTGAAATACATGCAATGAGTAGGACAACAAATGCGCACCATAAAATATAGCATTCATGTTGATTAATATGACTCAGAATCTGTTAGGAATATTCATTAGGCAATAAGGAGGAGAATTCATTAGGCAATAATGAGGAGTATTCATTATGCAATAAGGAGGAGTATTCATTAGGCAATAATGAGGAGTATTCATTAGGCAATAAAGAGGAGTATTCATTAGGCAATAAGGAGTATTCATTAGGAAATAAAGAATCAATATGGTTGTTAGGAATATTTCACCAACAATGTTAGAGCACTTATGTGACTCATTATGTTATTCATGCAGGAACTTATTTTGTTGCATCAGTTTTTTTTCCATGGTGTATAAATCATGTGTCTTGTTGATGAATAAAATAATGCCTTCTACATAACACATTTCCTCTCTGCACTTTTGATTGCTACATAACCAACAAATTGGTATATAGAGCTATATCTTGATGGATCTGTGAGAAAAACACAAACCAAACACAACAAAACACTTTCTCTATTACATTCTATTGCCTAAAATTGTCAAAATGAATTCAGTGGTGTCTACTACATTTTCACCTCCAGTGTTTACTGGAAAGAATTATCATGTATGGGCTTTTAGAATGGAAGTTTTCTTGGATGCTAATGATCTATGGGATGTCATTGAACAAGATTATGTCATTCTAACTCTTCCGCACAATCCAACTATTGCACAAATTAAAAATGAGAAGGAGATGAAGCAAAGAAAGTGCAAAGCAAGAGCATGTTTGTATGCATCTATTTCACCCACCATTTTTAATAGAATAATGACACTGAAAACAGCCTGTGAAATCTGGAATTTTTTGAAGCAAAAATATGAGGGAGATGAAATTGTCAAAGGAATGCAAGTGATGAATTTGATCCGAGAATTTGATCCGAGAATTTGAGATACAAAGGCTGTGAGATTCAGAAAAAATCAAGGATTACTCTGATAAACTTATAGCCATTGCCAACAATGTAATGGTACTGAATTTTCTGATTCTAGAATAGTTCAAAAGATTCTAGTTACACTTGCTGAAAAATATGAAGTTGCAATTTCATCTCTGAAAATATCTAAGGATATGTCAAGCATCACCTTGGCAAAAGTGTTGAATGCATTAAAGGCATAAGAACAAAGGAGACTTGTGAGGAAAGAAGGATCAGTGGAGAGTGCTTTCCAAACTAAATTACAAAACAACAATGGTTGGAATGACAAAAGGAGGAGGCAGAATAACAACTACAAAACTGCAGGTTCTGCAAACAACAAATACAATAACCAAAGTAGTAACAATGAAGTCTTTCCACTTTGTTCCTACTGCAAAAAAACTAATCATCCGCAAAACAGATGTTAGTGGAGACATGATGCAAGATGTTATAAGTGTGGCCAATTAGGGCACATGGAAAAATATGCAAGTTTCAACAACAACAAGGAGAAGTTAAGGTTGATGATGATCAACCAGAAGAAGAGTAACCGTTCCTTATATCATGCTTTGACGCTAACAGTTCTACAGAAAGTTGGTTCATTGATAGTGGTTTTAAAAACTACATGACTTATGATCGAGAGCTCTTCAAAGAGCTTGATAAAATTGCTATTTCCAAAATCAGAATTGGAAATGGGGCATATATTGAAACAAAAGGCAAATGAACAGTTGAAATTAATTCATGATGTCTTATATGTTCCTAAACTTAATCAAAATTTGTTAAGTGTTCCTCAGTTGATGGAGAAAGACTATAAGGTTTTGCTTCAAGACAAAAACTGTAGGATTAAAGATTCATAAGGCAAAGAGGTGTTCAAAGTTCAAATGAAAGGCAAAAGTTTTGTCTTGAATTTAGTTAAAGATAAGCAAGTTGCAGTACACAAGGAATGCACAAAAACAAAGTCTCCTACACACATTGCCTACCGATATGAGAAGCAAACAAAACTTCTTTTTCCGCAAAAAAGGACATGGAAGGCTACACAGAAGTTGCAAATGATACACACAAATGTTGGAGGACCTATGAAGACATCATCAGATGTTGCAGGATATGAAGAAGCTGCAACTGGCCAAAAATTGATAGATGCAATGAAGGATGAGCTCATGGTGATTCAAAAAAACGAGACATGTGAGTTGGTAGAGATGCCTAAAGACAAGAAGGGTATAGGAGTGTTGATTAATATGACTCAGAATATGTTAGGAATATTCATTAGGTAATAAGGATGCGTATTCATTAGGCAATAAGAAGAAATATTTGTTAGGCAATAAGGAGTATTCATTAGGAAATAAAGAGTCAATATGGCTGTTAGGAATATTTGACCAACAATGTTAGAGCACTTATGTGACTCATTATGTTATTTATGTATGAATTTATTTTTCTGCATCAGTTTTCTTTTTCATGGTGTATAAATCATGTATCTTGTTGATGAATAAGATAATATCTTCTACTAACACATTTCCTCTATACACTTTTGTTTCCAACCCGGTGATTGAAAATGTGGTCCACATTGTGTATTGCGGGTGCAACAATGCGGATACGGCCGGAACCGCATCGGCAACGCACCGCAATTGCGGTGTGAATGAAATTCACATCAAAAACCGCAACAAAACGGTGTTGCGGCGGCAACAGAACGGATTCATAACCGCAATGTTGCTTTTTCATCTCCTGTTCTGTTTTTTTCTTTCAATTTCTAAATTCAATCATCCAAATCCAACTTTAATGTTAGATAAGATTCCAAAGACAATTTTTTCAGAAAAAGTAAAAGTAGATGTAGATCCAAAGTAGAGTAGAAATTAAAGTAATGAAAAGATAAGATTCCAAGACAAATTCACTCACATGCTTACTTATGCAATGAACCCATGAGGCTGTGAGTCTGTGACATTGCTTTCCCATTTGCTATCTTTATCTCATCTCTCAAAAATATTCAAGAAAACCACCAACACCAACATCATCGTTTTTTCAGAGACATTTTAAGGTGAGATTTCTTCTTCTTCCCATTTTTGCATGTGAGTTGTGACGGTGTGAATGTGAGCCTGTGAGGTTACTTCGTGTTTTTGCGTTTGAGTTGTGAGAGTGAGAGTGAGAGTGAGAGGCTGAGACGCTGAGTTATTGAATAAAGGACGAGAAGAGATTTCTTCACATTTTTGGTTTGGGCGTATGGCAAGGGTGAGGGTAAGAGAAGTAGAGAAGTGCACGCTGCATAGAGAAGAGAAATAGGGAATTAGGGATTTAAATATTATAGGCTGAGTTATTAATGTTTTAATTTTTAGATTAGTTTTATTATTATAGGAATATGGGCTTTTATTGTTGGGCCTTTACTATTTTAATTTCCAGCCATCATTTTAATTGCATGTCATTTTTTAATTGCAACATTAGGAAATTTCTACATATTACA
>NC_032024.1:10096768-10097885 GCF_001865875.1 Lupinus angustifolius
TTTCAGCTAAAAGGTTAGAGGGCGCTCCAAGTGAAGATATTGGATGGCATTTTGGAACACAAGTACCTAAACATCAAAAAAATATTAAATATAATCTTTATAGAAAAGTGATCAAGGGGGGTATCACTAGATTGAAGCAACATATAGCCCATTATAAAGGACAAGTTGCATGTGGTCCTAGAGTCACTGGTGTGGTTAGAGAAAGCATGATGAAACTACTCTTGGACGAGAAAGAAAAAAACTTGACTCAAAAAAAGATGAGTTTGAGGCACGATTAAGAAGGAATATTAATGAAGAAGATCTTGATGACTATATTGATGAGCAAGTGAGGAAAGCTAATCA
Organism: Lupinus angustifolius; assembly: GCF_001865875.1. NCBI lineage: Eukaryota > Viridiplantae > Streptophyta > Magnoliopsida > Fabales > Fabaceae > Lupinus > Lupinus angustifolius. Next base: position 10,097,111 of record NC_032024.1, read on the forward strand.
ATCAAGCCTTAATTTACAATATGAATGGGAACAAAGACAATATTTTAGGCAACAAACGAGGGGGTCTGGGAATATATATGAGCAAGGTGGAAGCTCTCATGCAAGTGGTAGTGATGCTTCAAGACCGCAAGATATTGATTTTAATTTAAGGTCTACAGATATTGATCTGGTGGGGAGCAGAAGCACGAAACAACCTAAGATAATTGGTCGTTTTATGGATGCAGCAAGGAAGAAGCTTAGAGAAGTTGTGGGAAAGTTTATAATCTATGAACGTGTGGCCATGAATGTAACCAGGTCTCCCTGGTTTCATAATTTAATTGTTGCAGCAGCCGAGGTTGGTCAAGGAGTTAAATGTCCAACTCCTTATGAAATTTCAACTGTATGTTTGAAGGCGGAATATAACAATATGTGTGAATGGATTAAAACATTGAAACGCACATGGAAAGAGACTGGGGTAACGATAATGTGCGATGGTTGGACTGATAGTATAAACCACAAGCACTTTATAAACTTTTTAGTTTACTCCAGCAAAGGAACAGTTTTTACAAACTCTATTGATGCCTCCGATGTTGGTAGCAGAAATGCAGATTATTATTTCTAATTGTTGAATAAAATCGTGGATGAAGTTGGTGAAGAGTATGTCGTTCAAATTGTTACGGATCATGAAAAAGTGATTAAAGCCGTTGGCCAAAAGTTGATGGAAAAAGACCACATTTATATAGGTCTGCATGCTCAGCTCATTGTTTGGATCTTTGCTTGGAGGATATTGGAAAAA
>NC_032024.1:10097985-10098461 GCF_001865875.1 Lupinus angustifolius
AATTGTGAATCAAAAGCAAGGCCTGAAACAAATGTTCAACTCCGAAGAATTCAGAAAATCTAAATTTTACAAACAAAAGAATGGGCCAGCACTTGAAGCAAGGAAGATTGTTTTGGATCATGAATTCTGGAGTAGGGCTAGTGATATATTAAAAGTTTTCGAGCCTATAGTTAAAGTATTAAGGTTGGTGGATGGTGATACAAAGCCCACAATGGGTTTTCTTTATGAAGTGATTGATCAAGCTAAACAATCAATTCAAAAAAATGTCGCTTTCATTCTCAATACAATGACGTAATAGATAAGAGATGGAAATTCATGCACTCCGATCTTCACTCTGCAGGTATGTTAGTAGAATTTATATTTAATTTTATCATATGATTATTAATTTCATATCTTCATTCTAATATTTATACTTTAATAAATTTATAGGTTATTTTCTTAACCCGCAATTTCAATATGGAGTTAAACACGGGACT
>NC_032024.1:10098561-10136795 GCF_001865875.1 Lupinus angustifolius
AGGTTCACATTAAAATTTTGTATTTTAATCTCTTAATTCTTAAATTATAATTTCAGATAATACATTTATATATTGACATATTTTATGTTATATAGTTGCTTCTTTATAGAAATAAGTCAGAGACATTTGGTACACCTCAAGCTCAAGCAGCTTGGTCTAAAATGAATCCAGGTAAAATAATATTTCTCATATTTCTTTATACTAGTGCATTTAAAACACTTTTTACGAGTATAATAATTTGTTTATTTTCTTTGTCGAGGTAAATAGATGAATGGTGGATGATATTTGGTTCATGCTCTCCTGAACTTAAAAGCATTGCAATTAAAGTTCTCAGCCAAACAACTTCAGCCACGAATTGTGAGAGAAACTGGAGCACATTTAGCTATATTCATACAAAGAGAAGGAATATACTACATATAATAGGTTACATAGACTTGTCTATACATTTTACAATATGAAGTTGAAGATGAGAACTGAAATGAGAAGAAGTCAAGAAGAAATTGAAGCAAGTTTCAATCCTATTAATCTTGACAACATATTTCAGGAAGATGATCCATTGTCTAAGTGGATAGAAGAAAGAGTAAATCCAGCATTAGATGGAGCACAAAATGCAGAGTGACTTCCTATAATTGACACCGATGGTGAAAATGAAAATATGGAAGTTGATAGTGATGATGTTGGTTCTGATGAACATAGTGGTGGTTTAAGCCCACCAAGTGAGGATGGTGGCAATGACGCTTGTAATGTTGAGGGTGGAGAAAGTGATGAGGAAGGTGAGCAAATGTACAATCATCCATATGAGGAGATGCCATTGCATAGGCATGATCGTAACCTAATTGACCTTACAGCACCTAGATCGGGTATGGTTCATTCTAGTGATTCATTTAATGATAACAATAGGACTGAGTCGCAATCTAGGAGAGGAAACAAGAAACAAAACATTACACTTGAAGATGCTTCCTCTTCTAGTCTTGCACAAAGTTTTAGTGATTTTAGCATTGATGAAACATCACAGAGTAGTCAAGGGTACAATCCAATGCATCCAGTATATTATCCACATGGTTATTATATACATCCTCAATATGCAAGTGGACAAATTCCACCTTACCAGTCCTCATTAACGAATTATCAAGAACCATATTATGAACAATCAAGTCATGAATTTTTTGATTATGTCTTTGGATAAGGAGCTACACGAGGAGACAATAGTCAAGATGACAATGAAGATTATGTCCCCCCACACCATTCTAGCATGTGATAACAATTAAGAAGTAAAATGTCATTTTTTGATTTTACATGTTTATTGTTTTCAAAGGTTAGTTAAATCTTGTAAGTGTTTCTCATCATAAAAAAAAGAGAGGATAATATGTCCATGATTTATCTGAAGCACATTAAAGTTGTTTTGATGAAAACTAATACATTAAGGATATAATACCCAAATGCACTTCATGGATCGAAGGATAATGTCTAAAATGGGAAAATATACTTTGCCATATGGGGAAAAACAAGTCTAGAATTAGAGTTAAAAACAAGTCAAAAATCAACCAACGACTTTATTGCATTTACTGAAGTATGCCGCAACGGCCGCAATCGCATCGCAACGACCACAATCACAATAACCACAATCGCAACCACAACCACAATTTAAAACACTATTCCTACCTATCCAACAATTCCTCATTCGGCAGAGTCCTGAAAACTCCAAATTTGTTAGAAGAGTTTGCTTTAGGAATTTAAATTTGAAAAGAAGATAGAAAACAGAAACAAAAGACAATTTCAAGTTAAATCCTTCACTTTTTATTTTTTCTGGTGGCAAATTTTGGACCTCAAAATTTGTCTGGTTAAGGTTCACACACCCTCCAAAAAATCCTAACTGTTTTCTTTTCTATAGCTTACTTTTCCTTACACCCAACACACCTTTTTCTTTCTCTTATTCAACCTTCTCTCAAACACTGCATCCATTTTTGACTTTAACAGCTTCAAGTTCCAATTTTCTTGGATACCCACTTTTACTTTCTTGGTGTAGTTCCATTTGGTAACTGGGTCTTTCCTTAATCGTTGTTTGGACACCATTTTCGATATCTTAGTGCGGTAAGTGTTGTTTTTTGAGCTTAGTTTCGTGAGAGAGAATGGTAGTTGCAGTCTCTGTTGTAACTTCATCAATGGTGGAATCACACGCAAGCCCTTGTTTATGTGTTGATGCTCTTCCTACAACAAGTGTGAAGATCACGAGTGGTGGAGATGTTGTTACGTTTAAGAATTTTATTAGGAGGAAGCATTTGATAAGGCGTAGGACTATGGAGTTGAACAGTTCCTTCATTGATGCTGGGAAAGATTGGAGGGTTTTTGTTAGCAGAAGTTATAAGAAGCAGTGCAGGGATAAGAGGGTGGCCATTGTTAATGAGCTTGGTGGTCAATATGATGACACTTTTGATGATGTTAAAACGGTAACATGATCATGTTTTGGTGATGAAATTATTCAGATTCGTTTTTTGGTTTATGTTTTCTTATTGTCATTTTCTCCTATACTTTAAGAAAATGTGATTTGGACAAATTCTTGTCACAACTCACACAGGATATTTATGAGCTAGTTGTTGTGCATGTTTTGTGTATACAACTATCAGATCTCATGAGAAGTCGTCTAAATTAGCTGTTTAAATACTATTTGTTTGTGTGTTTTGTGCATGAAATTATTGAGAGTACAGAAAAGTTGTAAAAAATGTCTCTCATTCGAATATTATTTGATATTGGAGAGTCCAGTATTAAATGAGAATTGCGATACGAACACAAATCAAGTTTTAATAGGTGTAATTTGAAATTATGTTTCAATAAAAAATTAAAATAAAGAAAAAGTTTATCCTCATATCTCAGTAGTACACTATTAGAGAGATTGGTACCAAAGAAGTACCTTTTTTTTTGGAGTATGGAGGTATGGGTTAAACTTTGTTTTGTTGTTCAAGAAGTCTCCTAATAACTTTTTCAAAAGAATCAATAGCCAAAACTTTTACTTTAGAATGCATCTTTAAGAAAATTGTCATTTATTAGATAGTTATAAGTTGTAACCTGCAATAGGAGTCTATAGAAGGACAAGTTATTGGAAGTTCAGGACATATTTTTACCATTAATTTTGAATCCATATTATGATGATTATTAATGTATGATCAACCGTAAAAATGTGTCTTGTACCATTACCATCCAATAAGCTATAAAACCATTACTAATGATAATTGTTGATCATCTACTCCAATTATATACCACGAATTCCTTGTCTTAGCTGAAAAGAGGTACCTGAAATAGTATTACATGCATAGCAATGAAGGTTTCACACATATGAAATGAATATGGCAATTCTATTTTATTTTAATTTGTATGAATATGGCAGTTTCCTTTATTATTTCCTCAATTTTAATTTTTTTCAAGGCTTTTCATTACATCTATGTGCTTATTTGAGTTATTTTTTCAATATGCTGCTTTAAAATTTTCTCCACTAGAAAGATGAGATATGCGTCCTCTTAAGTATTCAATATAATGGGACATAGATCACATGTTTCAAACGGTGTATTATTCTCTATCCCGAGTTAATCAATTTTTTTTTTCTTTTTAAATTTTTTCTTTTATTTATGTGGCAATATATGATTGACCCAAGACAAGGAATAGCACTGTCGGAGACAGGTGATGATGATAAAATAAGCTACTATAAATATCTGATCTGATATCATAGTCAACTAATAATCATTTCATTTTTAGCCCATAGTGAAATCTGAAATTAAAAACCCATAGTACTATAAAGCTAGCTTTCATTCTTAGATAAGAGGATCACTTTCAAGAATTATGAGGCTTTTATATTAAATGAGATTATAGACTGTTAAATTATCTTACACAAACCTTCACTAATCTATCTGCTACTATATGAATGCAATGGTTTTGTTTGCAATCTAACTTACCTCATATTTGGATACAGCAAATGCTTAACTACTTCACATATAAGGCTGTGAGGACTGTTCTTCAACAATTATATGAGATGAATCCACCTCAGTATACGTGGTTCTATAAGTAAGTGAAATTTTGGTTGGAGGAAGAATGTTTCCACCGAAACTGCCCTAGTAATTAGTTTAAGCTTGAGAATAATGTCTTTATGTAGTTCAATGTTTTGTTTCTAAATTATTGATTTAACCAAATTTAACTACTTGTCTAATGAAATGAACTCTTCTACAGGACTAGCTTCCCCAGTACTGCAATATGTGGAGCATATATTTTTATATGTTTTTTATTTATTTAATTAAGAAAATTAAAGAAAATTAAAGAAAATCTGGACCCTTAAAAAATTTTAAGTATCACATATCATAATTTAGGTTCAGTACTGAACTCTCCAGTGTTAGAGAGGAGCCCTTATCTAACATCACTAGTATAACAGAGAAATACACTTAATAGAGAGTTCATCATTTTCTTTTAGTCTAATGGGATACTCATTAAAGGCCTTATTAGGGGAGGGAGAAAAAAAATAAGAAAGGGGCCTAGGCTTTGAACCTGTACATCTACAATTATGCCTCACAACTTAACCTATCCAGCAGACTTTAGGGGACAGGGTTCAACATATTCTCAATTTATTCTATATACAACTTGAATTAATTACATATTTTTCGGGCACTTGAATCTAGCCCGATATTAATAATTGTGACTGTCGGTATGTACTCTTTGAAATGAGATTCTCTCTAGTATCGGACTTCCAATACTGAAAATTTGTTATCACGTGTCAACATCTATATGTAATACTGAATTCTCTAATATTGAAGAGAATATGCTTTTGTGCTTTTTAAACATATTGAGTATGATTGTTAAACTTTAACTTGATGGACGGATCCACAAAACATGAGAGGGGCCAAGTATATCAAATATGTGTAGTAAATATATTGTGATTGATTGTACATAGTATATTTAAGAGGGGTATCCCCCTAAATTTGTCACAGGATTTGATATATACCTCCAATTAGATTCTTAATCTTGGTACATTTTAGTGAATTGTTCTTCAAATCAGCTTAAGGTTACTCCTGTATGGAAAGTCCTAATTTGATATATATGTATATATATATATCCCAATTTCCAATCGAAGGGTACATAATCCAAGGACACTTTTTTCCATTTTTATAACACTTATTTGGGATTTTTATGTTGCAGCTTTGTTGCATCAAACAAGCCAGCAGATGGGAAGCGTTTTCTTCGAACCCTTGGCAAGGTAGTGTTTAAAGTCCTAGTTGTTTATATTTCACTTTTTGATTTTATAGGGGGGAATGGTATATGTTGTAATGTCCTTTGTCTTTTGATTCTTAGTACCCAAAAAAGAAAGTGATACACTCACAATTTCTAGTTCATTTTCCCTGTAGATTTGGTTGACAAAATTTTCAGTTTCTCTTATACATATGATATAGAAGACAATTATATTTCACTATGTTCTGTAAATGATATGATCATGTCTTTTCTCACAATTAGGAGCAACAACATCTTGCAGAAAGAGTGATGGTAACGCGGCTTCATCTTTATGGTAAATGGGTCAAGGTAAAGGAATCCATTAGTTATCTTCCATCTCTCTCATTGTCTTATATACAAAGGATGAAAAATATTTTTGGAAAGTGATGAGTTGTTTAATTTGCGGACCGCATCAGGTGATGCGATCACAATGTTATAATTGCGGTGACCGCCACAACTGCATCATGCTGCAATTTCGGTGTAACGCCGAATCACAAGGATGCGTCACATTGGGCCGTAGTGCAACTACATCATACTGCATTAGGCCACGTCGGATTGCATCAAACTGCATTAGGCCACGTCGGATTGCATCAAACTGCATAGAATTCAAAAATATTATTTTAATCACAAAATAATTCACACCCTAACAACCGCATCACAACGGTTAAAATAACCGCAGTAACCATAACCGTTACCGCAATCACGATTACAACCCAATTTAAAACAGTGAAGGGATGATGTACTTCAAAGTCTAACCTGTCTCCCTCTTTCATTTTCATGCAGAAATGTAATCATGCTGAGATATATCAAGAAATCACTGATGAGAACTTGGAACTGATGAGGGAAAGGCTCATGGAGACAGTAATATGGCCCTTAGATGAGACAAAGTGACAAAAACAGGAATGGTTTGCTGATAATTCAGGGCCTTTTGATCACACATTTTTCTTTTCTGTCATCAACCTCTTTCTAGTTTAGCTGTAATTTTCTGTTCTGTTTCCATGTGTGTCATTTATGTCATTTTCCCTTTGTAGGATTGTCATTTTTATTCTGTAAATTATTTATATATCCATACCCTTTTAAATACACAATCCATTATTTAAATGTAGTTTGTGTTTTCTAAGGCCACTTTAATCTAGCAAGATGTGGTCATTTTGGCTAGATTAAGGTGCCATATGTTAGTAGGAATGTTATTTAGTGCATTTTTGAGAATGTGATGTAACATTCCAAAGTTTGTTTGCCTTATTTGTTTTGAATAAAACATTAGTTATTTGTTTTACAAAATATCCTTAATTAAAACTAAGGTGTTTGAAAGAGGAGATATGAGTTATTTAACATTAAAAAATGGAAGAATCCAACAACCCCACAAAAAAAGTGGGAATCCAATATTCTCACCTCCTTTTATAATTTAACATTTCTAGGTATGTTGCTTTTCTTGGAACTTATTCTTCTAAATCTTCTACCAATAAGCAAAGATTCCCAGAAATGTCAAAACATTCATTATACTAAGCACAACCTTAAAAAATATAATTATCTTAAACTGAGTAAGTAAAAATATATGTACCATATCACACAAAGTGGACAAAGATATGTGGGACATAAGACATATCATACAAACATGATATTATATATACGTTATTTGACCATAGCTTATATGTCACAACTCTTATCCATAGAAATGGTTGATACATTGGGATTAGGCTTGATTGAATTTCCATAACTTTTCGCTCTAACCCCTTCATACCACAAAACCAACCTTGTTCCCTCATGTTCTACGCTTTAATAAGGCCTTGAAGGATCATTTGAGTTTTCTTTTGATACATCTTAATGATTTTCATTTTCCATACCTTATATTAGTAAGCACCAATCAACAATATGACATGAATCTCTCGTTGATCTTAATTAGGTTTTGATAAATACACCAACATCAATAAAAAAGAAAAAGGTTGAAGACCTATAGAAAACACAAGATCATGGATAAGATTTAGAACTACTTTCTAGTAAAGATCCTAAGTCACTCTTCCTTTAATAACATAAAGCTCTTGAAAATGTGTTACAATGTTTTAAAATGATGAAAATTGTTACTAGGTGCTAAAAGAAGTTTTTAGAAAATCAAGTAATAAGTTACTTGAAACACGGTAATATCCTACCTGTCAGGGAAAATGGTCAGTCATGAATTATTGCAAGTGAGTAATTGATTACCCTGTTGGATAGTATGTCCAATAATTGATTACTACAATACATTAACCTATTATTATATGTTGGAAGTGTTGTTTCGAGTTTGAAACTCAACCAACACTTATCCAAACGAACCATTATCTTCCCAAACATTTTGTATCACTTGGAATGGATCTTGGAATCCTACTAAAGTCTACAAATATCATCTTAAATGTATGAAACGAACAACACTTTCACATGGCAAATTTTACACACTTGTGCATTCAATTTTTCTAAGTTTTTTAGGAAAAAGTTTTCTGCACTTAGAAATTTTTGAAAAACCAAGAGCAAAGTGTGTTATTAAATTTGAGTTTTCTTATAAAGGATTCATACATCAGCTGAATTGGGTATTGTGATGTTTAGCCTTCTGAAAAGTCTTCTTATGCTTCTCAAAACATATCACCATATGGTTTGGTGAGTGTATTTGTAAACAAGAAAATAGTGTGTTGTCTTGAAGGAATTTGAATGTTCTCAAAAGAAAGTCTTGGCGTGAGACTTATAATAGAAACTTATATTGATATAGTGGAAATCATTTGAATCAAGTAAAGGTGACCGGAGGTCGCCTTCGATTGATGAAGGTTAACTAGTATATATCATAGTGTGATTCTTTCTAACTCTTACTCTTTGAATTTCTGCAACATTTGTTTTTCATAAATTTGCTTATGTTGCAATTTTCTTTTAATGTATTCAAAAAGAACAAATATGTTGCAAACCTAATTCACCCCCTTAGGTTACTATCTTGTGTTTACGATTGGTAGTATAGGTTGGATAATTTTTTCCTAGATTTTGTTTAAAATACACATATAGTAATTTTGTTTAAAATACACCCTTTTAGGTTACTCTCTTGTGTATTTTCTCTAACAATCAATTTTGTCTGACCCAAAATACTTCCTAAAAAATAATAATATTAAATATAGTTTTTAATAAATAAGGAGAGTCATTGATTTGGAGAATTTTAGCATTAATTCTAAAAGTATCATTTTAACTGAAAAATCTTTTAATTGAGTATTGATGGTGATACCATTTTAAATAAAGATTTCCCCAATTTCTATTTTCAAGTAGAATAAAAAAAGATCACCAAAATATTGTTTAATAAGTACTTATTGATTCCATAATGACACAAAATCAAATCAAATTTCGTTTTTATATTTAAACAAAATTTGAAAATGGTGTTAAGTGAATTAAAGATCAATTGTTAGTTTTTTATTGAGGGAAATTCCTTTTTAAAAGATCATATGCCATTTTTTCATTAATTTTCGTTTTCCCTAATTAAATAAAAATAAAGTTTGTGTTTGAAATAATATTTGCGATTTTATGAAACTCTAATAATTATTTGTTATCTACTTAAAGACAATGCAAGAACTTTAGAATTTTATAGAGTTGTTGTGGAGTTTTTGCACAAAATGTGTTCCTGAATACTATTAAATATTTTAAGGGGTCTAATAATTATTTTGTGCTCTCTTTTGAGCATTACAATAATTTTGTGATTTTATAAAAATTACTGTGTTATCATTATAGCAAAAAAAATATTCTTTCTAGGTATTTTATGACCAAAATTAACTGATTCAGATTTTTTAAATTGGGTGTCAAAATTAAATTCAAAATCATTTCTTTAATACAATAATAAGGCATAAAGTTTTGAATCTCCATGGTTCTCTCTCAGAATTAATGAGAAATTTGATTTGGCTTTTCAAACATGTGCCAAATTAATACTATAAATAAGCATATGACTACATGAGATCCTCCATTCACAATAACCCAAAAAAGTCTCTCATCACTATCCATCATTTTTCCAACAACTAATCCAAAAAACAATTCTTAAAAATATCCAGATCATCTAACAAACCAAATTCTCCATCTAGAAATTTTACCCACAATAATCCCAAAAATTTCCATACACAACCATCTAAAAGAGATAACCAACAAATCCAAAAAATTCTCATTCTCCATCCAACACAAATAACCCCAAAATAAAAAGCTATTGGAATCCATACCAATTGTCTCACTCACAACAATTTTCACTCCTCGGCTAGTGTGTAAAATTTGGTTGGCATCTTCCCTCCTAGTCTTGGACGTGTGCAAACCCATGTTGGTTCATTGACCATTTTGACTAGAGCATTGAATCCTATCAATCAGTGAGCTTTGCTGGCTATGTTAATTATCCTCCCACCTTAAATTATGTGTAGCTTTGCAAAGAATTTTATATCAAACGCGTATGCATCCTATTTCACTTGCCCTTTTTAGTATTCACTTAAATCATAACAATTCCATTATCGTAATGATAATAATGTGTTAACAATAAAATTTATAATCACTAATAGTAAAAGATAAGTAATATATACATATATATATATATATATATATATATATCTTTAAATCAAATTTAAATATTTTAACAGGGATTCGATAGCGAGGTTAAGATTCATGTGGCATCTTCCTTCCTCTTTGAACCGAGAAGCGGATGCGGTCATTAGTATTGCATCTCTTATTTATCGAAAAGGGAAGGGTGTAAGTGATCAATATCGACTCTTCGTTTATTAATCCCCTTCAATCAATTTTAATAAATTTCAAAATTTTTAATCAAATCAAACAAATTAATCACCTTTTAAACGAGAACTACATAGTCTTGACTCCCCAAAGGGATACGTAGGAGCAAGATTAAAACTTGTCAGACAGAAAAATAAAAAAATTTAACTATTTTGTTTTAACAATTTAATTTTAACAAATCAAGAGTATTTAATTCATGCAAATTAGTTAGGATACCATTTTATTACGGACGAACATGGTGCTAATATTTTCCCCGATTCATAATCGATTCCTGAACCTGGATATCAAAGTCTAGTGCCCAATGTGATTCGGTCAAAAGATTTTTCTGCATTTTTTGACTGAAAAAATCTAGGCATCTATAATAAGGTCGTGCAGCTGAAAATCAGAGCGCGATAAATAGCCTCTTCCAAACCCTTTAGGTGAGGGTTCTAACGTAAACTGACCTCCAAATATGTTGGAGAATACTATGATTTCTAGAAAATAAGAATGAGAACATTCATAGAGTTTCATGACTTAAACATATGGAATTCTATAGAAGAAGGTCATTTTCCCCAACATACTAATTAGTAGCTATATTATTTAAATTGAATTACAAAAACTTATAATTGAGGAGCTTTTGTCATCGAATTAACATACTAATTGAACTGTTAGTTTGTTTAGCATGATTTTAATAGTAAGAGATAAAATATAGAGTAAATTATGCTGACACCCCTTGAGTTTTAGCAAAATTACATAAACCACCCCTCACTTTTCTACACCTACATAGACCCCCTAATTTTTATATTTTCATTACACTGACTACCCCTGCATGAGAAATAAGTGTAATCTTTTAAACAAAAAATGTGATAAATGCAATTAAGTTAAACAAAATATGATATATTGTGGAGACAAGTCCAAATAATATATGAGTCATACCTCTTTATTATTTTTGGTTCGTTAGGATATAGTATAAGAGCAATTTAAACAATATTTCTTTAGAATTGTTGATGTGTTTTATAACAAAAAATAATAAAGATACATTGGTTTGTATATTATTCGAATTTTTCCTCACAATATATTATATTTTGTTTAACTTAATTGTATTTGTCGCATTTTTTGTTTAAAATATTACACTTATTTATCATGCGGGGATGGTCAGTGTAATGAAAATATAAAAAACTAGGGGATGTTTGTGTAGGTGTAGAAAAGTGAGGGGTGGTTTGTGTAATTTCACTAAAACTTAGGGGGTGTCAGTGTAATTAACTCTAAAATATAAGATAGACATATAAATTTAGAACGAAAAAAATCAATTCATGCATAAAAGAAAAGTTGTTGGGTAAAATCTGCAAATCTTAGCTGAAAATCAGAGTGCGATAAATAGCCTCTTCCAAACCCTTTAGGTGAAGGTTCTAACGTAAACTGACCTCCAAATATGTTAGAGAATACTATGATTTCTAGAAAATAAGAATGAGAACATTAATAGAATCTCATGACTTAAACATATGGAATTCTATAGAAGAAGGATCATTTTCCCCCAACATACTAATTAGTAGCTATATTATTTAAATTGAATTACAAAAACTTATAATTGAGGAGCTTGTCATCGAATTAACATACTAATTGAACTGTTAGTTTGTTTAGCATGATTGTAATAGTAAGAGATAAAATATAAGATAGACATATAAATTTAGAACGAAAAAAATCAATCCATGCATAAAAGAAAAGTTGTTGTGTAAAATCTGCAAATCTTAGAGGAAGCAAATAGGGCTTACTTCAAATATAAATGGATCTATATCTAAAGTAGTGTAGGTTGATACTTTGTTGGTGTAACAACCATAATTTTATTGATGGGGCTAAATGGCCTAAGCCTAAGGTAGTATAGAATGATGATGATAAAAAATATACTAATATGATCTTAAAGCCAAAAAACTCTTAACTTATGCTTAGGAATAGATGAATTTTTTAGAGTGTCAAAATTGAAAATCAATAATAGAAATGTGGAACACTTTAGAAATGATGAGTGTTGCATTTTATGACATAACTAAGACTTTATGATTGTTTCTAGCTTCGCTTTGTTTGAGTTGAGCGAGTGTTCTTGGCTATGTTGTGCAGTTTGGATGGAACGAAGCAAAAAAGAGTAGAGATTGGGTGCAAGAAGATGAAATTCGGTGTTCAGGCTATGCGAAGACCAATTGAAGGGCCAAAAGAATTCGTGAATGTTATATTCTATTCATAGCTTTTACATTTGTTTTATTGAGCTTAGCCCAATATTTTGTAATTAGGATAAATGGGGGTTCTTCCTCAAGGATGAAACACTTTACACTTTACATTACAATTCTCTAATTTAGAATTTGGTATTCTCTTCTCCATTATGAGTGAATAATTCCCTTTGTTTCTAGGATTGAGGTTATGCCCTTCTATATTCAATAAACACTTGTTCTTACTTTTGTTTCATTGAGTGTTATGATTTGAATCATTAAACTGAGTTTTATCCGTGTGAGTTGTCTGGCCAACAAATTACACCTCTTAGATACATTGGGGAATGACTGATAGGTGGACCCAGCTACCCGACCATTCAGTTATTCAAGCTAGAATCCTAATTCACGAGAGTATTCTTAGGATTCTGGGGGTTTTTGGAATTCACCTTGGGTTGCTACAAAGTGATTGGATAGAAAAATCCAAGTAAAGGATGTACCATAAGCGTAGGTGCGACGTCAATTGAGTACACGTGTTGGAGCTCGAGAGAGGATGATACATATCAAAGAGCAATTCACCCTCACAACTTAAAGTTCATGGAAATGAGCAAAACAAGGATTTGCGAGTGTAAAGGCGGTAACCTTTATCCTGGGAATTCTACCTAAATTAGATTTCAACCCCTTTTTAATATTTTCATAATTATTCTTGTCAATTGTTCAATTGTTTTAAATTCACTTTTAATTCCTATTTGAGATAAGTATAAATTAATTGTTATAATTAAAGAAATTATCCAGTCCTCGTGAGATCGATATTTTATTACTTGACGATATAATCGTGTACTCGCGATTCGCCCTATCAAGTTTTTTGCGCCTTTACCGCGGACTGTTTCAAAATTTCTTTAATTCTCAATTAATTCATTACTTTACTCTAGTATATTACACGTTTTCCTTTTTCTTGGTACCTCTGCAGGTTGCCTATTTGGTTTATGCAAAATTCAAATTACTACTCAAAGCTCGAAAGGACTTTCCATAGAAGAAGAATGCAACAAAGAGAAAGAGCAAGAGAAAGACGTGTGCATGTACAAACAATGGCTGAACGAGATAAAAAACCACTTTGCGACCATGCAACCCCTAATGCTCATAGTTCACTTCCTGGAATAACCCGCCCAACTATTGAGGCAGGGAACTTTTCTTTGCCATCTGCTATGATCCAAATGGTGATGCAAAACCAATTTGGAGGAGGAGCTCATGAAGATCTGAATGCCCATATTGATTAGTTCTTGGAATTCTGTGAGACTATAAGGATCCATGGGGCTTTTGAAGATATCATTTGTCTCTACATGTTTCCATATTCCCTTAGAGACAAAGCTAAGACGTGGCTGAGGAATCAAAATGCTGAAATTCAAGTAATATGGCGAACTTTGGAGGACGCTTTTCTCCACAAATATTTTCCTCCTTCCAAAACTGTGCATTATAGGCATCTCATCCAAAACTCCAGTCAAAAGAATAGGGAGTCAATTGCTGAAGCTTGGGAAAGATTAAATGAGTAGACTGAAGCTTGCCCTCGTCACGGTATTCCACCTTGTATGTTGGTTCAGAACTTCTACAGTGGGATAGACTTTCCATCACAATAATGGTTGGACTCTTCAGCAGGTGGTGCCTTTATGTGCAAAGTAATTGATGATGCTTCAAAGATCAAAGAGAATATGGTTTCTAATCATCACCAATGGGCGAATGAGAAGAAATATCATCCAAGGAGAGACTCGAGTGCATAATATTCAGGAAATCAAATGGAAAGGGTAATTTCCATGCTGGAGAACCATTCTCAAAGGTTTGGAAAGCTGGAAAAATACCATGTTAATGTTATTGGGTCTATAATTGCAACATGTGAGGGATGTGGAGCAAAAGGGCATGAGTGGTCTAAATGCAAACAATTCATTGAACCTGTACATGGAGCTTGGGCCAATGAGCAACCTGAATCATGCAATTACTATGATTACAAGGAGTGGAGCAGACAAAAATTAAACCCACCATAGAGGCATAACAATCCCAACCTTTCCTGGAAGAGCAAAAACACTCTAAATCATCAACATCGAGATGAGAAAGGTAATAACAAACCTACAACACGGTTTCCACAGGTACAACCTTCTCCTATTGATCTCACTCTTACAACAATAATGGAAGGTCGGGAAAAATTACTTGTTAACCTTAATAAATTTCAAGAGGATCAAATCACAATTAATAAGAATGTTTCAAATATGTCAAATGATTTGAATTCTAAGATAGAAAACCTGACCATCCATGGAAAAATATTAGAAACACAAATTGTCCAACAAGCTAACAACTTTAATAGGCAAACAGGGATGTTTCCAGGACAACCAGAGAAAAATTCAAATAATGAACATTGTAAGGCTATCTGATTAAGGAGTGGGAAGGAACTCAAGGATTTTCCACGAACTGAGAATGATATACAGGTGGAAGAGAAACATACAGAGACACAACTCTCTGAAGAGGAACAAAATTCTGAAAATGTGTCTAAATATGTAGCTCCACCACCATATGTGCCACCAATTCCTTTTCTCCAGAGATTTTCAAAAGTAAAGCTAGAAAAGAAATTATATATTGAACTGCCCTTTATTAAGGCACTACAGTAGATGGCTACGTACATGAAATTTCTTAAGAATATTCTATCTAAAAAGAGAATACTAGAGGATTATGAAACAATTGCTCTAACTGAGGAGTGCAACACTTTAATTCAAAATAAACTGCCTCCTAAACTAAAAGATCTTGGTAGTTTGTCTATCTCATGTTTAATTGGTAACACCAATTTTGACTGTGCTTTATGTGACATAGGGGCAAGTATGATCTCATGCCCTTATCCGTGTGTAAAAAATTGGACGTGAGTGAACTAAAACCCACTATTATATCACTTCAATTAGCGGATAGGTCAGTTAAATTCCCTATAGGCATCTTGGAGGATGTTCCGATCAAAGTTTGGAAATTTTACATTCCAACAAATTTTGTAATACTAGAGATAGAAGAAGATGCACCAATTTTAATCATACTAGGTATACCATTTTTGGCTACCTCTAGTGCTATAATTGATGTTAAAAATGGAAAACTTTCTCCAAGCATAGGGGATGAAAATGTTGAATTTGATATTGCTAAATCTATTAAACAACCTTATTTTAAGGACTTATGTTGTAGGGTTGATATGCTGAACCAAGTAGTGAAGGAGGAAATGTCTAAAGTGAAATCCGAGAATCTCTTGGAGAGAAGTATGTTGGTAGGTGACACTTTGAATTTTGATGAGGAAGTGGTCGAAGGTAGTGAATCTATAAATGCAAGATCACCACTCCCTTGTCAACCCGCAAGAGGAAAGCTTTAGGATCATACATAAATCTGATAATTAGGAGAAAGAGAAAGCACCTAAAGTGAAAGTAAAAACACTATCACCACCCTCAGGTATGAGTTCATGGGATCATGCATGATGCACAAGGATCAATCGTCAAGCTAATGACGTTAAACGAGCGCTTCGTGGGAGGCAACTCACGCTAGAGGTACATTTTTTAATTTATTAATTTTAGTGTTTTAGTGTCAGCTTTAGTGTTTCCCTGAGTTTGGAGCCTTTGTAGGGGGTGTATATATTGTCGGCCACAAAAAAATCATAAACTCTAAAAAAACAAAAAACAAAAAAAACTACATGGAAAATTGTTAACACGACAATTCATATTAGCTGCCCTATTCAAATAGGATATTTGCACCTAGTCCGTCTAGGACATATGGGCCATTGCGGACCTTTTTCTCTTCTTTTGTAGGTGCTTCCACTACACCAAATAAAGTCAACCACTTATAATTGGCACGTGAGTTTAGGACACTTCCTACCTAACCTATGAGTTTTCTAAGCTTGAGGGGGTTTTGCATTTAGATAGTTCATTCATTTCATGTATACCATATAGAATTTAAATTTTTTAGGTTGAATATTCATATTATCATGCATTATCATATGTCTCATATATCATCTATCCCCTGGTTTGTTCTATGTGTTGTCTATCTGCTTTAAATGAAAACGTATGCATGAATGATGATTGTTGATTTATGACCCTCATTGAAGAAAAAATTGTTGATAGAATAATAACATGAAAGACATTAGATTTGACGATTGTGAATTAAATTTGGTTAAATAAAGGTCTTTGTTTCATAACTTTTGCTGGATGTACCAAATGTGAGAAACTTGGGCCAAACACAATAAGGATTCTGATTTGAATTAACAATTGCATAAAAACCTTTTCTTTCTTTCATGAGTGCATAATTTTCTATGATTGTACATTCTAGAACTTGATTTGTGAGAGTTTCAAGATTGAAGTCTATCTATATGCATTAAAATGATAGAGACAATTAGGACTTTTTCTTTTGACTTTCAACTGTTTGCTATAAATATTGAAAATTCATTAGTTGTATACTTTTCAGTCTAAACTTTAATGATTTTTCATAGCTACTCAAATGAGGGATTGGAGAAATTTTTAATTTGGTTGAGGCAATGAAAAAGAGAAAAATGTCAAGTGTAGTGAAGGAACCCATAAAAAGGTCAAAAAGGAAAAAATCATCCTTTCTTTTTTAGAAAAAAAAATACAAAGTATGCTAAAAGAGAAAGGATTGAAAAAGTATGCAGTAAAGAGAAGTGTTGATAAAAAAGGATCATATGGCAAAGTAAGACATATTAAGATAATCTCAATGCTTCAATCAGATGTCTAAAAAGTTAAAGTATTTTCGGAAATAATCGTAAGTCTTTTGAGTTATCCTTTCTTTGTTTATCTCACCTTAAATCATTTATCTTGACCTCATTACAACCACTTAAAGACCTCTTGATTTTTGCATACATTCAAATATAGTCAGTAACGATTTGGTCTATAATCAAGTCTGTGGTAATTTAATTTCATGAAAATTTGAGAGAAACACAATGACCTTTAAACACATGAGAGTGATGGGAGAAGAGTGACCCCGATTCATATAGTTGTTATGACTCAAAGACTTAGCTTGAATTAAATTTGTTTATGATTGCCTAGTCTTAATGTCTGGATTGTTTCAAAACTATCATGAGATTGCTGGTTATTTTGGATCATGGTTTCTATATTGTCATTCATACATGAGTGTCAAAAATGAAAATCAGCAATAGAAATGTGGAACACTTTAGAAACAACTCATGAGAGAATAGAAGAAGTTAAAAGATCTAAGATAAATTCTCTTTAACGAGAATATGAAATGTTTAGGATAAAAGCATGAGAGGAAATCCTTGAACTACAAAAGAGATTCACACATTTAACAAACCACTTAATTGCCCTTGAAAAGTACTGTCAAATAGTGACTTGAGTATGAAAGTTCTTAGATCACTAACGAAAGTGTGGCAACCAAAAGCGGCAATAATTTATGAAAAGGAAAGTGTATCAAAAATGTTTTTGGCTGCATTGTTTGAAAAATTGCAGAACATGAATTAGATTTAAGTCAATTGGAGCAGCATGAAAAATTGGACAAGAAGCGCAAACCTATTTACTTAAAAGACAGAGTAGATTCATATGAAACTTCATAATAGAAGACTCATAAGACAACAACATAGCGAACATGAATCTTCGTGTAAAGAAGTTCATCATGTTTCTAAGGAAAAACAAGGGCACAAAGTTCGGTCAAGTTAAAAGGTTTGTGAAGAGCAATGAAGCATGAACACCAGGGTAAAACTTCATATGCGTTAAATGCAGGAAGTCTGGATACATTAAATTCGATTGTTTTCCCTACAAAAAGAAAAAAGGACATTCAAAGGGAAGACAAAAAAGAATACAAGAGCATATATAGCATACAAGGTAAAGTAATGTGAGTTCAAACTTAGAACCGGAAAATGATAAGCAGACACATCTTTTCGTGAATTGACTACCAATGATTATAAAGTAGGAACAAAAATGGTATCAAAAAAAGTATAAGATAATAATTTTTTTTTTTTGAAATGTAATTTATGAATTTTTAAAATTATTACATTTTTTATACAATGATCAAAGTCAAATGTCATTTCATTTTTTGTTCTACCATAAAAAAAATAAAGTAAAAATTCCTCACCTATAAGTACACACCTTTCTTCATTTCCTATTTTTTATACACATTATTGATCTTTATCAATTTGAACAAACCCCAACCATTATTGCTACAACGTCAACTTGCTCTACTTCTAAGTTGGTGCCCTTTGTGCTTCACGCAGGTACCTACTTTTAAATATTTATTAAGAACTCCATCCATTTTCTAAGTTCTTAGAATAAATGCCGAAATGTATTAAATTCATTGAAAGAGCTTCTGACCAACGAGAAAAAGATTAAAGATGATGAGACTATGATGTTAAATAATGAAAAGTGAGATAAGAAGGGAGGTGAATTTTGTTTGCCAACTTTTAGTGTTACAATTAAATATTTTTGGCACAAAAAAAGGGAGGTGGGTTTTGTTTGCCAACTTTTAGTGTTGTCGGGTTCCACAGGGCTCTGCAACTCACCTAGAGGGCGTGAATAGGTGATACGGTACATAATTACCGTTGTTCGATTAACAAACATATTTTACAAATGCCTTTACTGTTTAATCGATTAACAATAGAAATAATCGATTAATTCTTTCTGCAAATAATCGATTAACTAAATAACCTAATCGATTATTCAGTTCTTATTCTTTGAAAAGCAATTATCTTTGATCTCCAATATTACTAAGATTCAACTAAACTTATATGCACTCTTACAGATGATGAAGAACAGTAAACGCATAGAACAAAATATGCAAGTAACTCAGAATAATATGCATGTCAAGTTAAGAATATCAAGTAATACGGAAATGTAAAGAGTTAAGGGTTGACAATTTTGCTTCTTTGGAAATCTTTCTAAAGATTCTCCATTTTCTCTATTTTTCAAAAGAACACTTTGAAAATCTCTCTTTGGATATGAAAGTGAAAGAACGATGTGATTTCAGAAATATGTGTAATCAATCTGTTTTTCGTTGTGAGTGTTCTATATGAAAAAATGAAGAAATTTTGGTTAATATACAATTGTGTTTTCTAGTGCAGATAATCGATTATCACTTAATCTAATCGATCATCGATTCTTTAAAATTCAAGAAACCAGAAATTGTAACTACCCTTAACCGATTAAACCCATACGTAATCGATTAACGGATTCCCAATTTTTTCATTGCAACGACCAAAAATATGTAGACTATTTTATAAAAAAAATCAACCCAACCGATCCAAACCACATATAATATTTGGATCAGATTAGATCGTATGTCTTAATGTAAACAAAACAGACAAAACCACAACTTAATTATGTATTTGGATCAGATGATTTTTCAGTCTAAAACTCATAGCTCTTGGACGCCTATTTTTCTTGAGAGAGGAACTCCATTAATGAGTCCATAGTAAGTTAGTAACTTATTTTAATTTTTGTCACATGTTTTTTTTCAAATTGGCATCTCCACATTATTGAGTCTACCAATGACTCATTAAAATAATTTATTTATATTTAAACATGAAATTTGGGAGGAAAAATAATTTGAAATGATGTCTCACATTACTGAGGCAATTAAGTTTTCATTAAATAAAAAAACTTATTTGAAAAGAAAACGAAAATTGGAAGCAAAAAATAATTTGAGATAATATCGATTATTGAGTTAACTAGCAAGTTACCTGTGCATTTGCACGAGGTGGTATTTTTTTGTCCCGTGATTAAGAACACAATATTATATGTACATTGATATGATTAAGAACACACATGTTACTCGTGCATTCGTGTGGTTAAAAACACACATATTATTCGTGCATTCGTATGGTTAAGAACACACATGTGATCTGTGCATTCTCAAGGCTAAAACAAACATGTTATCTGTACATTCGCATTGCTAAGAACATATATATTACATGTGCATTCGCATAGTTAAAACACACATGTTACCCGTACATTCGGATTATCAAGAACACATGTATTATCCGTGTATTTGCCTATTAAAACACATAATAAAAATAAATGATAATTACAAATTTGAATTTTCTAATGAAAATAGGAAACCAAAACATGCTTCTATGTCATTTTTTTTTTTAAAAAAATTTAAAAGTTGTAGAAAATAATGCTTTTTTCAAATTCAAATTTAATTTTTTTAATGAAAATAGAGAAATCAAATCGTAATACTGTATGAGTCTTTTTTATTTAAAAACATATTTAAAAGTTACAAAAAACTTCAATTTTGAATTTGATTTTTTAATTATTATTATATTCCTTATATTTCAAATCATCTTATATGTTTTGTATTAATTCTAACAAACATATTATTGTATGAAATGAGGAAAGAAAATGACTTTTGAAATTCAAGTTTTATTTGACGAAAATAGCCTATTTTTTAGACAGTTATCACAAATATAAGATGTCTAAATTAGTCTTTTCACCGGTTCTTTCAATTCATACATAGATAGTAGAAGATAAATATAGTACGTGAGAGTTCACTATAGAAACATGAAGCCCTTTTGGAGGGGAAAAGTAAAGGAAAGGGTGACATAGTCTATAAAGACATGACAAAAACCCTTTTTTATTAGATAGTTGAATAGATGAGTGACATTTAAACATCATTTTAATATGATTGGGAAATTCAAAATTATATTCTTTCTCAAATCAAATCTTTCATTTATTTTATTTTTTTATGCAATCAAATCTGATTAAAAACATTTTTATCAAAATGATTTGCTTTTATTATATATTTCAGAACATAAATTATCTCAACATTCTACTATAAATGTGACATTATCCTATTTATTCTCATTAAAATATTATATATATTCTTTCATTAGATACTTTATCCTCATATTTCTATTGTTTTGTTTTTGTTTTAAAACAATGGGCAGAATAAAATTGGATGTTTACTATCAACTTCATACCCTTCTGTTAGATGTTTACTTCAGATATTTAACGGGTTATTTAACCTTAATATGTTATGACTTTTGGATTAATTTAGTAAATGACCCTCTAGTATGGATCCTCTCCAGATCAACATCTAGGTCACATACACATAAAATGCCCTACGGCCAAACTAGATAACGTAGAGTTCTAATAAGCATTTCTGAAGCTAGGTGGGCTACGTGAGTTTTATCTTCTACCACCCTTACAGACAGAAGATAAAGTAATTTCAGAACCAGAAAGGAAACGAAGTTTAACAAGGCATACATTAATACCAGAAACATCGTTAATTGCTACCCTTTGAAAATGCTGCTTGCATAAAAAAAATTCCACTATTTGTCAATATACCTGAACCAGAATAAAGTTGAAACTAAGTCCTAGAAATGTCATTTACTACTCATAGATACAACACTAAAGCCTGTAAATCTAATTTGATCATTCGATTTACAAAAAATACATAATGTACACATTAAGAAAATTGAGATTTCAATGGTAATCTGGCAGGAGCAGCATACAGAATCCAAAAGATCTCACAATGCTCTGACTGGTTAAAAAGAAAAACTACAGCAATTTGATACACCTATAAAGGGAAACAAATAAACAGCAATTTGGCACGTTAGAACAGCATTACCATCTCGTGATGTATTGGTCTAGTGGTGCAAGGCCCCACTAGATCCTCAAGATGACCAAAATGTCTAGTGTTCAATTCTTGGGAGCAACACTTGTTTGGAGTAGCAATCATGCATCCTAAAAAGAATTAGTTTCTTACCCATAGGGTGATGAGATACCCTTAGTAGTACCAAAAACATATATTGGTAAGCTTGTACAAGGTATGGCAAACAACCATAGGTGAAAGAAAAAACTTTGAAGAACATCCACTGGAACATACCATATTGAAAGCTGATGCAGAAGGCATGATACCACATGTGTATTATGGTAAGAGAATACAAAAAGGAATAGATTCTATCAATATCCCCCAGCTTTGCCTGGGCGGAAGCATTTGGAACAGAGGACCTGATAAAATTTAGCCTTCACCAAAAGTAATAATCTGCCCAAGTGCAATTCTTGCACGAAGCTGCATCAACAGAAGAAAATTTACAAAACCACTTCAAGAAAAGTACAGAATAAACATCCCAGTTTGGGGTGAAGATTAAAGGACTTTCACATCCATGCAAGAATCATTGAACATCTTCTTTATTTGAGAAACTATGCCAAGACTGCGCAAATTTACAATCCGACCAAATGCACCAGGACTCTCAGGAAATGTGAGATTTGTTATGACCCAAATAGCAGCTGTACGTAAGTGATTATCATTACTCTGCAAAAACTGGTTGAAGAAAGATTGAGACCCATTCTCTGCTTGAGGAAAAAGTAGTTGAATTACAGCTTCCTTCTGAAATTCATTTCCACTTGCAATATTGCTGAGTACATACAACCCCTACATGGAAAATAAAACCAATAACGATCAGCTCAAAGAACAATTAAAACAAAATGAGTAATTTCCTACATGACATGTTAATCATATTAATTCGTCATTTCTAGCAAGATATTGACAGCTAGAAATAACGCACCATTTAGAAAAGAGAGAAAAAAGGACAAATTACAGTGAACAAGTTTGTAATTCAATTGGCAACAGCCCCAGTCTCTAAGACTTGGGTGTTATAATGGTCTTAGACATAGCAGTTAAGATCGCGATTTAACTCGTAGGATCAGTAGATCTTACGAGTTTTCAAGAGCTACCGAGTCACGTGTCCACTCTGAATGCGATCTCACCACGGCCAGTGAGATCGTTGGGGAAGATCGTAGTATCGTAAAATCGATGTCTCGTTGTGATTTTATGTTTTTATTGCGAACCCTAAATTGCAAAATTCCTTCTTCTAAACCCGTATAGAAGGGAAACCCATGACCCAAAATCATTTGACCCGTCCAAAATTCTTCTAAACCCTAAATTGCAAAATAACAAACATATCATAACCAGAATAGAAGTAGAAGCTACAACCACAAAGCTCCCCAAGACTTCATTTTCAAGTTTCCTTCTTATCATCTTCATCTTCAACATATTTGTTTTCCTTATTCTCTCTAAAGTTATGTTCTTTTTCTCTTTTACGTTGTAATGTATAATGGGAGAAAAATGGTGCTCATTGTATTACTTTCTTATGTTCTCTCCCTTCTTTTTATGTGTTTTTGTTGTGTTACGCTTTTGTTTTGTATGTGTCATAGTCAGCACTCAAATTGACTTTTGTTCCACTTTTGACATACATGCTATTACTATATACTTATAGGCTACATAAAACATGATGTTTCCACATAAAATACAGTATAGCTACATGATATTTCCACATACTTATTATATTATATATATAACATATATATACTATCGAACACTTTAGTTGATTGTGTTTACATATTAGTTTTGCAATCATGTGACACCTAATACTTTTGTATGCATATATTTTGATGTTGGAAGTTTTAAAGCTGAAGTTTTTATTATTTTGTGTATATGTATATCTAAAAAATTCAATATTTGGTAGGATCTTACGATCCGTGTTACGATCACACGTTTTACGTTTTCATCTACCCTTCCGATCTTACGTAAGATCTCGATCTTGTCTCATGCTCAATTCTTCACCAGCCCACCTATCCCCCTCCTCTACCTAGGTTCTTGCACCCCCATGTACCCAAAAAAAACAAAAACAAAAATTACAACACAAATATATTAGAAGATGGAAATCTACATCTTCACTCTATATAGAACAAAAAGTAGTTTCAAAAGTTAATTCCAACCTGTATTCCAATTTCAACTTTCGAAGATTTTCGCAATTGCTTTCCAACAGCTTTCAGTATGATACCATCTTCAGCAAAGGCATATTCAACAGAATACACACATCCGTCAACAAAATTGCGAACAAGAGCCAGAGCTTGTACTTGAACACAAGACTCGGGGTCTGCTGAATATATAAACAATTAAGGACAGCTTATCTGGTAGCTAATAATTAACCATAAAAAACACGAAGTGTAATTACCACAGATAAGGCTAGCCATTGAAGATGCTGTCAACTCCACAAAAATTACTTCCTTGCACATCTTATCAGTCAGGAATAACATGTTCCTCAAGGCCAGCACAGCATTTAGCCTTAAAGATGAATCCATTGCCTTTGTTAGTTGCACAAGCTCTTTAACACCTCCACATTGCATGAATGTTGACTTATGCAGCATAAAGTCAACCACTATGTTGCTTATGGCAGCAAGGGCTGCAACCTGAAAGATAAATCAGAAAGAGGTTGCCTTACTAAACTTCAACAAGATTAATGAGGCTATATCTGTTTAACAATGGTTAATGAGTATAACCAGTGATTTAAATTGCGAATCACATCACGTGATGCAGCCGCAATATTGCGGTTGCGGTGACCGCTGCAACCACATCTGATAAGGCTCATAACAAACCTGAATTAAAGCACGTGTATAAAAGAGGTAAGAGGAAAACGTGGTTGTTAAATAACCAACTTTCCCTCTTATTCTTTGGTAGTTAAGACAGTTAGGAAGCTATTAATAGGAGGTTAGCCTAGGAGAATGGGCATTGAATTCTGAGTTAGTAACTGATTGAGGAATCAGTTTGAGGGGAAGGATCGTGGGATCCTCTATCTTGTAACTACGTCATACGACAATGTAATTCTTTTCTTCTCAATAAAATCATAGAACCCTACCACAAGTCTAGTTGATTGTGGGTTAGGGGCAATTTCTTCATTTCTGTCTAAATTTCTCTTACCTAGATACCAGTGTTTATCAACATCACACCGCAATTGCGATATGACGCAGAATCAAAATGATGCAGCCACATTAGGCCACAACGCAACCACATTGGATCACATTTGGGCCGCATCAGGTTGCATGGGATTGTATCGAGCCACATCAAATTCAAAAATATATTTTTAATTAAAAAATAATTCATACTGCAACAGCCGCAGTGATCGCAATCACAGTACCAACAATCGTAACTGCAATTGCGACCATAACTGCAATTTAAAACGCTGAATATAACATTTTCAGAAAAGAAAAGAAAAAACAAGTGTCGGGAAGAAAATCACATCACACTTTCAGTTTAATTAAATATAAGCTTCTAATTATGATTAATAATAACCAATAGGATAATTATATCGTATATAGCCTTTGTGATAACCTCATTTAATGTAACATATAATATGGGTCTAATTAGAGGGAAGCTTCTAACAATGATCAATGATAGTATAACAACAAATAACGCCCTTGAGATCACCTCTTTAATGCAAGATATAACACTTAATGAAACACATCATTTTGATAACATGAAGCTTTTGGTTCAAAAACATGTCAGTTATTTCAAAACATCATTTTTTTATTGTATTTGACAACATATAGATGTTTAAAACTTAAATTGTATGAGATTAACATCCAAATTATCATCAGAACAGCATAGTCACATACAAATATATATGGGTAGCATATATATTCAATCAATTTTGTTATCTTGTATCCCTAAGATTCTAAAGTTTAGAATCCTTTTCTTTAGTATGACTGTATGGTAGGCAGATTCCTTTTTGTAAATCTAGCAACTACTCATTTGAACTTAAACACGAGAAAGATGAACATTATGGATACAATAAACGTACCTGCACAGAAGTAGAAAGATCAGAGAGAAGTTGAACCAAAGGAAAGACAATTCTTTCATTCATAAAACGACCTGCACTCAAATTCTGAATGGAATCTTATGAGAATTAGGCAGTACATTGGGAGAAATTATTGGATGATCCCGGATCAATTGTACAGGACAAATCTTTACTGTTGAATTTGATAAATTCCTAATTTTAACTCACTAATGCTTGATCAACGATAAACATATGTCCAGGACTATCCAAAATTTCTCGTACATAGCATAAAATCTTCAATTGACAGATGTCATTTCATGCTACAGACCTTGATTGAGTGAGAGACACTTCTTAAGCAAATGCAAGCTGCAGTGCGCACACTGGCATCATCATGAGTTAAGGCATCAACTACTAGATTCAAGACCTGTGTTCACAAAAGTTTATTAGAAGTTAAAAGTGGACAAAGTATCCGAATACATAGTTTACTGGTTCAGGCCCTGTTATATCTTCATCCATTGCAAGATTGAAAAGAACCACCAAATTGGTTCTAGTCACCTATCAGGAAGAAACAAAGTTTAGCACTTATTCAAACATGTTCTTAGATGGGAATTTGGGATGATGTAAGGCATTATGTCAACAACAACAGATGTCCAAAATCGCTACCAAAAAAGGGTGGCCCAGTGCACGAGGCTCCCACCTAGTGGGATCCGGGGAGGGTGGATATACACAGCCTTACCCTCGCAAGCGAAGAAGATATTTCCAGGATTTGAACCCAAGACCTCTAGGTCACAAGGCAAGCAACTTTACAGTTTCGCCAAGGCTCACCCTCTTCCAAAATCACTACCACCAGTAAATAATTAAATTTAATAGCGTAACTTCTCAACAATCCATTTAAAGGAGAGAAAGAATTCCGATCTTTATGGGAAGACTTTTAGGGTACAATGCAATCATTAGTTGCAACTTGCAAGGTAAATTAGCAGAATGGCAAGGAAAAGTGATATGCCATCTAAGAAAATATCAGAAAATGCTATATTTACATGTAAATTTTCATACACATGACCTTACTTAGTTTTGCTAGTAAGAAAGTAAGCTGAGCTAATTAAACTAGTTCCATTTTTTATCTATAAAAATAAAAATTGTTTCTGCTAATCTAAAAGTGTTCTGGAAAACAATGTGGCACACAGACATGCATCGAACTGCACATAAAGCAGGCAACTATACAACATGAAAAACAGATATAGTAACCTGCACTACAAATAAAGAGAAATCACATTCACATAATCCAGGAAAAGGAGAGATGATAATGATATTATTAATAATAATAATAATAACAACAACAACAAGTTGGAACATGGTAAGTGATAGAGAAGAAGTAGGATTCTAGGAATTTAGAGCAACTCGAAGAATTGAAGAAGAAAAGCAGGGGATTCTTGATGAATGGAAGATCCCGAGAAGTTGTTATTCAAGATGAAGAAGAAGATACAAGAGAGAATTCAATTTTGTATTCCAAAATCAGTTAATACCAAAACAGTTAAAACTTGCTATTTATAGCTAACAGTTTTAACTGTCATAACTGCCAATTGCCAAAAAAGGAAAGTTATGCTATTCTACTCCCTATTTATGCTACTCTACTCCCTATTACATATATTTCATATCAATACCCCCTCCTCAAAACCAGACATGTCCTCATGGATGAAAAGAAGGAAAGCGCTTCTGCAAATCAAAGAAAAACTCCCAAGTAGCATCCTCATCCAATTGATGTTTCCACTTTACCAATACCTTTGTTACTGCCTGTCCTCTTCTCTTTACTATCATCCTATCAAGAATTGCCTCTGGTTCCTTGTGTGTAGAAAGGCTAGACCCCGTAGGTGGAAGAGTAGTAGAAGTTATGGCAGCACCCACATGCTTCCTAAGTTGGGAAACATGAAAAACGGGGTGAATTTTAGACTGAGGAGGAAGATCCACCACATAAGCCACCTTGCCTACCCTACTAGTAACACGATAGGGCCCAAAAAACTTAGGTGCTAACTTGGCATTCATTCGGGACTGAACTGAGTTTTGCCTATATGGATGGAGTTTAATATAAACAAAATCATCCACTGCAAATTCCCTATCAGATCTATGTCTATCAGCAATTTGCTTCATGCGATCTTGTGCCCTTCTCAAATGAAACTTCAATACCCTTAGCATCTCTTCTCTTTTAGTTAGGCTTCTGTCCACCAATTCAACAGAAGAACCACCAGGCAAATAAGGAAGACAAATGGGTGGTGGTTGTCCATACACAATCTCATAAGGAGTGGCTTGAATTGAAGTGTGAAATGTTGTGTTGTACCACCATTCAGCTAAGGATAACCAATGCATCCACTGATGAGGAGTATCAGAACACATACACCACAGATAAGTTTCTAAGCACCTATTGACCACTTCAGTCTGGCCATCAGTTTGAGGATGATAAGATGAAGATAGTTGTAATTGAACTCCTTGCAATGAGAACAGATCCTGCCAAAATTTGCTGATGAAAACAGGATCCCTGTCACTGGTGATTGATTCAGGAAACCCATGTAGCTTGAAGACATGATCCAAAAATGATTGAGCCACATTAGCAGCAGTGTAAGGGTGAGCTAAGGCCATGAAATGAGCAGCCTTGCTTAACCTATCAACCACAACAAAAATAACCTGCTTTCCTGCTGATAAGGGCAATCCTTCAATGAAATCCATAGTAATGTGTTGCCATACATGCCCTGGAATAGGCAGTGGTTGAAGCAACCCAGGGGAAGCAGTTGTCTCATATTTACATTGTTGACAAGTAGGACATCGAATGATGAAGGCCTTGACATCTCTATTCAACCCTTTCCAAAATACCACAGCCTTGATTCTTTGAGTGGTAGCATGCCTGCCAGAATGGCCACCTACAGCAGTGGTATGCAACCAATTCAAGATGTCTTCTCTCAATTGAGCATCATTGCCAACAACCAGCTTACCCTTCCTGCGTAGTTCACCATGCATCCAAGTGTAATGCTTGTGAGATGAAGGATTATGCAAAAGTTGCTCCTTCAAGGTTATCAAACTAGCATCTTGCTCCCAAGATAGTTTTATTCTGTCCACCAGAACTGAGTCCACCTTGTGCACCACAAGAGCATTGCAAGTGTCTACCCTTGAAAGTGCATCAGCTGCTACATTATCCTTGCCCTGCCTATACTTAATCGTGAAGTCAAACTCCATAAGCTTGACTAACCATTTCTGTTGAAAAGCAGTGGTTAACCTCTTATCAAGCATGTATTTGAGGCTGCTATGGTCAGTCTTGATTACAAAATGCCTATTGAGTAAGTAATGCCTCCACTTCTGCACAGCAAAGACCACTGCCATCAATTCTTTTTCATAAGTAGACAGGGATTGATGTTGTAAACTCAAGGCTCTACTGATATAGGCTATAGGGTGATGGTCCTGCATCAACACAGCACCCAACCCTGTTCCTGAAGCATCTACCTCAACTACAAATACTTTAGAAAAATCTGGCATAGCAAGGACAGGTGCTGAGATCAGAAGTTGTTTGAGCTGAAGGAATGCAGTTTTTGCTTCTGGTGACCAGCAGAAGTTGTCTTTCTTGAGCATATCAGTCAGGGGTTTGGCTACTCCCCCATACCCTTTGACAAATCTCCTGTAATAACCAGCTAGTCCTAGGAAACCCCTCAATTGTTTTAGTGATTGAGGTAAAGGCCATTCTTTGACAGCAGCCAACTTTGCAGGATCAGTAGCAACCCCTTCTTCTGAAATAAAATGGCCTAAGTACTCCACCCTTGAAACTCCAAAAAAGCATTTGGATTTTTTTGCATACAGACAGTTTTCCTTCATAAGCAACAATACCCTTCTGAGATGCTCAATGTGCTCCTTCAAAGACTTGCTATATATGAGGATATCATCAAAAAAGACTAACAAGAACTTCCTAAGGAATTGATGAAAAACAGAATTCATGAGACCTTGGAAGGTTGCAGGAGCATTTGTCAAGCCAAAGGGCATGACCAAGTACTCATAATGGCCTGCATGTGTCCTGAAGGCAGTTTTCTGGATATCTGCAGGGTGCATTCTAACCTGATGATAGCCAGCACGAAGATCCAGCTTGGAAAAGATAGTTGAGCCATGAAGTTCATCCATAAGATCCTACCAAAGGAATAGGGAACCTGTCCTTAACCGTGGCCTTGTTCAATTCTCTATAATCAACACAAAGCCTCCAAGAACCATCCTTCTTGCCCACTAGAACCACAGGACTAGCATATGGACTGGAACTGTTCTGAATGACCCCAGATTGCAACATCTCTTGGACCAATCTCTCAATTATATCTTTTTGATGCTTGGCATACCTATAAGGTCTCTTATTCACTGGATTTGTGCCCTGCAACAGAGGAATTAAAAATGATTGTGGCCTGCCCTCATAGGGGGTAATTGGGAAGGTTCCTCAAAAACTTCAGTAAAATTGGCTAGTAGATGACTAATCTGGTTGTGCAACACAGTTGGTTCTGCATGAGTGGTGAGTGATTGTAGCAATCCCCCCTCCTCAGGACATAGCTGTAACATAGATAGTTGTACACCCTCTGTCAAGACTTTATTCAATTGTTGCTTTCTAATAGTTTTGAGACCACCATTAGGGGAACCTCTTAGCACATGTCTTCTGCCTTGAACTACAAAATCCATAGTCAGTCTATCAAAATTCCAGGTGATGTCACCAACCATTCTATACCCAACACCACATCACAACACCCCAATGGGATCAACATCATATCTGAGGTGAAATTGGTGTGCTGAATTCTCCAAGAAAAGTTCTTAACCACTGCTGAGATTTGTAACTTAGTGCCATCAGCCACTGTTACCATTAGAGGTTCCAATTGATCAATAGTACACCCCAGGGATCTGGCCTTTTGAAGGTCAAGGAAGTTGTGGGTACTACCACTATCAATAAGAATATGCAGAGGTTTCTTATTGTAGTGCCCTGTAACCCTCATTGTTCTAAAACTAGCCATACCAGTCAAAGCATTCACAGAGATAAGTGGCTCACCCAAGTTGCTTGCCTCAACCTTTGTCTCTCCAGTGGCAACCTCACTGTCATCAGTATCACTCTGGTCAATTTCCATCACATGAATCTGTAATTTTTTGTGTGATAAACTATGCTCTGGAGTGTAAGGGGTATCACAGAAATAGCACAACCCTTTTAATCTCCTCTCATTCATAAATGCAGGGGTCAAACTTCTGTTAATTCTAGGCTTTTGTGGCAGTGACTCCATTGGTACCTCCCCTGGTGGTGTAGGTTTGACCTAAGCACTTAGTTTGGGAAAGCCAGTGGATTTATTGCTCCTGCTTGGGAATTGTAATAAGGAGCTCTGACCTTGAGATGCCTCATACAATTTTGCCAATGAAAATGCTTTCCTAACTGACTAAGGTTGAAACATGCGCACCATCATTTGGATTTCCTGCTTCAATCCCCCCAAAAAACAGCTAAGTGTGTATTCCTCATATAGTTCCAACCTGGTGATAATCGCATCAAATGCCTCATGGAACTCAGCCACTGATCCTTTTTGCCTTAAGTTCATAAGCTCAACCATAGGGTCCTCACACACTTCTCCAAACCTATCAACCAACATTTTCACATATTCCCCCCACAATGGCCAAGAACTCGTCCACAGAGACTTGACAAAGGCGTGATGCCATTGCAAGGCTCTTCCTTCAAAGTGTACCACTGCCAATTTGACCTTTACTTCCTCAGGGGTGCCATCAATCAAGAAATACGTTTCGCATTGATACACCCATTGCTTGACATTATCTCCATTAAAACGGGGGAAATCAATTCGGGATAAGCGTGTGCCACAAGAGTAATGTGAAAGAGGTCGTCTCTCACCCGAAGGTCCCACCCTGGAACGAGCTGAGTCATCTGTTCCATCCAGTGAGTTTTTCATTAGTTCTTCCATCGTCACCTTTAAGGAATCATTCAAGGATTTCTGAATAGAATTCGCAAGTTCCATCATTTTTGATTCAATTTTGGCTGACATTCTGGATTCTAACCGTTCCTCCACCTCTCTGAATGATGCTTGGCTTCTTGTTGACTCTGCCATACTTGCGTGCAGCCGAGGAAAGACCTAATCTGATACCAATTGATAGAGAAGAAGTAGGATTCTAGGAATTTAGAGCAACTCGAAGAATTGAAGAAGAAAAGCAGGGGATTCTTGATGAATGGAAGATCCCGAGAAGTTGTTATTCAAGATGAAGAAGAAGATACAAGAGAGAATTCAATTTTGTATTCCAAAATCAGTTAATACCAAAACAGTTAAAACTTGCTATTTATAGCTAACAGTTTTAACTGTCATAACTGCCAATTGCCAAAAAAGGAAAGTTATGCTATTCTACTCCCTATTTATGCTACTCTACTCCCTATTACATATATTTCATATCAGTAAGATATTAGCAACCCAGAACTCTCAACCATAATGAATGAATTGCTATAGAAATTGGTAACTGCAGCCTTTTCTTCATGACTGTCATGTCATGTTTTTGCATCAACAAGGATAATCATGCATTTGTCAAAATTATAAAAAAAAAATGGTTACCAGCAACAAATATAAGAGATTTACTGATTGAGTCTGCGAAACAACTGACCTGTGATGAAAGAAAACTTGACCTGCAGCACTCCAATTTTGCGCAAAGATCAGCCAAGGCCAGAAACACCCCTTCGAGCCGTTTGGGTTTTAAAGGATGCTTTTGCAAGACACCGTGGAACTTATCAATAGCATTTGCATGCAAATGCTAACTTCTGTAAATCTTCCTTCTCTGCAATTAATCTCAAGAAAGCAAAAGAAGCTTCTTCTCCAACTTGACCAGAATCATCAAGGAGCTCAAGCAAAATGTATACCAATTTAGTTTTTATCCCTATGTTTTGAAGATAGGAAGAAGAAGAAGAACAAGAATTCCTTACACAAATCAAGCACAAGCAGGCCAGTAACTTTGTCTAGGGATATCTATCCTTAGTTAATTCAATTACAGAACTTAAAGCTCTTCCACTGTCAAGGTCCACAAATTTAGACCCAGCTTCTGGGTTGTTTTTAACAATTGCAGCTAATGAATCTAAACTAGCATCTCGCTGACTTAGGGAACCATCGAGAAGGCTAGTAAGTTTCTCCAAAGCACCAGCATAGCATAATATACTTTGTTCAGCACTTGTCTCACAAGAATGAATAACAATGCCTGCACCTAGTACAGTAAGATTTTCATTCTCACTATCTAACAGTGAGAGAAGAAACTGCATGTTTTCATGTTTAAAAAAATCATACTTTGGGGCTAGTTTTGATTGATAAATCATTCGTAGAGAACGTGAAGCAGCATCTACAACCTGAAATGAACAGAGAGGATTATTAGATAGCATTCCAAATAAAAATAGCATTAAACAATAAGATATTTCACTAATATGAAATCAATTTTTCCTATTCATACTTTCCAAGAAAGCACTGCAACTACTTCACTGCTTCAATTTTTTCCATATCCATTTACACTCCACCCAACCATGCTTTTCCCTAACCCTAAGTCTCATAATTGTCACTAATCAAGAAGCATTTCATTAATTTGCCCAAAAAATCAATCAGCATTCTACCCACAAACAGGACAGAATATAGCAACACTTCATTATTTCATTAATTTGTGAACAAAAACATTCCAAGATTGTGCATACAATTCAGCAGATGGAAAAAAAGATCCAAAATGAAACAACTCTAGAATAGGTGATTGAATTTTAAATAAGCATGTAGCAGAAAAACATACAAAACTATCCAAGTGAAACAAAATCAAAATAAATGTTATTAACTTATTGTTTTTCAATTCCAGTTTTCATTGGATTAACATTAAGAAAAGAGAACCAAACTGTGGATCAAACAATAAACATTTCAACCAAAAAAAGCAACAAAAAAACAAACGAATAGCATGGCTAGCTCAAATTAAACAACTCAGTGATAATCCTACAAGTTCTGAACATGCATCAATTTCTAGAAAACGAAAGAGGGAAAAAAAACAGAGAAAAAACGGTTATGATAAATGTAAGTGACCTTTTCCTCGGAAGACGAGAGGAGCCTAATCAAATGAGGGAAGGCTCCGGCATCGAGGACGGGGAAGACGCCGGCGTCGACACCACAAGCGAAGCTGCCGAGTGCGGCGGCGGCCTGAACAATGAGGTTGGGGGCGGAGTCGGAGTCAGAGAGTGCGGCGGAGACGGCGGGTACGGCGCCAAGATTGATGTAGGAGAGCTTCTTGGTGCGGTTACCTATGATCTGATTCTTCACCTCTCGAATAGCTTTGAGCTTGATTTCACAACCGGAGGAGGTCAAACGGTCTAGGATGGAATCCGACGGAAGAGTCTCGACGGAGGGAGTTGGCATGGCGGCGGAGGTGGTGGTGTTCGGAGATGGAGGTAATTCATGCAAGGCAGAGGAGGAGGGAAGCTCCGCATTCCACAACCCACAATGGAAAAGAGAAGGGAGAGGAGGGAGATAGGAGCCTTTTGTTTTTTTGTATTCTTTCTCATTATTACATCGAATGTCAATTTTGTTTTTTTTGTTAAAATATTATTTTCCACCCCAAGATGTTTATTGTATTTAATTTTAGGAAAAAGCTCATATAGATTTCTTTGGGTTGAGAGAAAAAATGTGAGGAAATAAAATGAAGGGAGAGAAGTAGGAGAGGAAGTGGGATTTTCACCCATTTGGATGAGGAGAAAGAGGGGTGGAGGAGATATAATGATGTGGGACCCACAAAAAGCAATTCTCCCAAAAGAGGAGAAGAAAGTGAATGAAGAAAGTAAAATTTAATGAAATGACAATTTATTTATTCTTTATTATTTAAGGGTACTTTTGTCTTTTAAACATAATATCATTATTTATCCTCTTCTCTTTCTTCTTTATTTCTCTCATATCAAGCAATATAAAAATATATTCATTTTCTCATCATTTTCTTTCTCGTTATTGTCTCTTTCGCATGTTTCTCTCTTCTCATTTTCTTTCCTCAACCAAACAAAACATTTGATCTCCCTAAATTTTATGTCATTTATAATTAATTACCGTGAACTATTTTCTATTCTCTCTGATATTGGATTGTTGCTCACTAGAGAGTGGACTATTCAGGTGAATGATACTCTACGTGAAACGGATGGAGTTACTGACAACCTTGCTAAAAAGGGTGTTGAGGGACTTTCTGCTTTTTGGGATAGACCTTCAGCCGAGTATGCACCACTGCTTTTGGCAGAATGCACTGGTGTTGTTCATGAACGCAACTAATATGTTGTTGTGTGGTGTTTTTCTTTTCTGTTTTTGTTGTGTATTTAGTTTCCCTATAACCAAAAAAATCACTATGACTATTTTTTCTTCTCACTTACTCATTAAACTGTATAATTAGTGAAATTGGTTCTTGTATAAATATATTTTGAAATTACTTATAAGTCAACATGGAAACCGCTACAATTAGACTCGTAATAGTAGCAATGTAACAATATAGGTTAGCTATGAAAGTGCAAAGTGTCAAAGTGTTGAACTATTAGATTGCATATGTTTTGATGAAGACAAAGATTTAGTGAAAGCTTGAAGATGACTCAACAAATCAACATGTCGTGGACTCAAGGGTTTCTTGTCTAGACTAGGTTCCTTACAAGAGTCATTTTTAGAGTCTTAGATGTATGCCTTAAATATTGAGTCTAGGTTAGGTAAACCTAGATGTAATTATCACAAGCCTTAGAAATAATCAATTTATTTACATGAGACATGCTATCTAGATTATTATATTTTCAGGCATTAATCATACATGTTATTTGTGCATCTTAGGCATAATATATTGGTAAAACATGTATAGTTGATGAGCATAACATATAGGTAGTTTACCATTTATTCATCTAGCTGAAAAATATGTCAGTTAATCGATTAAGGAAGGTGTTAATCGATTAACATAAATTCGGTTTTAACAGATAACTGAAAACCTGAAAACAGTTATTCTCAACAGTCCGTTAATCGATTAAAAAGACATTTAATCAATTAACTGGATCTCAGAAAGGTTTTCTATATAAAATATGTTTTTAGGTCATGCACTATACATCATATCATTCATTTTTAAAATTGCTAGTTGCATATTTTTCATGCTCAATTGTGTCATTTAGGTAGAGTGAAATGCATTGTGAGATAATGAGAGATAGTATCACGCTTAGGGTTTAATTGTCATCCAATTGCATGTGATTAATATGTTAACCTTTGCTATCTTTTCTTGCATGATTCTTGCATTTCTTTAGAAGAATTCTAGGATAGAAATTCTCTATTTCTGCATATTAATGAACTCATACATATTCATGCTAACTTGTGAGTTTTGTATATGATTCTTAGTTGAGTTTCAATTGTAATATTTTAAGCTACATTGTGCTTAATAATATCCTGTTTTTGTCTTGTTTTAGTGTTGTAATAAGGGAAGTCGTCTCTTGGTGTCTTACCACCTAAGAGATGTGGTGAGTCTTCACCAAAACTTAGAGGTCTTGAGTTTAGAACATTTTCATGGCTGGGGCTAGATCGTAAGAAAGGTTTTCTTAAGCGATAAGGTGAGTCAAACCAAGAAAGTGGGTTCTTGGATTCAAGAAGGGAACATCTAAGTTTTTGTATTAGAAGTGTGCATGTAACAATACATTCGTTTCAATATTAATGAAGAAAATCCCCCGAGATCAGAAGGGGAGGCCTTGATGTAGTTTGCAAGTGGGCCCGCAAACGAACCAGGATAAAATTTCTTATTGCGGGCTTTTTCTATCCTTAATCTCTTTACGATTCAAGTTGTAATATTGCCTATTTTTAGCTGATAATTTGGATACTGTAAACTTGCTATATTGAGTTTAATTCTGTTCAAGTATATATGTTTTATCTGTATCTGATTATTGGTGAGTGGCTGTGCAATAAGCGATTCCACAACTTGTTATTTTATGTGAGTTAATCGGTTAAGATAGAGTGTTAATCGATTAACTGGGACTTTTTTCAGAATAGGGATTCGGTGCAAAAAGCGGTAATTGGTAACCACGACACCTATTCAACCCCCCCTTCTAGGTGTGTTCTGTCCACTGATACCTAACAAGTGGTATCAGAGCTAGTACGACGTTCTAACTCAACCGCATACGCGTGATCGTTAAGGGAAAACAAATGGGTTCCACCAACCCCTTTGGCGATGATGGCGCATCCATTAACCGCCCTCCCGTATTCAGTGGCAAAGGATACGCCTACTGGAAAGTCCAGATGAAGATATTCATCGAAGCCATTGACTCAGATATTTGGGAATTCGTAGTCAACGGACCTTTCATCCCAATGCATCTAGTGGACTATGAACCAAAAGAAAAGTCTAAGAGTTTATGGACCGATGATGAATGTAGAAAGGTTCAATACAACCTACATGCTAAATACATCATCACATCGGTCCTATCATATAATGAATTCTTTCGGGTTTCTCAGTGTCAAGGTGCCAAGGAAATGTGGGACACTTTACAAGTGACTCACAAAGGCACTAGCGAAGTCAAGCAAGCCAGGATGAATGCCTTGACAAATGAGTACGAGCTTTTTCGTATATTGTCGAGTGAATCTATCGGCGACATGCAAAAGCGATTCATACATATAATAAACCATTTAGCTTCTCTAGATAATTTTTTTACCAAAGGAGAACTAACTAATAAAGTTTTGCATTGTCTTGACAAGAGATGGCAACCTACAGTTACAGCTACCATGGATTCCAAGGATCTTGACTCCATGCCTTCGACAATATTATTTGGAAAGCTTCAAGAGCATGAGATGAAACTTGGGCGCTTGGCGATGCATAAGGAATTATATCGCAAAAAGAAAGGTGTATCTCTTAAAGCAACAACGTCTCAATCTATTGAAGAGAAAGAAGATGTTGAGTCTGATTCAGATATTGATGATGAAACATTGAGCCTTTTCGTACGAAAATTCGGGAAATTCTTAAGAAATGAGGCTTTAAACGCTTTAAGAAGAAAGAAGTGTGTGAGCCAACTAGAAAAGGCAAAGGTAACAAAGAGTGCTTCACTTGCCACGAATGTGGTAAGCCATGACACATGAGATTTCAATGTCCTACTTACCTCAAGAAAGTTGATTCAGAGAAGAGCACTCCTCGGGACTTCAAGTCAAAGAAGGCCTACATTGTCTGGGATGTACCAGAAGAGGATACGACATCAAGCACCTCAGATGAAGAGGAGACCGCCAAGCTATGCCTAATGACGAGAACAAATAAAGCTTGCGACTCAAATTCAAAGGAGGTAAATGTGAGGTATACTCTGACACCTCATCTTCTTCTTATGATGATTCACCTCCTTATGAGGACTTATATAATGCTTATCTCGAATTGCATGAAGAATTAAAAAAATTAGCTAGGATTAGTTTTGATAGAAAACGAGTTATCCTTCTAAATGAACAGAAAAT
>NC_032024.1:10136895-10190470 GCF_001865875.1 Lupinus angustifolius
GTTTTTTATTTGAATTGCATATAAACAATTAACAATAAACATAAAAACACAAAAAGGAGAATATTGACAAGAAAGGTTACACTGTCATTTGTATACATATTAAATCCATATTAAATCCACATATAATCCATATAAAAACACTTACACTGTCATTTGTATACATATTAAATCCACACATATATCATTTTATATATTAAATTACATATCTATAATAATAAATAATATTGACAAGATTTTATCAAAAAGGAGAATACATTATATTTAATGAGGTTAGGGTCGGGTTCAAAAGTTAACTCGATCGATATTTAAGATCGAGTTAACATTCGAGTATAAGGTCAAGTTCTGGTTGAAAAAACAATCTAATTCATATTTAGAATTGGATAACACACAAACCTATCTAACTCAACCCAACATATGCTCACCTCTACCATTAACATTGTAGAAAATATTATGAGAATAAAGTATCTTCTCATATTAGAAGAAAAGTTATCCCCTCAAACCAATAAAATCATAGTATTTCTAAGAATTACAATAGGACACATTTCATTTAGTGAGGGAAATAACTTATTTTCTTATATAAGAAAATATTTTATTCTCAATATACCAATAAACAAAGAATGAGTCAATGAGTTTAGCTTTTTTAACAAAGATAAAAATAAATGTTTTGGAATGATCATATCAAAAGATTTGGTTCTCAACTATTATTAGTCTCTTCACAATTATTTATATTAATAAAAAGTTTTTCACAAAAAATTGCTTACGTGTCTAAAGGTGCTTAAGTGTAAAAATGCTTAAGTGTCGAACAACCATTGGACGAATGACAAACTGAAAGTTTATATATAAAACGACTTTTCCCGCAGCGTTTATCACACTCTCATTTACACTGCTATACCCAGCGGCGAAGCTGAACTCGTGGAAGAAAAAGAAGCAAAAGATGGTAAAAACGACGCCGTTTATTCTCTGTTCTCTTCTCCTTATCGGGACCCTAGCCCTTGCTCAGGTTCACTCTTTCGAATTTCACGTTCGAATTTTACTTTTTTATATAATGTTTTCTGATGATCCGATCTTATTTATTTTAATATATTTCTATGATCACGGAATTGGGCAATTGAGCTTCATGTTTATTTTCAGTGAAGAATCTATAAAAGTATTCTGATTGATAAAACTGGTTTCGTTGCAATTGGATTTGGTTAAAAAAGTGATATTTTTCTCTTCATTTTTAGTTTATTTGATTATTATTGATTTTAACAATCAATGTGTGAGTCGCAGGCAAAGAAGTCGAAGAAAGAAGTGACCCACACGGTTTACTTTGATGTTGAGATTGATGGAAAGGCCGCGGGTATTTCTATTTTCCCTCCTCTTCAGTTTTTGTGTTGTGTTGTGTCAATAACTTGCTTTGCTTGATATAAATAAAAGTAACAGTTCGGAAAGATGGAATCATTCTCTGAGTAATGCTGCTACAAAGAAACATTTTTACATATATCATATCATATCACTTCCCTATAGCCAAGTATCAAACTTATTTATTCAATAATCTACTTGTATTTAACAGTGGGGTTTGTCTGGTTTACCCTACATACCACGTATCCCATTCAACATCCCATACCACCTACCCAGTTGGTCGTAAAGAAAGTCTTATAAATTAATCTAAAAAGTGTCGAACTGATTAGCCAATTGAATTCATGCCCATATCCATACCCGTACTCATATCCATACCCATAGCCAGTGCACTTACTGCGATTGTCGTCACTATGGCCGTTGTGGTGTGAATTATTTTGTGATTAAAAAAATATTTTTGAACTCGGTGTTGTCTGATGTGGCCTAGACGCAGTTGTGCTATGGCCCGATGCAGCTCCATTGTTGTGATTTGTTGTCACACTGTAGTTGTGGTATGATTCGGTTGTGACAATCACTATAACCGCAATATTGCGGCCACATCACATGATGCAGTTCGCAATCTGAATAATTGCCCATAGCCATATTCATACTGATACCCATGCACATACCCATAGCCACACCCACACAACGTACCAGGTATTTGTGGTATGTGGCAGGAGTTATGATTATAAGTGGTTAATATAAGGTAAAGTGGTAAATTATTGGTTAGTGGAAGGGGGTGTTGGAGTTATGGTGCCTATATTTGAGTAGTTCATGAATCTCTAATGAATGCTAATATGACATGTGTTGTTGCTATGCTAAAGTTACGAGAACTCCTTTTCTTTTCTATGTATGTAAGTTTGGCAGGGAGAACTTATATCTGCACGGGGCTAGGTAGGGGAACATCATTAGTTTGTTGGATATTTAGTTAATAGATATGCAGATGTTTTAATATATTTTATCTCCCTGAATTTTGGTATCAAATTTCAGCTGTTGGTATTTATGCTGCGATCATTAATTTCCCTTACAGGTCGTATTGTAATGGGTCTTTATGGGAAGACAGTTCCAAAAACTGCAGGTCAGCCTTTTGAACTCAATGCATTTTGGTGGTTATCATGCTTAACATTAACTGAAACCTTTTGTTGATTTTCCTCTCTGCAGAAAACTTCCGAGCTCTTTGCACAGGTGAGCCTATTTAATGTAATAACTAATGAATGGCAGCTGGCCAGTAATTAGACTGCTCTTTGTATGAGAATAAATCAAGGATAGATGCATTAGGACACTGTTAAGTTCCTAAGGTCGATTAATGTTATGACTTTTCTTTTCACTGATGAAGGAGTCCAATTGCATTTCTTCCTCCCTTGATAACATTGAATTATGAATTTGTGATATCACTGTTTGAATTTATGAGGTGATTGTTCATCTTGCAAATTAAAATATATACATAACTTTAATTAATGTTTGGTTCATATTATTAGGGGAAAAGGGTACTGGTAAAAGTGGAAAGCCTCTCCATTACAAAGGTAGCTCATTCCATAGGATTATTCCTAGCTTCATGCTCCAAGGAGGTGATTTTACACATGGCAATGGAATGGGGGGCGAATCAATTTATGGCGAGAAATTTCCTGATGAGAACTTCAAGCTAAAGCATACTGGACCAGGTAATATTCCTTCTCTGTTTCTGTATTTTAATGTTTTGATGTTTATATAAAAAGGAAAGTTAAGTTGCCTTCTGAAAATGCGATTTATAATAGAACACAATAGCATTGTTTGGTCCATTACCCAACATCACTTAGAGGAAAAAGGCTTTGATAGTTGTTGATGTTAATGTTTACAGTAAATTGATAAGAGTAGTTTCATATGGTTCTCTGACAGGATTACAATTTTGTTATCTTTTATGTAAACAGGACTTCTATCAATGGCAAATGCTGGTCCTGATACCAATGGTTCACAATTCTTCATTACAACTGTGAAAACTAGCTGGTAATCATATCATTGATTGAGAACTTATTTCTGAAGAAAGCATGCATCAAATTTTATGATTTACTGACACTCTCCTTTCTTCCATTTTATTAAATGCATGCTTGTACTGCATGAAACATTAATTTGATCCTTCTATAATCTTATCTACATCAATCTGTGAAGGCCTCTCTTTACTGTACGCGAATTTATATGATGTTATTTAAGATATAGAATCGAGTTTCTTTACTATTTGGTTAGTATGGCATGCTGCATTCTGTAGTGTGGGCATGCAGTAAGTTAATAATGCATGTATAATTCGATAGGTTGGATGGAAGGCATGTTGTTTTTGGAAAGGTGCTTTCTGGAATGGATGTTGTTTACAAGATTGAAGCTGAAGGAAATCAGAGTGGTACTCCGAAGAGCAAGGTTGTGATCGTTGACAGTGGCGAACTACCTCTATAAATGCACCTCTCAATTCTCTCAACCTGGATTTCTTAGTGTTCCAGTTTTTGTTTCCATTCCATGTGAAAAGACTACTTAGATGAAGGATTAGTTGTATCTGTAATATTCACTACTCAGTAGGTGAACATTTCTCTTATTGGGAAGACAGAAAAAATAAAACAATAAAGAAGGTATTTAGCTAATCCAAATGAACATGGCAAAAGCAAGTAGCAAATGATGTGCATTGATCAGAGTTTATTCTGAGCAAAATAAGATGCAGCATAAATTCATGCTTTTGCAGTTCTATTGCCATTGGACGCTGTGTTTAGAAAGAAAGTATAATCTAAAATGAAAGGAAAGATAATTCTTTGTTCCTTTATATGTCGATTTTTAGAAACAAAATCATTCTTATTTAATTGATGTTGTCAAAGTTCAAGATAGTTTTATTTAGTTTTTTTATCAATTATATTCTTATCTAATTATTGCAAGTTGAAAGAGAAATTGATATATTCTAATGGCTTCCATTGCTTGTATTAAAAAACTAAGAAAGGAGTAGTAGAATACAATTTGAATAATTAGTTGTAGCCACACATAGAGGCTTTGGATTCTGGTAAAGTAGAACATTGATTAGCATTGGTTGTTAGTTGTGTAGGGATTGAAGTTGGTTTAGATAAACATAAAAAAAAAATGGTTAAATTATGTTTGTTAATTCTGTATCATTAGTATAAACGAAAGAGTTGAAGAATACACAATAACTTTATCATGGTCCTCTCTTATCCAATTAAGAATTACAAATAATCCATTCTCCTTTAAGGGTTTTCCATTATATCCTAAATAATTATAAGTATTCAACATTCGTACTAAGTATTCTTTCACTATTAAACATCTCTATGCTCTAAAATTAAATCAAGTATTCTTTCTATAGCGAACTTCTTCAAGCTATTTGTTTAAGAGTGTAAAATGTATATACTGGCAGTGTAAAGATTTATACACATGCACTTCATCATTCACCGTTCATTTGGATTGCCTTTTCTGAAAAGTCAACAATAATAAAAAAACAATGGTAATGATACAATGACAATGTATAAAACTCATACACTGTCGTGCATACATATTTTTCTATTTCTTTAAATTGTTTAAACAAAGACTTTTAGTTTCACTCACTATATGTGAAGA
Organism: Lupinus angustifolius; assembly: GCF_001865875.1. Classification (NCBI taxonomy): domain Eukaryota; kingdom Viridiplantae; phylum Streptophyta; class Magnoliopsida; order Fabales; family Fabaceae; genus Lupinus; species Lupinus angustifolius. The sequence continues at coordinate 10,141,852 of NC_032024.1, forward strand.
TATGAAAGTTTAAGATTAAATAATTCTATTACCAAATTACATAAATTATCTAAGCTAATCAAAGTATCTTTCTACTCTTTTATTAGATAACTTCTGTGCAAATATTCAAGTATTGGTCGTCACAATAGCCAATTTGAATCTCAGAACCAGAGTTATATAATATACTAGATATTCTAAGTTTTCATATAAGCTTTAACATCTTCAACTAAGTATTTATTTAGGAATGTCATTTAATGCAATGTTTTCGGTTGAGTTTAATATAAAAAAACATGTAATGCAAGGAACTCATTGAGTCTCGAAACATGTTCGGATGTGCATTTAATGCACGAGAAAGATTGTATCTTATCACTTCTTGATGATGTGTCCTGGAAGTTCTTTTGCTATTTACTTCGATCTTAAAGAAGTGCAGTCATAGTAAAAAATTTAATATTAAGAAGTGACTCTTAGATTGTTTCTCAAGGATTATCTTTTAAACAAAGACTCAAACACTTTATCCTCACACATACATGGGAGTTTTGTTGTTGAATGGTATGGACATAAATTAATTCAGAAACAATAAGTTAGTAGTGTAGTAAAGCGGCTAAATCTCTTTGGTTTGTTTGTTCACAACTCAATCTTTGGTTTCAAAAGATCAATTTCAAATTCTAATCATTATCTCCCTAATTTGCACAGTTTCATAACCTAAGTCTTTAACTAAGCGAAATCAGCATAAGGAAGAAACATTAACAAATTCACACAAACTAAACATTCACACACTAGAAAGTAAATCAACTAAACGAAGATAATCTCACGAAATTGTTCTTAAACAAGGATTAAGCAAACCACATTCAGAAATAGTATAGAAGAAATCAATAATAAAGAACCAAAAATGCATTATTAATAACAAAACCTCAAGAGTTGTGTACATTCTCAAAGGAATTTAGTTCAGGAATTTAGCCTTCCATAACAATGGAAAAGTCAAAACTGAAATGGGGAAGAAGACCAAACCCTAGTAGAGCAAAAGAGGGAAAAACAAAATTCTAAAAGTCTCAAGTGATGGAATGTAAAAAAGTGTTTGTGAATGGAATGGGGAATCCGAATTTAATCTCTCTAAAATGCATAAAATGAAAACGAGCTTAAAACAATGCACTAAAAACTAAAAACGAATTTACAAATAAAAACTCCTAAATTCAAAAATACAATCTCCAGTTCAACACATATCTTCCACTTCTGCAATGCCAAAAATGTCATTGGTGTCAAATATGATATGCAAATAGTAATAGATTTAACCAGGCCAAATAATCTCAAATTAACTCATTTTAGGAAACTAGTCTAATAAAATCTAAAACACCAAATCATGTTAAACAATGTCAATTAGGCACCCAGAATTACCAATGCCCCTTTTAGAGATCCAATGCCCCTTTTAGAGATTCAATGCCCCAAAACTATGTCGTGTTCTACCATAAAATGACAATTCTCATAATTCAGAACAAAGTTAGTTTCAATGCATTTATACAAAACTCTATCCAGACTATCCAAACATGCATCAAATGAAGATCCATAAACAGTGAAATCATCCATAAACACCTCTATGCAACTATCTAAAAATTCACTTAAAATGCTGACCATACACCGTTGAAATGTACCAGTGGCATTGCATATGTGAAATGACATTCTCATATAGGCAAAAGTGTCAAAGGAGCAGGTGAATGTGGTATTCTGAGTGGTACTCCGAAGAGCAAGGTTGTGATCGTTGACAGTGGCGAACTACCTCTATAAATGCACCTCTCAATTCTCTCAACCTGGATTTCTTAGTGTTCCAGTTTTTGTTTCCATTCCATGTGAAAAGACTACTTAGATGAAGGATTAGTTGTATCTGTAATATTCACTACTCAGTAGGTGAACATTTCTCTTATTGGGAAGACAGAAAAAATAAAACAATAAAGAAGGTATTTAGCTAATCCAAATGAACATGGCAAAAGCAAGTAGCAAATGATGTGCATTGATCAGAGTTTATTCTGAGCAAAATAAGATGCAGCATAAATTCATGCTTTTGCAGTTCTATTGCCATTGGACGCTGTGTTTAGAAAGAAAGTATAATCTAAAATGAAAGGAAAGATAATTCTTTGTTCCTTTATATGTCGATTTTTAGAAACAAAATCATTCTTATTTAATTGATGTTGTCAAAGTTCAAGATAGTTTTATTTAGTTTTTTTATCAATTATATTCTTATCTAATTATTGCAAGTTGAAAGAGAAATTGATATATTCTAATGGCTTCCATTGCTTGTATTAAAAAACTAAGAAAGGAGTAGTAGAATACAATTTGAATAATTAGTTGTAGCCACACATAGAGGCTTTGGATTCTGGTAAAGTAGAACATTGATTAGCATTGGTTGTTAGTTGTGTAGGGATTGAAGTTGGTTTAGATAAACATAAAAAAAAAATGGTTAAATTATGTTTGTTAATTCTGTATCATTAGTATAAACGAAAGAGTTGAAGAATACACAATAACTTTATCATGGTCCTCTCTTATCCAATTAAGAATTACAAATAATCCATTCTCCTTTAAGGGTTTTCCATTATATCCTAAATAATTATAAGTATTCAACATTCGTACTAAGTATTCTTTCACTATTAAACATCTCTATGCTCTAAAATTAAATCAAGTATTCTTTCTATAGCGAACTTCTTCAAGCTATTTGTTTAAGAGTGTAAAATGTATATACTGGCAGTGTAAAGATTTATACACATGCACTTCATCATTCACCGTTCATTTGGATTGCCTTTTCTGAAAAGTCAACAATAATAAAAAAACAATGGTAATGATACAATGACAATGTATAAAACTCATACACTGTCGTGCATACATATTTTTCTATTTCTTTAAATTGTTTAAACAAAGACTTTTAGTTTCACTCACTATATGTGAAGATATGAAAGTTTAAGATTAAATAATTCTATTACCAAATTACATAAATTATCTAAGCTAATCAAAGTATCTTTCTACTCTTTTATTAGATAACTTCTGTGCAAATATTCAAGTATTGGTCGTCACAATAGCCAATTTGAATCTCAGAACCAGAGTTATATAATATACTAGATATTCTAAGTTTTCATATAAGCTTTAACATCTTCAACTAAGTATTTATTTAGGAATGTCATTTAATGCAATGTTTTCGGTTGAGTTTAATATAAAAAAACATGTAATGCAAGGAACTCATTGAGTCTCGAAACATGTTCGGATGTGCATTTAATGCACGAGAAAGATTGTATCTTATCACTTCTTGATGATGTGTCCTGGAAGTTCTTTTGCTATTTACTTCGATCTTAAAGAAGTGCAGTCATAGTAAAAAATTTAATATTAAGAAGTGACTCTTAGATTGTTTCTCAAGGATTATCTTTTAAACAAAGACTCAAACACTTTATCCTCACACATACATGGGAGTTTTGTTGTTGAATGGTATGGACATAAATTAATTCAGAAACAATAAGTTAGTAGTGTAGTAAAGCGGCTAAATCTCTTTGGTTTGTTTGTTCACAACTCAATCTTTGGTTTCAAAAGATCAATTTCAAATTCTAATCATTATCTCCCTAATTTGCACAGTTTCATAACCTAAGTCTTTAACTAAGCGAAATCAGCATAAGGAAGAAACATTAACAAATTCACACAAACTAAACATTCACACACTAGAAAGTAAATCAACTAAACGAAGATAATCTCACGAAATTGTTCTTAAACAAGGATTAAGCAAACCACATTCAGAAATAGTATAGAAGAAATCAATAATAAAGAACCAAAAATGCATTATTAATAACAAAACCTCAAGAGTTGTGTACATTCTCAAAGGAATTTAGTTCAGGAATTTAGCCTTCCATAACAATGGAAAAGTCAAAACTGAAATGGGGAAGAAGACCAAACCCTAGTAGAGCAAAAGAGGGAAAAACAAAATTCTAAAAGTCTCAAGTGATGGAATGTAAAAAAGTGTTTGTGAATGGAATGGGGAATCCGAATTTAATCTCTCTAAAATGCATAAAATGAAAACGAGCTTAAAACAATGCACTAAAAACTAAAAACGAATTTACAAATAAAAACTCCTAAATTCAAAAATACAATCTCCAGTTCAACACATATCTTCCACTTCTGCAATGCCAAAAATGTCATTGGTGTCAAATATGATATGCAAATAGTAATAGATTTAACCAGGCCAAATAATCTCAAATTAACTCATTTTAGGAAACTAGTCTAATAAAATCTAAAACACCAAATCATGTTAAACAATGTCAATTAGGCACCCAGAATTACCAATGCCCCTTTTAGAGATCCAATGCCCCTTTTAGAGATTCAATGCCCCAAAACTATGTCGTGTTCTACCATAAAATGACAATTCTCATAATTCAGAACAAAGTTAGTTTCAATGCATTTATACAAAACTCTATCCAGACTATCCAAACATGCATCAAATGAAGATCCATAAACAGTGAAATCATCCATAAACACCTCTATGCAACTATCTAAAAATTCACTTAAAATGCTGACCATACACCGTTGAAATGTACCAGTGGCATTGCATATGTGAAATGACATTCTCATATAGGCAAAAGTGTCAAAGGAGCAGGTGAATGTGGTATTCTCCCGATCCTCAATAGCAATATGAATCTGAAAGTACCTAGAAAAACCATTAAGAAAACAGTAGTGAGATTTACCTACTACGCGCTCAAGCATCTGATCAATAAATGACAAAGGAAAGTGATCATTTCTTGTTGTTTGATTGAGCCTCATATAACCAACATGGACTCTCCAAATGTTCTGCATTCTAGTAGGAATCAGCTCATCCCTCTCATTTCGCATTACTGTAGTTCATGTCTTCTTTAGAACCACCTGAGATGGGCTCAACCAATGACTATCAGAAATGGGATATATAATCCCAACTTGTAGAAGCTTGGTAACCTCTTTCTTCCCAATATCAAGGATCACTGGATTGAGTCTCCTTTGTAGTTATCTCACTAGTTTAGCTTCATCCTCCAAGAGTATCCTATGCATGCATATAGATGGGCTAATACTAGGAATGTCAGCTTAGGTCCAACCAATGGCCTTCTTGGGCTTTTTCAGCACTTGCAGCAATTTCTCCTCTTGATCGGCATCAATGAAGGTAGAGACAATGACAGAGAGCTTCTCATCATCCTCTAAGTAAGCATACGTGTGGGTATCATGTAAAGGTTTAAGCTCCAATGCAGGTGCCTACAAAACAAATGGAACTAAATTAGTAGACATAGATTCTACAGTCTGCACCTGAACAAGTAAATCAAATTGATGTATGATTTTTGCAGCAATTGGGTTAGTGCAATCTGACTCTATAGCATTTGGATCAAAAAAATATGTAGAAACTCATCAATACAAGAATTATACATTTCAGAATCAATGCATATATGACAAGTGTATGAGTCTATCAATGACATAGAATCAAAATCATTAAGAAAGTTAGAGATATGCTCATTAGTTAACTCATCAAGCAAATCAATATGAAACACAGAATGGTCCTAAGATGGATGATTCATAGCATCAAAAATATTAAATTGGACCGCAATATCACCAAATTTTCATAGAAAGTGTTCTAGCATGGACCTCTATCTTGGTACAAGTCGTTCTTAAAAATGGCCTCCCCAAAAAAATAGGAATTGTGTTACGGGAGGATCTCTATTCATATCAACAATGTAAAAACCAGCAGGAAAAATAAGTTCACCAACCTGAACCAAGACATCCTCTATCAAACTAGTAGGGGAGACAGTACTCATGTTTGCTAATTGAATCAATACCCTGGTAGGTTGCATAGGTCCAAGTGAAAGAGACATAAAAATTGACATAGACATAACATTAATTGAAGCTCCCAGATCTAGCATGACATTCTCAAATTTGATATTACCTATGATGCAAGGTATAGTAAATGTACTTGAGTCCTTACACTTTTCAGGAATATGAGGAACAAGTTTACATATAAGTGCAGAAACATTTATACTCATGTTGATCCTCTCATTACCTTTCAACCTCCTTTTATGAGTGCACAACTCCTTTAGAAAATTTGCATATCTTGGAATTTGCTTGATGGCATCAAGTAAAGATATGTTCACCTCTACCTTTCTAAATATGTCCAAGATCTCCTTGTCTACCTCTTCTATCTTCTTACTTCGCTAGTGCTCTCAGTTTATTGTAAAACAGGTTGCTTCCTTTTTGGTGCAGCTAGATCATCTTCAATCTGTTTGTCCAATCTTAGAGTGATGACACTACAACTTGTCAAAATTCTAAGATTGCAATGTCTTCAATGAAGTTGTCATTTGTCCCATTTGCGTGGTTAAATTTTGAATGGAGTATTCTTGCCTCACCAATTCTTCAAATGAAGGCTCACTAGGTGCAGGTGGAGGAGCATGATTACTAATCGCTTGTTGTTGCCTCGATTATTGAATTGGAGGAGGCATATATGGTCTATTTTATCCAGCTTGTTCTGAACTAGTGGTCCTGGAGGAGGTTGTAAAGGATCAGACCACCTAAGATTCGAATGATTCCTCCAACCAGGGTTGTATCTGTTTGAGTCATAATTTTGTTATTGTTGTTGAGGTTTGTTGTTGTAAACATTTGCAGCATAAGTCTCAGGATGGTCACCAGTTTTGGGCTCCAACAGAAAATGACAAACATCAGCATAATGATAATTTGAGGTGCAAATGCCACAAAATCGTGTAAGTGGAAGTTTATGATGATTCATAGCTAATTGAGTGACCAAGGTGGCAAGGGAATCAATTTTTTTCTCAAGTTTGTCTTGCCTTACCGAATTTGTTCCAACATCATGGACACCTCTAACGACTATAGCATCACTACTCCTAACACTGAACTGTTGAAAGTTGGAAGACATCTTCTCAATCAAACCTCTGACCTCAAAAAGGGCCATATCTCCAAGTTTACAATCACTAGAAGCATCAATGATACTCCTCTCCATATTGTTCATACCCTTATAGAAATATTGCACGAGGATTTGCTCAGAGATCTAGTGATGTGGGTAGTTTGCACATAGCCTCTTGAATATCTCACAGTACTCATATAGATCTTCTACATGTAGTTGTCTAATTCCTGATATATTTTTTCTGATTGCAGTGGTCCTAGAGGCATGGAAGATTTTTTCAAGGAAAAATCTCATTCAGGTCATTCCAGCTTGTAATGGATCCTTGAGCCAAGTAATACAACCAATCAATTGCAGGGCCTTCAAGAGAATTAGGGAAGGTCGTCAAACATATGTGATCCTCTTAGACATCATGAGGTTTTATGGTAGAACATACAATGTGGAACTCCTTGAGATGCTTATGAGAACATTCACCTGCAAGCCCATGAAACTTATGCAACAAATGTATTAGTCCAGTTTTAAGCACATATGACACATCCTCATTGGGATATTGGATACACAAGCTTTCATCGGTGAAATCAGATGCAACCAGCTCTCTTAATGTCCTATCACGTAGAACTAGAGGTGATTCAGCCATATTTTTAGAATGCACAAAATCAAAGTATGCAACAAAATGCACAAAATAAGTATCACTATCAACTAGATTAACATATGAAAAGACTCACTATCTAAAGTTAAATTTCTAGTTTTTCTAACTAACCTATAATATGTTCTATCAATTTCAGGATTTATTGGATGCAAAGAGCCTGAATTTCCCATAGTCATACGCTAAATGCAATAGTAACAACCATGTAGGACAGTAAGGGAAATACATGTTAAATTTAAGTGAACAACCACAAATTTTCTTCAATAACATCCTAATATCATAGAAAACATCTACAAAAAATTTGAAGACAAAATTCAAAGCTTAACTAAATAAAAGAAGCTCAAAAAAGTTTGAAGTTCGCATCTGAGAGTGTGTGAGGAGGTGAACAAGGTTGTGTTTAAATATTCAATAAGATTAACACCATTTGTTATAAAATATGTTGTTGAATGTGGCAAATTAACAATGCTTGCTATAAAAAGTATTGATGATTCTTTAATTTCTTTTAACTAAATACAAAAACTATCGGTAGGACCATATATATACACATAGAAATATATATATTTTTGAATATTTACTAGTTTAAGCAATAGAATATTTACATTCTGAAATTTTTGTTTATATTATATCTATATCTTCTTATTTATATCTATATATGAATATAGAAATATCTATTTTTGTTAATCTCAGTGGCAACCATTTGGTGTGTTTGGTGTAATGCCCAACAAGAAATGGTGGAGCATTTGTTTTTCATGCCACTTCTATTATTGAATTTGAAAAATTCTTTACCAGTCGTTGGGTTTTACAGTGGTCTTATATTCAAGTGCTAATGAATGTTGTATTCAACACTTCTTTCTAGTTTAAGGGAGCTTATGGGAAGAAGTTTATTCAGTTATTTAGATTGTTGGAATTTGTTCCCTTTGGATGTGCAAGAATGACGTGGCTTTTAATAAAAATGAAGCGTTCTTGGATGAGGTAGTGGACGACATCAAACTTAAGTCATGGATGTGGATAACATGAAGTCACAAATTGGTGAATATGTCTTGGTATTGAAATATATTTTTGTATTTTAGGTTACTATTGTGTTGGGCTAGTAATTAGTTTAAAGTCATTTATTTTTTTTATAATCTCTTGTATTTTCTATATAATAAGTTAATAATTTATTTGTAATTCAATTCCTTAAATTTTAGTCATTCAATGAAATATTCAATTCTTTTATTGCTCATTGATTTCTAAAATGGTCAGAGCAATAATTGTCTCTTTCATGACTTCTGCTTATGCTTATATCCCTCCTTTGCAACCATCATTCAAAAGAGTATTGTTTTGAAGATTTAGTGCACCTTGAGAAGTATATCATGGTTGAACTGATGTGCATTATTCAAGATTTTACTATGTGATGGAACTACTAATGGTTATTCTTCTATCCAAACTGAATTACAATCAGAATAAGAATCAAAATGTCTTGGTTCCTTACATTCTTTATCATCCTATTTTACAATCTTCATATTCTCTATTTCTCTACATTCTTTTTGATATTCTTGGGGCAAATATTGCTCATATTTCATCATATTCTTATGTTGTTATTTGTTGAGCAAAATTTCTCATATTTCATCATATTATTCTCTTGTTATGATTGAGCAAAAAGTGTTCATATTTCCTCATTTATCCTCTTGTTATTCTTGAGTAAAAATGTTCATATTTTATCTCATTCTTTGGCCAATAAACTAAGATGGTATTATTGGGTGTTGTTATTATTGAGCATTGTTATTCTTGAATAATAATTGTTCCTATTACATCCTTTTCTATATTTCTCTATTCTTTGGTCAATAAACCAAGAGAGTAGTATTCTTGTACAATAATATCATTTGATCTTCTTTCTATTGTGTTGATTCTTGATGAACAACATTATTACATTCAAATTAACTAATCAAGCCTTCTTTGACTCTCATTCTATACAATCTTTCTTTGTATTTTTTATGGAGTATATGGTATGCTTAGAGTAGAGTAACTAAAGTGTAAAAGTGTTGAAACAATGCAACCAACAAATGCAGATTATCAAAATGACAATGAGGAACCTTAAAATGGATACTTCTCCATTCAATAATATTTTGTTCAAGTTGAGAGTTGTCAACATCCACTCTTCAGTTTGAGGCGAGTCTTGAAGTATATTTTAGTATTTTGAGTTAATATTGTATTGGGCTAATAATTAGTTTAAACTCATTTACCTTTTGCATAATTTTCATGATTAAAACTTGTGTAAAATATATTAGTTAGTTAGTCAAATAGAGTTAAATCTATTGTATTTTCTATATAATATATTACTAATTTCTTTATAATTCAATTCATTAAATTTTAGTTATTCAATGAATGAAATATACTATTCTTTTATTGCTCCTTGATTTCTATCAAATCCATTTGTTAGTTCGAAACGTCACTGTTAGGCTTTTATTTTAGGCATGTATTTTAGTTTTGTTTTCTTTCGAATTTGGCTGGGTGGGCTTAGTTGAGGTGAGTCATAGGTTATCCTTTTTCACCTTGTGCTTTGTATATTGGATATACCTCTTGTATTTTTCTCTAATTTTCTTTAATAAAATTTTACTTGACAAAAAAAAGGATAATAGAATATAGGAAATTCTTTGCATTCAACACCCTAAGATAAAACTAAAATTAATATTAAACTAAAGTTATTGATTCATCGATCTGTCTTGTAAAAATGTTTGCTATAAAAAGTCTTTTTGAATTTGGTTAAATCAATATTGTTTGATTTAAGAAGCATTCTTTAAAGTGTAATAGGAAGAAAGCATTAGTTAAATAAACTAGAGTAATTAATATTGTACAGATCATTAAACTTATTAGAGTACTGGTATAGTAGTATAGTGGTTCAACTGGTGATTTACTAATTAAACTGCATATTAATGAAGTTAGATATACATATATAATATATTAATATTAATGTTGGAAAATCAATTAAAAACCAACATATCTTTTATTTTCATTAGAAAATTATTTTTAATTGAAAACTGACCGGTATGACTGGTTTTGACCGATATAACTAGTGTACCATACCGGTATTGAGAATGATTCACCAGTTTATCGGTTGAACCGGTCAGTACGAAACCGTTTTTACAAAACTGAAATAAAATAGCAAACGTTGATTTTCACATATTCTAGAGTGTTTGTTTCACTAAAGCTCTTGAATATGTAGCCTTGATCTCCGCCTAACATTTAACAACATTAATACACACATGTTAAATGTATGTTCTTAAATCACAATTCTGCCGCAGTGAAATACTAATATATTAAGAATATAAGAAGGATTGTGAGTTTCCACTTCTTTTCCTCAAACTCATTCTTTGAAAGGTTGTGATATGTAGTTTATGTTCTTTAAATCAATTAAATTACATTCATCAATTAACACATTCTCAACCTAGAACTACATAGTCTTGATTTCCCTATTACATCTAGGAATAAGTAGGACAAAGAGAAACTCATGTCTGACACAAAATAATAAAATATACTTTTATCCTTTTAAAATAAATAATATAAATAAAAAAAGTTCAGGGTATAAATTACTCCATACAATTTGTGTGGGTAATGTTTTAAAACTACCGAAAAAGATGTTAATAACTTACACGATCCGTAATTGACTCCCAAGCTTAGAACTATAGTTTAAAGATCAACATATTCTAAAGTTGGGCACAAAAGAGTTTCATGTGTTTTGACTATTGAAAATGTAATGACGACTCCAAATCATTTTGAAAAGGTTGAAATTTTCTTCTTCCTCTACCTAAATCGTCTAACCAGTCCTAACCAAAAATGGGGTCGTGACATGATAATACCCGAACTATTGCAAAAACTAAGAATTATTCTACATAGGAAATAACGAATATATCATAAGCACAACATTATTAGAGAGATGTTCTCTATAGGAGATGCTAAAGTGTATCATGTTCACACTAATGAGAATCCAGCTAACCCTTTGACGGAAGAATTAGCTATAGAGAATGTCTAAAAAACATCTAAAGGAATAGGACAATTGCTCTTAGACCGATGACTTTTTTGTGATGGTAATCTGACCTAAATTTCTGGAGATCCCAAGAAATAAGTTCAATGGGTGATAACAAATCATAAATGATAAGAGAGGAATATGCTATTATAAATTAATGAATCATGATTCCTTAAGTAATGAGAGGTTGAGTTAATAGAAACTGTTAATAAGATCTATACTCTATTTGAAGTTGAGTACCTAGGCTACAAAAGTACTTTTGTTAAACTCGCCTATGTAAATGTGGAAGTAAGTGTTGCTTTCTATGAAATACTGGGCATAAAATTCTAGAATGTTCGCTATACTAAGATTGACGTGCATAACCTTTTTAGAATAAACCCTTGAAAAGGTTGTGTGATGTTTGATGTCAGAGATAGAGTTCAAGACTACGAACCATTTTAGTAAAATTTGAATCTTACTCATTATGTAAAAGTTCAATTCATGAGACACTTTTATTTTGTTTGTACACAATGTTATAGAGAATATTCAAGAAAAAAGGAAGCCCCACATTGGGTAAATTATATTTTCAGAGAATTGAATGGAAAAAAAGTCTCACATTGGATAGCTTATACACTTGAGAAGTTCTAAACTCTTGTAAAAAGAGTCATCCTCATTTAGGAAAAGTGTGTCATCTGAATGAAATTTCTCAACTTAATCTTCTCCCTCTTTCTATTGATGCAACTTCCAGCCAATTTCTCCTCATTTCTTTTCTTATATTAGGATCTTTAAGTATGTGAAGCCTTATCTTTGATTGGCAACAATATTATCTGAGTGGTAACGACCTTACCTTTGGGTGACAACAACTTCTTTAGAATAATTTCCATAGTGTATTGGTTATCCAATACATTGATATGGGTTGTTTTATCTTGGGGAAGTCATGACTGATGGTTTACTTATATAATTTTTAGCAGTACTATGAACCACCTTAAAAACAGCATAGTATGTGATTCAACCTACTAATATTTTTAATTTGGTAACAACACTTTTAAACCCATAAGTGCTATAATTAAACGATTTAACAAATAGCCAATGCTCTAAAAGTCACTTGTCAAATGTATTTATGTGATTTTGCTTGGCATTATTATTTAAAACATGAGAATCTCATTAGCTTTGATACACGCTTATTAACAGACAATAACTAGTTTGTTTTTACACGAAGAGCAAACCTAAGTGTATAATTAGTTAGTGTTGAAATTTATTGAAAGAATGATGTTTTGAAGTGAAATGAAAAAACTCACTAGTCTCACTTTGCTTGGATGATGAAAGTTGAAAGGCTTTATAAGCCTTAAGTTGCGGCTCAACATTATTTTAAGTCAACACACACATGCAACAAGAAAAGAGTCGTTAGAGAGTCGTTGGAGGAGATCTAGACCATTATGATAGAGTCGTTGGTAATAGAGTTGTTGGTGAAAGAGCCGTTAGAGAGTAGTTGGAGGCCTCAGGCTATAAATAGAAGCCTCCTTCCCTCATTATAATTTGCACCAAGTTGAAGGCGTTTACCTCTCAATTTCTCTTCCCCCCCCTTATATTCCACCAACGCATTTCCGACAACATTCTCACTCTTTCTTTCCACAATTTTAGCAGTACCATGAAATGTCTTAAAGAGAGCGACCTGGTCATGACTCAGCGGTAACGATTATTTCGTGTCATTCAAAATTGTTGTGAGCTAAGGTAATAACAATTTTAAGATGTTTCTACTTCAATGACATTCGTAGATAATATTACTGGACCGGACAACTATGACCTGAACAAGCCATTTCGGTTTGACGGGACAAATTTCAAATGTTGGCAACATAAGATAGAAATTTTCCTCACTATGAGAAAGGTTGCCCACGTTCTGAAAACCGACATCCCCATGGTGTCGAATGAGGCTGTAAAAGAAGAAAGAGATAAATTGGCTATAGAAATAGCTCTCTAGAATGAAAGTGATTACTTATGTAAGAACTTCATTCTGAATGGGTTGTCTGATGATATCTATGATTACTACAGCTCATACAAGTCTGCTAAATTAATTTGGTACATACTTGAAAAGAAATATGATAGTGAGGAAGCTGACACTAAAAAGTATGATGTTAGCCGCTACCTTAAGTATCAGATGACTAGTTATAAATTAGTAGAGTCTCAGTCCCACGAGACACAAAAAAATTGCTCATGAGATCATTTATGAGGGTATGTCCCTAGATGGGCAATTCCAAGTAGCTTTCATAATTGACAAACTGCCTCTTAGCTGGAAGGACTTCAAAAACCTTCTAAGACATAAGACCAAAGAAATCTTTTTGGAATTTCGGATCACTCATCTTTTTATTGAAGAATAGACTCGTAAGCAAGATCAGAGAGAAGAGGTGCTGATTGTCTCCAACAATAGCACTAAGAAGAAATTCTCAGGTACGGTTCTCAAGCCTTCTGACACTAATTTCAATAATCAGAACCACAATGAGAATAAGGCTAAGAACATTAGTCGCAACAAGAATTGGACCCCTCAAAAGGTCCAATATGTTAGCCACCTACTAAGAATGACTCTAGAAACCTATTCACTTGCTTCAAGTGTGGGAAATCAGGTCATATGGCACGCAAGTGCAGAAATAAACCAATGGATCGTCCTCCTTGGGAAAACATGACTGATGAGCCATTTGTGGTTGTATTATCTAAGGTCACTATGGTTGGAGGAACTGATGGATGGTGGGTAGATACTAGCGCATCGCACCATGTCTACTATGATTGTGCTATGTTCAAAACATATACGGATGTTGATTACAATAAGGTGATGGTGGGTGACTCCCACACCACTGTTTTTGTTGGAACTGGTGATGTGGAGCTGAAGTTTACATCTCGGAAGACTCTAATTCTCAAAGATGTAATGCACACTCCAGAGATGAAGAAGAATCTAGTTTCTAGTTTTCTTCTTAATAAGGCTGGTTTTACCCAGACCATAGGAGCATACTTGTATACTTTTACTTGGAAAGATTAATTTGTTGGGAAATGGTACGCCACTGATGGAATGTTTAAATTAAATGTTGATGTTTCTATTAATAAAATTTCAGATTTTGTTTATATGTTTTGTGATTTTAATATTTGGCATTCTAGACTTTGTCATATTAATAAACGTGCAATTTCAAATTTGAGTAGCTTAGGTTTAATTCCAAAGTTATCTAAAAATGATTTTGAAATTTGTGAATCATGCAGTCAAGCGAAAATTTCAAAAAAAAACCTCATGAATCAGTAATATGAGAATCTGAGCCTTTAGATTTAATACACTCAGATATATGTGAATTAGATGGAATGTCAACTAGAAATGGTAAACGTTATTTATCACTTTTATTGATAAGTGTTCTGCTTTTACTTATGTATATCTTATGAAAAATAAAAGTGAAGCACTTGACATGTTTAAGTTATATGTAACTGAAATTGAAAATCAACTCAACAAGAAAATAAAGAAACTCAGAAGTGGTAGAGACACAAAGTATGACTCAAATATGTTTAATGATTTTCATAAAATAAATGACATTATTCCTGAAATAACTGCACCATATTCACCTGAAATGAATGGTAAAGCTGAAAGAAAGAATAGACTTTAACTGAATTAGTTGTAGCTATTATGTTAAGTTCCGGTGCAGCATCCTCTTGGTGGGTGAAATTTTATTAACTGTATGATATGTGCTAAATAGACTCCCCAAGGCTAAAAGCAAAATTTCCCCATATGAAATTATTAAGAATGGGCAACCAAACTTGTCTTATTTGAGAACTTGGGGTTGTCTGGCCTACGTCCAGATACCAGACCTTAAGAGAGTTAAACTCGCGATTAAAGCCTATGAATGTGTATTCATTGGGTATGTTGTAAACAACAAGGTGTACATGTTTTATGACCTGAACACAAAAGTGATCATTGAGTCTAATGATGCAGACTTCAATAAAATGAAATTCCCTTTTAAATTGAAGAATAGTGGGAGCACAACAACTAGTAATATACCTGTGATTAGCAATAATGATAATAACGATGGGTTAGAAATAGAACCTCGAAAAAGTAAGAGAACAAGGACTTCTAGAGAGTATGGACCTGATTATATGGTCCATACATTGGAAGAGGATCCATCAACTCTCAAAGAAACTTTGACTTCTTTGGATGCTGATTTGTGGCAAGAGGCCATAAATGATGAGATGGATTCTCTAGAGTCTAACAAGACCTGTCATTTAGCTGACTTGCCTCCTGGCTGCAAACCTATTGGTTGTAAGTGGATATTGAAAAAGAAACTGAAACCTGATGGCACAGTGGATAAATATAAGGTTTGCCTTGTAGCTAAGGGTGTAGGCAAAGGGAGAATGTAGATTTATTCGATACATTTTCACCTGTTACTAGAATAACATCCATTAGGGTACAAATTTTGCTTGATGCGATACACAATTTATTAGTACATCAAATGAATGTTAAGACTGTTGTCTTAAATGGTGATTTGTAAGAAGAAAACTATATGGAACAACCTGAAGGTTTTGTAATACAAGGGCAATAAAATAAGGTTTGCAAGTTAGATAAGTCGTTGTATGGTCTTAAGCAAGCACCTAAGCAGTGGCATGAAAAGTTTGACGACTTAATGATCTCGAATGAGCTTAAAGTGAATGAAAATGACAAATGTATTTATTATAAATCGGAAAATGACATTTGCACTATCATATATCTCTATGTAGACGATCTACTCATATTTGGTTCTAACATTCATGTTGTGAATAACATGAAATCATTGTTGTGTAACAAATTTGATATGAACGACATTGGAGAGACAAGTGTAATCCTTGGTATAAAAATTACTAGGTCAAAAGAAGGAATTTCTTTGGATCAATCTCACTATGTGGAAAAGATCTTAAAGAAATATAAATACTTTGACTGTAAACCTACTAGCACACTATACGATCCAAGTGTAAAACTTTTTAAGAATATTGGTGAAGGTGTAAGACAAGCTGAATATGCTAGCATCATTGGCAACCTTCGATATGCCACTGATTGCACTAGACCCGACATTGCCTATGTTGTGGGATTATTATGCAGGTTTACCAGTAGACCAAGTATGGAGCATTGGAATGCTATTGAAAGGGTAATGAGATACCTTAAGAAAACAATGATGTAGACGATCTACTCATATTTGGTTCTAACATTCATGTTGTGAATAACATGAAATCATTGTTGTGTAACAAATTTGATATGAACGACATTGGAGAGACAAGTGTAATCCTTGGTATAAAAATTACTAGGTCAAAAGAAGGAATTTCTTTGGATCAATCTCACTATGTGGAAAAGATCTTAAAGAAATATAAATACTTTGACTGTAAACCTGCTAGCACACCATATGATCCAAGTGTAAAAAAAATAAGAACATTGGTGAAGGTGTAAGGCAAGTTGAGTATGCTAGCATCGTTGGTAGCTTTCGGTATTCCACTGATTGCACTAAACCTGAATTGCCTATATTGTGGGATTATTATGCAGGTTTACCAATAGACCTATTATGGAGCATTTGCATGCTATAGAAAGGATAATGAGATACCTTAAGAAAACAATGAACCTTGGATTACATTACCAAAGGTTTCCAGCTGTCCTAGAAGGATTCAGCGATACTGATTGGAACACTCTTTCAGATGATTCCAAAGCAACCAATGGCTATATATTTAGCATAGTTGGTGGGGTTGTTTCTTGGAAGTCAAAGAAATAGACTATTTTGGCTCAATCCACTATGGAAGTGGGGATGATAGCACTAGCAACAACTAGTGAAGAAGCAAGTTGGCTGAGAAGTTTGCTTGCAAAGAATCTCCTATGGGAAAAACCAATTCCAAATGTGTTGATCCATTGTGATAATATCGTGGCTATTTCAAAACTGAGAATTGCTTTTATAACGGTAAGAAACAACAAATTCGTCATAAGCACAAGGTTATTAGAGAGTTACTCTCTACAGGAGCTGTTAGAGTGGATCATGTACGCACTAAGAATAACTTTGCAGATCCTTTGACGAAAGGACTAGCTAGAGAGAAAGTCCATCATACTTCTAAGAGTATGGGACTATTGCCCTTAGAACGAGGATCACTCATGATGGTAACTCGACCTAACTGACTGGAGATCCCAAGAAATAGGTTCAATGGGTAATAATAAGTCGTAAAGTGATATGAGAATGAACATGCTATAAAATTATGATAAGCATGATTCTTACAGTATATGTAAGGATGACTTAAACTCTTAATGAGATTTATACTCCAATTGAAGTGGAGTACCTAGGCTACAAGAGTACTTTTGATAGACTCACCTATGTGAATGTGGAAGGGGGGGCCGCTTCCTATGAAATTTTGGGCATAAATTTCTAGAGCGTTCATTATACTGGGATAGATGTCCATGGCCTTTAACACATGGGCTTTACAGAATACACCTTTGAAAATGTTGTGTGTGGTTTAATGTTGGAGATAGAGTTCAAGACTACGAGTCACTCTAGTAAAATCTGGATCTTATTCACTATGCAAAGGTTCAAGTCGTATGACACATTTGTTTATGCACAATCTTATTGAAAACCACATAAATTCACGGAAATCGTTTTTTTAATTTCAAGTGGGGGATTGTTGGAATTTATTGAAAAAATGATATTTTGAAGTGAAATAAAAAAACTCATTAGTCTTACTTTGCTTGGAGGAGGGAAGTTGAAAGGCTTTATAAGCCTTAAGTTGCGGTTCAACATTCTTTTTAATAAAATATTTATTTATTTATTTAATCTTTTGGGATTTTTTTGTTGATCAAGTCAACACACATGCAACAAGGAAAGAGCCGTTAGAGAGTCGTTGGAGTAGATCTCAGTCATTATGATAGAATCATTGGTAATAGAGTTGTTGGTGGAAGCATTGTTAGAGAGTCGTTGGAGGCCTCAGGTTATAAATAGAGGCATTCTTTCGTCATTATAATTTGCACCAAGTTGAAGGCGTTTACCTCTCAACTTCTCTTTCTCCCCTCCCCCCCTATATTCCACATACGCATTTTCGACAACCTTCTCCCTCTTTCTTTCTGTGACACTTGAGAATTAGCACTAGCAGCCAAAGTGAGAATTTCGAGAACTGACACTGGTAGTCAGTATTGTGGAAAAATTATTGGCACGGGTAACCATATTGTGAGAATTGGCACTGATAGTCATATTGTGGGTGTATTCGAGAGCGATTCTTACAGTGCAGTAAGAAATCGTATAATAGAGAACTAGACTGTTTATCCTGGGGACGGTGTGGTTGATAGTCTGCTTGCACAATTTTAGCAGTACCACGAAACGTCTTAAAGAGAGCGACCTGGTTGTGACTTAGTCAATAACGATTATTTCGTGTCATTCAGAATTGTTGCAAAATACGGTAACAACAGTTAATGAGTCCTATTGATCTAATGATAACCTTCACCTTTCGTAAAATAAAGTGAGACATATTTCTTAGTTGAATCAGACATGGGAGCCAAGATTATTAATCTTCTAAAGACATGTCTTCACTATGGTTCACTCTCTTTTCCTCCTCACAGCCTTTTTAATGAAGCCCAAAGGGGAAGATATATATCGGAAGATATTTTTAAAGAGAATAGAAACCTAAGAAAGATTAGTCCAATTGATTAGCCTAGGAGAAGAGAAGTAAATAATAATTGATTCAGAAAAATATAAGAAGATATCTTTAAAGGGGAGAGAAACCTAAGAAAGATTAGTCAAATTGATTCTAGGGGAATTAGAAGTAAAATTAATTGAATAATATGAAATTAATATTTTCATTCATATCTCTAATTAATTTCGGAGTGTGTGGCTAATCTCCCAACAAATGTCATATAGGGTGAAGAGATATTTTTGATAGTATTGTATCCCTAATCAATTAAAAGTTAAACTACCTTACACATGTTTGTCATAACACATGTTTGTTGATATGTCTATGTAGATAAGTTCTGACATCAACAACTCAACATTGTTATAATCGATAGCTCTAATATCTTAACTTTGTAATTTGCTTTGATATTGAATATATCATTGCTTTGATTCTGCTTAGACTCTCTCATATCTTTAGTGAAACTATATCTTAGAGAATTTGTTATTATTCGTATACATAAATACTTTGATACATATTCTTAATCTTCATCCCTTGATATATTATATGCCCTCATATTACTTATCACTTTGATATATCTTGCATGAATTGATTTTGAATTTTAGTATGTTAAAGTTCCATCTCAAAACCAATTGGCAATGAGAGGAGTAATCCAACATATATTTAAATCATTCTCGAGACAATGAGGTAGGTGATGTGAGACTTACATTTCAACATGCCCCCTCCACAAAAGTCTGTCGGACCAGGCGAAGGGTTACCTTTGACCCATAACTAAAGGGCAACTTTTGACCTATGACAACCGGAAAGAAGTTGGGCTCTGGCTATGATATCATGTTAATGTTCCATCTCAAAACCAATTGGCAGTGAGAAGAGTAGCCCAACAGGTATTTAAACCATTCCCGAGACAAGGAGGCAGATAATGTGAGACTTACTTTCCAACATGCCCCCTCCACATAAGTTTGTCGGACCAGGTGATGGGTTATACCTTTGACCCATAACTAAAGGGCATCTTTTGGCCCATGACAACCGGAAAGAATTTGGGCTCTGGCTCTAATACCATGTTAAGGTTCCATCTCAAAATCAATTGGCTGTGAGAGGAGTAATACAACAGATATTTAAATCATTCCCAAAATAATGAGGTAGGCGATGTGAGACTTACATTCCAATATAGTGTACTGGTCCACACAATGAAAATACCAACCTGTCTGAAATGTCATAATTTTATATGTTGATTAGTTTCAAAGGTTCACAAAATGTTCTTTATATTTGTCATCACGAAAAGGGATAGATGATTAAGTCAACCAATTTAATATTTGATACTTCATGACAACTTGAGAAGCAAATGTGAGAGATATTTCCAAAACATCTAAATATTACGGAAGATATATGAAGTAAGATGTTGGTTGGTCTAGTAGTGTGTGCTTGACATTGCCTTTCAGGTTGCAAGTTTGAATCTGGTTGTTGGCATTTTATTCACATTTTATTTATAATGTATATAAAATGAAAAATTGCATACCTCTAGGTTATGTTATGCATTCAGTAGAATTTAGAACCGTTAATCTATATACCCATTCAGATGAACAAGTGTATATTCCCAAATGTGTTTCTCTTCACCAAGTGACATTGTTATCTCTATAAATAGAGGCACTTGAAATCAGAATTGGACATACGAATTTTGATCTCTAAGAAATCGTCCTCCATTTCTCTAATGCATGAGAGAAGTGTAGGAACCATAAGTTTGTAAACTACTATTGAAAGATACGTTTGGTGTGTTTGTGCAAAACACATCAACGTTTTTCAAAGTAGCCTGAAGGGGATGCGTTGTTCCTATTTGCATCCAATATAGTTAAATTGGTGGAGACGAATCGAACCTAAAGGTTAGTGTGACAACACACGCTTTGGAGGTTTCTACATGCACATCATTAACCATTTTTTTTGTTCAAGTGATGCAACATCTTCCCATCAACAAATTTTCTCACAGCAAATCTATCCAAGTCTACTTCTCTTATAGTAAGGAGATGTCTAACTCCTCACTCTTTCTTCTTCCTCTTAAGAAAATATTCCTTTCTTGTTGTGAGGAATTACAACCAATTTGAAATTAGTGAGCACTCTAACAATCCCTAACCAACAAATCTAGCTAACATGATCTTGTAAATTAGAGATGATTGACTAAATGTAACTACGAAGCTTATTTTCTTTCAATACAAGTTTCTCTTTGATTTTCTTCCAAATAAGCACTTTAAATCTTCTCATTGGTCTTGAAAGAAAAATTAGATATGATGCCTTTGCATTGTGAAGTTTCCAACTTTTGAAAACAATTATTTTTCAGTTGGATACTCTGACTAATCGATTAATACTAAATCATAATCAATTATTTGATTTCAACAACTTGTAATAGATTAAGTATAGGTCGTAATTGATTATTTGGTGTAAAAATTATTTTCAAAGTAACTTTGAACCAATTAATGTAACATGAAGATCAATGACATATGGGTAAATGAGATTTTAAAGCCTATAACTCTATACAATACATCTTAAACCTAATAAAGATAAAGAGAAAAAATACATGCAGTGGCATCATAAAAGTTTCATATATTGTTAGTCTATCATTTACTATTCATTTTTAATTATCATTGACTCTTCAAAAAAGTAATACAAATGAATAATAAATGATACAATGATTGGATGTAAACTTTATATTTACAGTACATAAATATTATACCATAAAATAAAATTAAAAACACATGAATCTAAGATAATGTTGGGAGAACATCATAATGCCTTCAATGCGTTCTTGTACATATGTTGTGTTATTTTTTTGTACCACTCTATGTACTATCCACTTTTGATTGGTTGGAAAAAATCATTTAAATTAAAATTGTAATTATTAAATATTTTTTTGTCAAATCATATATCATGTCACATGGAATGACATAAAAGAGTGTAAAATCAAATCTATATCCATTGCTTTCAATGTCTGTACTCACCTATCTAAACTGTGTTTAGTGAATGAAAGAGTTTTAATCCGTAACTAATTACTGTTAAACACAATTCAACCCTGAAAATTTTTAATTTCAATATATTGTCATGACTTAAGTGAGAACAATTCTTATATAAAAAATATAAGAATAATAAATATAAGTCTTACAATCATATATGAATAATTATAATTAAAAGTTAGTTATTAATCATATAATCATTTCTTTTAACAATTGTTCACCTTTCTCACGTTAACAATTATTAGCACATTACATACCACACTTTTAGAAGTACTTACTTATTTTCCAACAATACAGTTTTACAGATTGTAATAATTAGATATATGGCTTTGACTTATTCACTTCCAATATCGCTTGACTAGCTTCCACCCTTTGTAAATTGTTTTATATTTATGTGGTGATGCAAATTTTACTTGAAAAAAGAAAGGTTTAAATACGTTTTAGCCTGTGTAAATAGTGGCCGTTTTGTTTTCTGTCCTTAAGAAAATTAATTTGATCCTTCATTTTTCGTTTACTTCTTTCATGACACCTTTAGACAATCTAAAACTAAAACGCTTCTAGATTTCTTAGTCCCTATTCTTCCTCTGAAACTTTCATGTCTGCTCCAAAAATTGAACCATTCTTCTCCAAATCTGAGGAAAAATATGTTTTTCACCAATAAGATATTAATTTATTGAGGTATGACCTAATTATAACCTCAGAATATATTAGACCAAAGGTCAAAAATTCAATTCATGATTGCAACACTTGTCAAAAGAGACAACCACAAATTCCGGAAAAAATTAATTCCTTATCTATGGCAAAAAGATACCCTATATGGTGAAACTGGCTTCTTGTTATGGAAGAGAGTTTGTAGTCTAGGTGCTCAAACTCAGGGAAGGGTTGTTTCTGATGTAAAAGGATGTCACGAAAGTCATCATTTTCAAAGTTACAAAATCTAAATCCCTCAGAATTGGCATTACCACACTTCATTATCAATATTTGGTTATTATTGTGAAGCAAAAATATGGGAAATTCAATAACCACTTCCTCAGGGCAAAAAATAATAGTTAAAAAGTCAAAAAATTCAAAGTCTTAAAAATTTGTTTGCTAATCGAGTTTTAAAGAGGGATGAATGGAAAAGGAAAGCTTGAGAGCGTGAAATATACATGTGATGTAACTTAAGGCCTTATATTGTCATTTTTCCGTTTCAAAAACCCAACTCGCAAATAGGCTTAAGACTCGGATATCGTCTGATCCATTGATCCCATTAATCAATGTGCACGGTAAAAAGCAAGCAAGTGTCCATAATTAATTAACCACAACATCTTATAAAACAATGTGCAAAACTAGATTTAAAAAATAATCTGAACATTTCATGTTATATACAACATTGATAATATCTCAGGCCATATTATCCTACTCTGAGAAAATTCTGGCTCAAACGAATGGACTTTGAATAGACCTAAAGGTTCTACATGGTATGATGGACCCAAAAAGTTCCAATATCTGTCCCCTTCCTTACAGGGAAGGACTAATGTACTTGTCAATGTCAGATTTAATTAAATTATGTATGACAGATTACTGATCTAATTGTGGTACAACTAGCTGATAAGCCTACTGTTAGCTTATACAACATGCTGAATTAATTACTATCACTATCACTGTCAGAATCTAGAAAACTAAACTCTCTCCATCCACTGAGTTTGATCAACACAGTTCCCCTGTTCTCTTCATACCATTCAATTGCCTCCTTTTCCAAAAGTTGTATAACCTGTATTAAGCATATCATAAGCAGCCATCATTTATAAAATGTCCCTTCAATGACCCCATGATCAGGAGTTTCTAGGATTTAAACAAGAAATCAAAATTCAGATATAGGGTTCGATTCCTAGTGGTGTAAGGTCCGCTAGATTCCAAAAGATCAAGAGTTCGATTCCTGAGAGCGACATTTGTTGGGAGGAGCAGCCATGCACCCCGAAAGGAATTAGTTCCTTACACATAGGGTGAGGGGATACCCTTGGTAGTACCCAAAAAAATTAAAAAACTGGTATAGAACAAACCACCCTTTTCCTTGCAACAATCAAACTCAAAGTTATAAGCAAACTTGTATTTGTATTGAAAACTTTGGTAGCGTTTGTCACTAGGACAGAACAAAGGGGAGTGTCCTAATCTATTCTCTTCTGTTCGACTCTTCAAGTAGAACCCAAATATCATGTTTTTTTAACTCTTTTGTCATGTCTTTTTTATAAACTATGTCAAACATAGAATAGAACCCATATGATTTGTTCTGCTCCAATCTAACAAATCTACCAAACACTACTTTTGTTTCATTATATATCGGAAAATTAAAGATTGATAAGTGGATGGATTGAAGTTAAACCATACTGATTGTTTCAGCTTCGACTTTCCAACACCATGTGAGCCGCATCCTGTGATAACCCTTAGTGTCTGGACAGCTGAAGCACACATAAAAAGGCAATTAGATAACATGCAATTTAAGAATACAGAGACATTTTAGTCTAAAGTAACAATGGAAAAAGTGAGATCCTAGATCCTCAGAAAACGCTTACAGGGAACGTATGACCCAAACAGAAGGTGAAGTTTCAGCATTCTCATTGCTGGTTTCACATGTTGCCCATGCAAATCAATAGTTATCACATTTTCAATATCCCTGTTTCTGCATATCACTAACAATAGCTTAAAAGAGCAAGAATACACAAGTAGAAAAAGGCAGAGGGTTCTCTGCTTTTGCTCTCTTTAGGGAAATCCACTAACCTAGCTAGAAATATGTCCTGGCTTGCCTTAGTATCTGCTCTCTGAGCTAACTTAGTTTTTTCTTTACCCTAGCCAAATGCAGAAATAGTTAGCATGATATAAAATTAGTAGTAATCAACATATAACCACCACACGGTAAAATAGTTCGTGTCCCACTCAACCATAAAACACAGAAATCATTAACTAAAAGGTTACTTCTATAAAGCAATTAACCATGAAAAAGAATGGATAAGACATAATAGTATTTGGATCTAATCTCCACACAAACAAGCAAATACTTGAGAACTTAAAGGGCATAAGAAAAGATAATAAAATACACACATGAATAGAGGAAGCATTGACGCAAAACATTCAGAGGAAACCTTATCAGGCTAGTCCAATATTTAGATAAAAAAGCAATACAATCTTTTAACCTTTATTTATATACTTAATCAGCCTACCAGATTTAGCAGCCAAACTTCAAGCCATCTCAAAGATAAAAGGATAATTATAAAAAATACAGCTGGCACAAATATAATGACTCATTTTTCACACACAAAATTCTGTTGTTCTTCTTAAAGAAGAATTAACCTGGTCAGAAAGATACGCAGCATATGCCCGATTTCCTTTGCTATATGCTGATGCAGCCTGGAATTATGTTAACCCTATCAGTCTTGACTCTCAACTGACATCTGAACTCCTTAAAAATGGCTTAAGAATCAGAAAGTTACATAAATCACATAAATCACAAACTTACTTTCTGAAAATAAGATTTTGTTGTACCCCAGTGCTGCTTCGCATCTTCCCTAAACATGTGATACTCATCTCCTTTAGCTACATACCATAAAAATTAATAAATAAACTGTCAAGGAAATCATCAAATTTAAGCATATGGAAAGAAAAACAACTCAAAAGACTAAATAAACAGAATAGTTGAAGTAAATGAACCGATGATTACATAGCTTCCAACTTCTCTACTCATGTCACATTTTGGAGAATAACATTTAGATAATCCACCAATGGGTAGTGTTTTGGAGAGTAACATTTTGGAGAATGACCTCACCAATGTCAATTCAACCATCTTTGAAACTAAGCCTTAAATAAGTGCATTACAAGCAAACGAACTTGGAAAAGAAGCACTCATAAGGTCCCATCTCGTATCAGAATGAAAAAGTATGCAAAAGCACAAATGAGCATGCAACAGATTCATAAAAAGCACAAATGAGCATGCAACAGATTCATAAAAATCACAAATTTGGAACTACTGTAGATCAGACAACTATTGTCTAACAATAAAATGGAAACTCAGCCATAAAGCATTATTAAAAAAGAGCCACTATATGCAAGCAACAGTATTTCAAAATTTCCATTAAGTACCATAAGCAGGCTGCTGAGGTTCTGCAATGTGTGGGGAAACAGCAAACCCAGGTCCCAAAGACTGCATTTTCTGTACTACATTTCTCCAGTCCATGGTGTCGTTGTCATGTTCAGAGCTTTTGGGAATATTAAATAAAGATTCCAACACCTTCTGAGGAAGATCATACTTTGTACATCCTGGGCTAATAGGATCATTGGCTTTAGAACTACAGAGGACATCTGCATAATTCCTAAAACCAAGAAACAACTAAGCTAGTGGAGTTAGGTTTCAAATACTAAGATCCTTGATTATGAGGAAGTTGAGATTCAAATGGAGTATTATGGCATTTAAGGGATTGACACGTATATTCCAGAATAGGAATATATCAAAGGGGCAAACCAAATTTCAAATAGAGTTCTATATTAGGTTTAATTCTAAAAAAGTGGAATAAAATATGAGTATGTATATGTTTAATGATAATCACTGGGCCTAACACATTTATTGGTGGCTTGTGCTAAGATTACAGCTTTGGCTCAAAATTGAGTTTGCCACCATTTGATACAAGGACTTGAGCAAGATAAGAATTTGGCTCACTCAGCTTAATTAAAAACCTAATTGAGATGACTATGACGGGTCCCCTAATTACAGAAGATTTCAACTAAATGACTGTGCTTCGATTAGTTCAATGCATACCTGCATTGAATCTTAAAAATGTTGTAAATGTATAACTAGAATACAATCTAAACATTATGCACAAGACCGATACATTGACAATATTCAACTTCCAACTCAGATTTCTACTATCCATAATGCCCTGGCCACATTGTTGTTACCATCACAGAAAATACTGGTGCACTAACTATGAACTGACAATGGAATAAATACTGATAAATTACCTGTAAGATCCTAGAGACCAGAAATTATCAGAAAGTTCAACATCCGATGAAAGAGATGCACACTCTGATCTCCTATCTGTCAACTGTGACAAATTCTGTTATGTATGGTACCGTATGGAAGCAGAAGTTAAAATTCATCCAAAATCAACAATCTTGCAACTCTACAGAGATGACTATACAAGTACTATAAAAACTACACTATACTACAATCCCAATAAGCTCATATGAGTTTTCCAAAAGAGGAAATATGATCATCAGTCCAATGATAAAACAACAGTGAATTTGAAACGGCAGTAGACAAAATTATATATTACCACTTACATTGTCATTGTGATCAACAAGGAATCTCATATCATCAATTTTGTCTACTTTGAAATCAGGGTGTCTATAATTCCTGTATTGCTCATTTGTGGATGCAGTTAAATCAAGCAATATATCCAAGGCCTGGAAAGTCATATTCACAGCTAAACATATTAATTACCATAGCTATATTGAAATGGTGTAGCACTCTAAAGCTCCAGTAGGGATGCAAAAGAAGTTACTGCAATACCATTACTATCCAGCAACATAACAATATGTTCATGCTAATGAATGCAAAAACAAAACAGCAGTCCCCCCAATCCCAAGCATGCTGAGCAACAAACTAAGAAAAAAAAGCAGAGAACATAAGCGACTAAATATTCAATCCAATACCCATAAAAGTGTGTGAGAGAGAAGACAAAAGGCAAAAGAATAAAAGCCATTCCCACTGAGTGGGGTTGATCAAAAGGATTCCATTCATCCATTGCACTTAAATTAGATCCTACCATCTTTTCCTCAATAGGTGCTAACCAACATTCTGTCTAATGCATTCATTCTTGATCTTGTTCTGTATTGCATGTGCACTCATCCACCAGAACACCCTTGTATCTACAACACTTAGTTTACGTTTCTTGTTGCCTCTTTACCACCCAGCATTCAATCCATATTGCATTGCATATCATACGGTGGTGCAGAAAAAAATTCCTTTAAGCTTGCAAGGCACATTAAAATCACAAATAACACTTAAAACATTTCTCTATTTCATTTTCCCAATTTGAATCATATGGTTTACATCTCCGTCTATTTTTATGTCACTTTGTATGATAGATCAATTAACCAAAACCGTTGGACTTGTAGTATAACCTTCAATTTTCACCTCTAAACCAGAGAGAAATGCATTTCATGTACTCCGTTTTGATTCTATTTAATTGAAAACTAAATTTTTTCTCCACAGCTTTAGTTTACCTTTTATTCCCTCTCTCAAATCTCCCTACTACACAATGCATGCATTGTGGCACCGACTTTTGGATATGCATATGCTAAAGAAACAAATCCAAAACCAAGGTAAAATGATAAGGGCCCAAAGATGACCCTTGGTATCATCCTTTACTTACTAGGAAATCCTTAGTGACCTCACCATGTGTTTTCACCCTATTTTAACCTCGTCATAAGTATCTCTGGTCACTCAAATATAAGCAATAAAAACTCTTCTCTTCCCCAAAGCTTTCCACAGGAACATTCTTAGTACCCTCTGAAGGGACTTTCCTAGGTCAATAAAAACAATGTATAATTCTTATTCTTCCTTGGGTGCTTCATCAATCGTAGTAAAAGGTACATTGAAATATTGTTTCCCTGGTTGACCTGTCTAGCATAAAACAGATTTTGGTTTTCCAAAGCAAAAGACTCTTGCCTTAATCTTCGTTCAGTAGTCCATTTCAATATTTTAAAACTTTGAAATCTCGGGTCAAACCTGGACCCTTATTGATAAGTGGGGTGCATATTTGACGTCAACGTTAGCAGAGACATGCAGAGAGTAGCCAAATTCAACAGTAGCATTCGAGTGGCACCACATGAAAAGTTAAAATTATTGTTTCATTCATAAAAGTTCCATAACATAGATAAATCAACACCAAAAATATTCTCCAAATCCATAATTAGTAAATGATATGTCAATACCATTTTTTGTATTAAACAAGATTTCATAGAGAGATAATAGGATTAAAAAACAGTGCTCTCCTAAATCAAAACTAACAGGGAGAGAAAGAAATCAAGATTAAACCATGTACCACCAAAAAGGTGCACAAAAACAAATACTGACTAAAAATAAGGATTTTATTGACCTCAGCCCTAAGGATAAGAATTTAAAACAGGTAAGTATGTATTGGAAAATGATGTATTTAATCAATCGCAAAGTAGTGGACTTAGTTTTTCAACTCTATCCTCAGCCCTAAGGATTAGGTTAACAGTACCATTAAAATAATGAACACCAAGTATCAATGATTCAAGAAAAGAACAAATTGAGATAGTAATGCACCTTTTCAATATTATATCCGCACTGACCTGCATGCAAATGCAAATTCCATGGTCAGAAATATGCCAAAAGAAACTAACCCCTTGAACAAAATATCATAACTGACAGCAGCATAAACAAATGTACTTACAATGTCCCAAGCAACTGTTGTAAAGAGATTATATAATTCCCACAGGCTTATACAAACGGGTTAATATTTTTTAAGTTGAAATAAAAATGAATCTTATTTAAGTACAAATATGTAGGGCATATATGAGGAACTTTTGAAGAGTTGTATGGTCGGAAGAGTTGCATGGCTTTTATAGTCTCGGGAAAATTCAAAAGACAACAAAACAGTATTAAAATCAAAGAAATGCATCCATAGTTCCAAACTAATTAAACTTTGGAAAATCAGGTAGAGAAGGCATAGTGACAAAACACAATGGAACGGATGGTTATTCTATTTTCTTTAGTTCCACCCTTTTGGTAGAACCAAAATGTCTCACTTTTAATCTCATGTTCTCTTCTATGCATAAAATGGACCAAACATATATTAAAGCTCATACATTCTAGCACCTGTTGTGTAATGTTAAAATGTCTACCTACGAACCTACATATAAGGGTACAAAAGTGAAAATAGAAATTTAAAAGGGTGACCCAGTGCATGAGGCTCCCACCTAGTAGAATCTAGAGAGGATAGATTTATGCAACCCTACGTCCAGGTCATAAGGCAAACAACCTTTCCAGTGCGTTGAGGCTCACCCTCTATGATTAAAAATAAAAACATTGTCAATCTCTAGTACTGTTTCCTATAACTAATAAATTCCTAATTGGAGAACATCATCGGGATATCACACTATCCTATGACCAACGGGAGGTTGGCTCATGGAGTAATGTCTCCTTGCCTTTAAGGCTTTAAGCAAGGACTTGAATTTGAGTCTAACGTATGGAGAAAGCCCCACTGAGGAGCTAGTCCCACTATGTTATCGACGTTCTCGGCCTAAACAATATTTTACACATGTGGAGGATAAATTTGGGCATGTATAGACTCCAGATCAAAAAATTCCGCATTAAATTGGGTTTATTCAAGTATGAAGTCTCACATTCGATATGAGAAGAGTTGCGAAAGAGTTTATAAGTAGAAAAGGCTCATAGAACTAGAGCTTAAGGTTTTGGTTCAAGACGTGGTGTATCACTTGTGGCTCTCCACTCTTCTCATGCCTTGATAACAATGGAACTCTCCGGTGGTTGGAGGCTCCCCAATCACAGTCTGGTCCAACAAGTGGAATTAGAACCACACTTGAGGGGATATTATTGGGTTTGTTCGAATGTGAAGTCCACATTGAATATGAGGGAAGGATTGAAATAGCTTATAAGTAGAAAAAACTCATAGAATTAATGTCTTAAGGTTTTGGTTCAAGACATGATATCTTACTTGTAGCTCACTACTCTTCCCATACACCCATAACAATGAAACTCCCTAGTACTTGAAGGCTCTCCAGTTTGGTCAAACACATACATAGTTAACAACAAAAACTTTTTACCACCGGATAAGGTCCACTACATGGATTTAATAACATCCTATATCATTCAAAAAAAGGTGAGCCTCAGCACATCCATAAGATTGTTGGATAGTACCCAACATGTCATAAGTTCAAATCCTGGAAATAACATCTCACGGAGTGCATCTGCTCTTCCCAAATCCCACTAGATAAGATCATAAGAGTATATTGGGCTGCCCTATTTTTTAATTATCATTCAACAAAAACAGTCAACAAACAAACAAGCCATAGGGTTGACTACATGATATCATTCAATTTCTCAGTTAGAAACCAAGACTTTTACAAAATCAAACTTAAAAAAAATAAAAAATAAAAAACTACTCACACAGAACATCTCTAACAACAGCCAAATTAAGATCAGAATCCTTTCCAAGCATAGAACACATGAACTGTTCTGCTTCTTCCTTATCAACAATAATCTCAGCACCACCACCGCCACTAGAACCAAAACCCTTATTCCTATTGCAATTCCTTCCCACATAGCCTTTCCCTAAAACCGTTGAAACCGTACCCGTAGCAGCAACCACCTTCTTCTTCTGATTCCGACCACCGAAACACTCCAAAAACCCCTCCGATGAACCCGAACTCGAAGAACCCACATCAGATCCCGAAACACCGCTGTACGATGAAGAATACGAGGTAGAAGAACAGGAGGAAGGTTCTTCGGCGTTGTTTTCCGTCAAACCCTTCATTAGGATCTCCGAAGCCTTGTCGGGATCGCCACCTGCTTCAGCATAGGCTATAGAAGCTTCCTCCATTGAAGACAGAGAGAAAGCTTCAACCAGAGATTCCAAAACGTTGCGTTTCGATGATTCTTGTTCGGATTCCAAAACTTTGCGTTTTGGTTGTTGTTTAGGGTCGTCGAGTTTTTTATTGGGTCGATGCTTCTTCTTCCTCCTCGCATTCTTCATGATTGGGAATGGATCTGGGGAAGTGAAAGGAAGAGGAAGAAGAAATTCAGAGGATGGAATTGTTGTGAAGAAATTGAGAGGAAGGAAAAAGATGGGAATGGTTGTGATGAATTTGATGAAAGAATGGTTGGTGGGTACTAGAGGTGTGTTTGGCCACTTTTATTTGATTTTTGTTTTTTTATTCCAAGTAGAAGTGAGCAAAAATACATAAGACTACAATTTAGTCAATGTTTTTTTCAACAACAAAAAAAAATTACATGAGTAAACGCTCTATTAAAAAGGAGCTTATATAGTTTATTTGGAAGCCCAATTTTGAAGCTTTTCAGGCTTATCAAGAGGTTATCTGTTACTTTAATCTAATTGGTTCCGCATATTCTTATTTGAAATAAAATTTGTTTTAATTATCTCCTTTTCTTTATTTCCCTCTCTAATCCTAAAATATGAATTACATTTATTTTACCTTTTTACCTCTCTATCACACCTACTATTTTGTTGTCTCTATTTCTCCCTCATATCATTAGTGCTTCTTTGTTCCTATCTCATCATCGTTTTGAGGCTATTTGTTCTTGACGTGTATTTACTAAAGCCCTTTATAAGAGTAATGTTTCAATCAAATCAAATGTTATGCAATCTGCGCCCGACATCAAATCTTCCATCAAATGAGAAGATCTCCTCAAACCGATTCAAACAGTTAAATTATCTAATTTGATAGGATGATTTTATATATAAAATTATCATTTTTATATATAAATATATATAGTTATATTTAAATACAAAATTTTATATAATTAATATTTATGTGTAAATATTTTTTTTTGTTTCCCACATATATTCTCACACTAGAGGCAATCTTGTCCGAGTTGGGAACATCAACAGTTATGTAGATCTAACTCTCCCATCGGGTATTCTTTCCATCCACAAGACTCGAACTCGAGACATTGCTTAAGGAAAATCAAACATGTATCACTTAAACCAACACTCATTGATTATGTGTAAATATATTGAAATGACATCTTTCCACTTTTTTGGATCAGAGTAAAACAAAGTATTAGAGTAGTGTTTTATTTTTTAAAAATTTTAAGTGAACTGTCCAGTTCAGTTCCCGGGTTATTCTGGTTCAATCGAGTTTAATGCGATTCGAGTGGAATTTCTCTTGTTCAAAGCTGTTCAACCCTCATTCGATTAAAACTACAAATCAATGTCGTTTTCAAGTCCAAACAGCAATCAAACCGGTCGACCCTCCCAGACCGATCCAATTATCACAACAACAATAGTTTCAATAGTTCTTTTGGTTATGTTCTCAAATATGATAATTATGTCCATCTTTTTTTACTTGTGTTACACCTAACAAATACAATTGTTAGGACTGATGCTTATCAAGAAACTAATTAAAAGGAAGAAAATCACTTAATGATAGTGAAAGAGAAGCTTGAGGCCTCCATTATAGTTGTCTAATTTTAAATTCAACTATCATGTGTGGAAAACTTCAGTATAACAAAACACAAATTATCAAACAACTTTAATATTATTACCGAAATCTTCACACTTTATTTTTGTATTGTCAAGTGTATCTCCCACCTTTTTGAGTAAGTAACTAATTTTTGGGATTGTGGTTGCCCTTCCAACACGTATAGCTCTTAGGAATTGAACATTTGGCAATGAAAATCCAGTATAATCTTACACCACTAGACCAATGTCTTATTGGTAATCTCTCGCACTTTGAAAAAAACAAAACCAATTATGAAAGCAAAATAGTAATTTTAATAATAATTGATTATAAATTAATATACAACATCTCAAAAGTATTATTTATATCTATATCTATACCCTCCAAAAAATTATAAACAACCATATATATAATTTTGAATCTAAATTCTATAACTATATTAATCTTCAATAATACAGCTGAGTTTTCTTATTCAACTGATAGATTTTAAAACCAATGAGTATTGGTTTAAGTGATATGTGTTTGACCCCTTAAGCAAGGTCTCAGATTCAAGTATTGTGAATGAAAAAATACGTGATGGAGGTGTTAACCACACATACCTGTGGATGTTTTCGGCTCGGACAAGATTACCTCCAGTGTGAAGATAGATGTGAGATACCAAACAACCATAGATTTTAAAAGGTTTATCTTTATCAAATTCTATGATCTATTTTTTATTTAATTGATGAATTAAAAATAATTATTTGGATAATTTGTTCTTTTTTAACTTCTTTATCTACAAACTTATTTGAATCCTAGTCATTTTAGAGGCTTTTCTCCTAGCCAGTGAATTTTAAGGAATTATCTTTTAATATTTATTCATATTTCAATTATTAGTCGTTGAGTTATTACTTTTTGTTTTGCGTTTAATTTAAAAAACAATATAATTCATAATTACTGATTTGTTATTATTTATTTCAATACATTATTTATTTCATTAATAATAAGCAAAAAAAAAATATATTAATCTTTATTAGGGGTGACAATGAGTATCCGAATTGGTGAGTACACACAAAAATATCCACAACTGATCAAGTCTAGGTCCGTATTTTGAATCTGTGGGTAATGAGACCCAAGATTTTAAGACCGCTGTTAGATGAGTCTGATTTCGGACAATGAGGTACCTAGACATATGGGTACCAGGACGCACTATTCATTCCTATATATGGGGAGATGATTCACTTACTCCAAAAGTAAGTTTAAATAACTTACTATATATCTTAGTCATTAATTCTTGGGAAATTAAATAGTTTGAATTAGTGAATAGATCTATATTATCAAATTCCCTAGAATTGATAACTAAGATGTGGAATATTTGGAACACTCTATATGTATTGTTAATCCATAATATTATATTGTTAATTCGTAAATATAATTGATATGTTGTTAAATAGTGATGTTACAGGGTTAAGTAGTAACGTGATATTATGTTGTTAATTGATATATGTAATATAATATTATGTTGATTGAACAACTCTTATTAAATAAATTTTACGTCATAATGTTAAAATAGTCAATTTAAAATGTTTTTAAAACTTTAAATTATTTTTTATAATTTTCCTTTTATTGTTTAGATTGCAGTAAACAAACACAATTACATAAATTACTGAAAATTATTATTAATGTTTTTTAATTTGTGAGTACTTGCAGATCCATTAGGTACCCAATGACCCGTGGATAGCAGACCCTATGGCTATCAACATGGTCTGAGCGGGTTTGTGCCAAAAATGCAGCAATGGGACGAGTCTGGGTAATGCATTACTCAGACTCAATCAGACTCATTGTCATCCATAATCTTTATCCTTTTTCATCTTTAATGATTGATTAATAATTGATTAATAATTAATTGTTATTATTATATAAAGATGAAACTTTAAATTCTATAATTAATAATATACTAAATTGGAACTTTACATCTTCTAAATTATCTTAAATTTTAATCATTCCTAACTTACTTATCGAATCAACAACATAAATAAAATGAATTTAATTTTAAAAAAATTGAAACAGAAGAATATGAAAAAACTTAATTTTAATTTAATTAAATATTGAGAAAATGACATTAAGAGCAAATTACAATTTGAATTCAATATTAAAATCAAAATATCACAGCTTAATTGTAGCAGTATAATGATATCTATAACTATATTTTCATGAAGTTATTCTTGCTTAAGACTATGTTGAAGAATAATAAATTACTTCATGGAATAATTAAGCTAAGTGATACACTTAGCTCAAATGTTACATTAAGCTTTTAAAAATTCTACTTTACTCAAAAATATTTTAATTTTTATAATTTATTCTACATTTAAAAACAAACATGCATTGCATTGGATACTTGCTAGTTTATTACATATGTGTAAACCTATTATTATAGTCATTGATTTGTAAGTTATTGCGAAAATAATGCGGAAGCATAAAATGAATATTGTGAATCTTTATTGCTTGATTAAAGGATTACAAGTTATGTGCTTATATACACAATACAAAGATAACTTGTGATACAAGTAACAACTTAACAAACTAAATAAGATATTAATCACATGTAAAATGTGCAAAATGTGTCATGGTAGTTTTGATCTCCAATAGCCCTCCTCAAGCTGGAAGGTAAATGTTAATGACTTCAGCTTGATAATTTGATTTGATAACAGCGTGATGGATCGGAATCTCGATCCTCATGTGATTGGATTTTCTCAACCACTTGATTATTTTCCTGGTAAGAAATCTTGACCATATTCCCATGGTTTTTTTCCTTCATGGTTTTACATTGTTGGAGGATTCTTTGAGTATGCAAAAGAACCCAAGAAAATGCATCTCTTCTTGTTCTTTGGACAAGATTGATATTGTGATTATTATTAGAGTGTGTATGGTTGTTGATCTTGTTGTTGATCTTGTTGATCATGTTGTTGTTGTTTGATCTTGTTGTTGTTGATGTTGATCTTCTTGTTGTTGTTGATCTTATTGATCTTGTTGTTGTATGGATCACCCTCCTTATGTGTTATATGAATTTCCTTTCCTTTCCTTAATAGAACTTTTGCATTTGACAAGAAACCCTTTACTAACCTCTTGTTCAACTGAATCTGGCAGTTACTGTTATCTGGGTAAAGGAAACCAACATGAGTCTTGAGAAAGAAATGGTTACTCATTTCCTTAGCATCAACACCATAAAGCACAAGGCAACCTTTTTCTTCAAGTTCCCCCACATTACTGATTCCATTGTTGTACTTCTTTCCAATATTCTCCCTCTCCAACTAGGAGTATTTTGTGGTTTGATGAGTAATGCTTCTTCCATTTCTCTGATTCTTGAACATTTTCATCATCAATGTCAAGATCATCATCATCATCTTTTTGATGTTGGGTACCCATTGGTTTTGAATTGGTGGTTGAATGATTTTCTTCATTTTACTGCAGACACCAATCAATTTCAATTTCACAATGGTACCATCATTATGACGCTCATATCCTTCCCTTTCCTTGAGGATATTCTCCTTTCCTTTTCTTGCATTCTTGCTTCTTTGTTTCCCTTAGCAATAGTTCCCTTTCTCATCAAAGTGCAAAGGTGGTGCTGGTTTGGCATTTTTCATAGTAGAAGTCATAGGAACAGGACAAGGAAAAAATTGTTGGATATAGAGCAGAGTAGAGGAAATCAAAAACTGTGTGCAGTGAAATTTCAGATGATGATTCATTATTGAATCTTGAAAGAGAAAGATAATAATTTTAGAGAATGGGCAACGATGATCAAAGCCTTCAAGATGAAGGCTTTGATAGCATATTGCGAAAATATTGCGGAAGTATAAAATGAATATTGTGAATCTTCATTGCTTGATTAAAGGATTACAAGTCATGTGTTTATATACACAATACAAAGATAACTTGCGATACAAGTAACAACTTAACAAACTCTTAACAAACTAACTAAGATATTAATCACATGTGTAAAATGTGCAAAATGTGTCATGATAGCTTTGATCTCCAATAGCCCCTCAAGCTGAAGGGTAAATGTTAATGACTCCAACTTGATAATTTGATTTGATAACAGTGTCATGGATCGAAATCTCGATCCTCATGTGATTAAATTTTCTCAACCACTTGATTATTTTCCTGGTCAGAAATTTTGACCATATTCCCATGGTTTTACATTGTTGGAGGATTCTTTGAGTATGAAAAAGAACTCAAGAAATTACATATCTTCTTGTTGAGACCAACTCTTTATATCTTTGTAAAGCCTCTAATTTTGCTTTCCATATTCTCTTATCCATCTTGGTTTACCTTTTGTGATGAACTTGCTTCACTACCTGAAGCTGGAATCTTATTCTCTTGATTATTGATGTTTGCATTCTTCTTGGTTTCTACATGAGAACTTTGGACTATCACTGCTTTTGGTGCCCTCAAAGATTTCTTAGTTCCACTACAAGATATCTCAATTGAGGGTGGTTTGACATAGGCATATAATTTTGTAGTTGGAACAATATTGTTGTTGTTGTTGCAAAGGGTTTTCCACTCCAAGCAATCCTTTGCAAATGTATATTGTTCAAGAACCTTCTCTTAAGCCTTGTGAAATGAAAACACAAGATCTTGGATATCATTGTTTCCTTCATCATTCCCTTTTGGACAGCTCCTTCAAAATCAGTAGGTGTGTGAATGTGGTGTTGGTTGCCAAGAACTAGTTTTTCATGAGTCTTTTCGCACCATTCCTTCTTGAAAACTTGTTTCTTTTTTTTTGTTGCTTTCATCTTCTACTGCATCATTCTTCACCACTTCAATTTCCATCTTTTTCTATTGTTTGTTGAATCTTGGAAGAGAAAAATAATTATTGTAGAAAATGCACAGCGGTAATCAAAACCTTCAGGATGAAGGCTCTGATACCATATTGTGAAAATATTGTGGAAGTATAAAATAAATATTGTGAATCTTCATTGCTTGATTAAATGATTACAAGTTATGTGCTTATATACACAATACAAAGATAACTTCTGATACAAGTAACAACTTAGCAAACTCTTAACAAACTAACTAAGATATTAATCACGTGTAAAATGTGTCAGTAGCTTTGATCTCCAAGTCAACTTAACAAAATCATTATCATTTAACTACTTGTTAGAGGACCAAAATCCTTCCTATGAAAGAGAAAACGATGCAATGAAGTATAATGCGCAGCGTGATTCACACATTCATAATTCATATCCCACACATAACTTTTAGCCATACCTTTAAGTGACCACTACTGATTTCAACTTGGAGCATTTAATGGTTTGAGGGTGATATTTTTAGATCGAAATAAGTAACTATTTGGTTGTTTAGAATAGACGAAAGTATGTAGTTTTGGCTTAAGTGAAAAAATGAAGTTAAAATTATAACATAACTATGTTAAACAATCTATCTAAATTATAAACACTGCTTTTTTTTTGTTGCCAAAAACCAAAAAATTGAAGCTCCTTAGCAATGGATTGTTTATTAAGAAAAAAATGTATACACAAGTTTTATATAATATCACTGCATAATTCATCAATCATGTTTTATCATCATTAACTCTTCAAAAAATACAAATGGATAGCAAATAATATATTGACTATATATAAATTTTACACTAACTGGTCTGTGTTTTTTAAATATTGATGAGATTTTTATTGTCTTTTATTTTAATCTTTTTAGCCTGAAGTAATAAAAATTTAAAGAATCTATAGTAATATAAAAGATAAATACTGAAAAATGCATTCTCAATAAATATGGAAAATTTAATAAAAATAATCCAAATATAAACATGTTACCTTATACTTTCTCTAATTTACGCTATAAATTTTTTTTCTACATTACCCAAACTAATAATGTCATAGTAGTTTATAATTAACAATTTATAAACTAAAACTAAAAATATAATCAAATACCAACTTAAACTACAAATCGAGAAAAGTTTATCTATTAACTTATCTGATCTCCCCATTCATTCTAATTGCTAACAAAATATAACAATATTAATTTATTCAAATATCAAACAACTTAATAATGAATTGATGATCCATCACAATAAGTGATTAGCCCACTTTTGTTGGACACTAGATTTTTCCCATTAACTTGACCCAACTTATAAGAGTTGGGTTGTGTCAACTTTGAGGATCATATGTTTTCAACATCATGTAATCAAAATATTTACTTATCATTCAAACTACCAAGCATAATCAAATCAGGTTTAAATTTAGTTTGACAATACTTCCGATATTTTAAAATAGTATTTTATCATACTGCAGCCAATTTCTCACTATATTTTGTATGTACATACTTATCTTAAAAGCCAATAAATACCACAAGATCTCAATATATTCCTCCATTACAAAGAGTGCATTAAGACTACCTTAATTAAATAAGGTTAAATGGAGAAACAAAAGGGATTACAAAGATTATTTACCATCTGTTTATCAGAAGGCAGACAGGTAGGAACAATCACAGCAGCAAATATCATCAATCTGATCGGATTCCACCCATAAATGTTCTTGGATCAGGACAGTTTCCAGAAAATTGAGCTTGTGAAAAATCAAAACCTGGATTCTGCAGGAAACACACAAAATCGTGAGGAAAAGTGATTTGAGGCCGCAAGATCATCCCAAAAACCTAAATACTATGTGCTTAATATTTTTTTATAAGCAAATGTACTATGTTAATATTTTTCAGTATGTAGAATTTGAACCCTCAATCTCTTTATCACTCCACTCCTTAAACCTTCCACCCTAACCACCTTATGACTCCCATGTGGTTAATGGTTATCATCAGTAATCTAACAAACCAATACAATAATTACCTGTTGCTTCAGACATTATGAACTTATCATGATCCTTTTGTTTTTTTAGATGGACAATTTAGAAGCATCGGTGGGGAATAAAATTTCAACAAAAACCAAGCCTTAATTGTACTAGGTGGGGTCGACTACATAGATCGAACAACGTTATAATGCTCTACTATAAATCATTGTTTATTGAGAAAACACTGAACTATAAATCTTTCCTAATCATCGCGCCTATAGTTTAATTTGGTTTCTCTCTTACTTTAAGAATTGGACTAACTTCCATTTGGTTTGTTTGGTTTCGGGGAGAAAATAGGATGAGAGAAAATAAAAAGAAAGAGTATGAATAGAGAGAAGAAAATGAGAAAATGAATTGATTGTAAGCGTTGTTTGGTAGGAAATAAATATGAAAGTATTAGAAGAGAGAGAAAATATGTTTTTATTAAAAAGACAATTTTATCCCTTATAAATAATAATGAACATTGGACAAAGCTAAAGATATTTTAGTAAATGCAAAAAAACTCTCCTACTATAACCTTTCTTCTCACATAAGAGAAGAAACCAAAAGTTGGTAGGCCCAGTCCTTGAACTCTCTCTTTCCTTTACTTATTCTCTCATACGGAAGGCAACCTTAATCTACTCTCCAGGATTTACATCTTAACGTGACTACAATCATCAATAACTTCATACACATTTTCCCTACAATAACTCTTCGTCCAACAAATAACTAGTATGTGGTAATGAAAAAGACATGTAGTTATTATCTATTAATTGCCAAATCCTCTTCTCCACATTGTACACAGCTTAAGCAAAAAAACAATACGGGGCAGCCCTATGCACAAGGATCCCACCTAGTGGCGGAGGTGCAGAGGGGTCGATGCATACAACCTTACCCAATAAAAACAAAAAAGCTATTTCCAAAATTTGAACATGTCACCTCCAGGTCACATGATAGAAACCTGGCCATTGTATCAAGGTTATCTAAAGAAGAAGAGATCTGCATTCATTTCCATTTCATGGACAGGTCAACCTTCTATTCCAAGAAAAAAAATGTGTACAAAATTATGGACCCCATGCTTAAAAATGCACTCTGGAGTAGGAACACAGCCATACATCTAGAACAAACACGTGTAATCCAAAGGCAAAACAGATGCAGCATATAAATGCAATAGCATGCTAACTAGTAAGACAAGAAATACTCAGGAATCCTTCATTTTTCCATCATTTTATTTTCCCGTTTTCCTATATTACCAAACATTGCATGCCATAAACTAAATATCACTGGAAGGTACGAATGAAGAATCACACTCAACATTAACCAATTAACACTATCCCATATTGCTATCATAATCATTTATAGAGGGTGGCTCAGTGCACGAGGCTCCCACTTAGTGAGGTCTGAAGAGGGTAAATGTATGCAACCTTACCCTCACAAGCAAAAAGGTTGTTTCCAGTATTTGAACACTTGGCCTCCAGTTCACAAGGCAATCAACCTTATCGTTGCACCAAGGCTCACCCTCGTAGTCATATATATGATAGTCATTTATTCCAAGTAGCAAGAAGCTTTAACAATCACCAGGACTACATGATCATCCTATATTCCTATATCAATTTCCTTCAGTAACCAAAATGGGCCCAAGCTTAAATTTGTACATATGTCCATAAAGGATCAATTGACTCTGCCAACTTTTCAAAAAGTGTAAACATACAACACCCAACATTTTTGTTTTATATAGGCCCCTGGGAAACTGCTTTGTATTATTTAATTTTTATTTGCACTAATTTTAAGAACAATGAAGACACTCAAGTAAAAAAAACAAGTATAGCAGTGATTAAATTTTTTAGATCATTTTCATTTCCAGAACAAATGCACATCAAAAAGTTCATCTAAATTCAGTTAAACAATACAGACTCATAACAATGTCAGATAATTAGGCAATGTCTTTTGTATCCAAACCAGTGTAGTTAGTATCGTGAGTCATACATGAATCATTAGACCTATTTTCCAAATTGTCAATCGTAAGATTCAGGATCAATAATTGAACATAGGTAAAATAACTGATAACAAAAGCCATAACACTCATAACAACAAAAATACCATATAAAATAACACAAATTCAAGTCATAACGGTTATACATATCATAATCCATGAGTCATATTAGCAAAATAACACAACCACACAAGTTCCAATTCATAAGACTCTAATTAAATAGAAAACTAACACCAAATGATAGAAAAATAACATCCTAAATTCCAATTCATATTCCAAAAAGTGTGATCTAACGATCATCCCCAAGATCATTCATCAAAGTCATCCCCAATTCATATGCCAATCCACAGCCACTGTTCCATGTGTTTTATTCAGTAAAAAGAGGTTTGGCCCTTTAAAGCCACATTTTCACGTTTTATTGACGTTTACAGCCACTGAGGCTGAGCTGGTTATATTAAGGTTTATTCATGTTTTGGGCCAAACAGAAACAAAAAAGGCCCATCTGAATGTCTTCAAATAGAAATTTAGGGTTCTCAGAAACCGGGTTGTGCATGACCCAGGTCTGCTTCGTCTTGCAACCAGCGATGATGAGAATTATTCGATACACGATACAAGGAGCAATTCTTGCGATTCAGGCAACGATTCTTGAGCAGAAACGAAACACAACACAATATGCATCATTTGCCTGAGAAATCGCATCGATTATCGAATTGTGGTACGATTCATACGATTCTAACTTCACTGATCCAAACACAATACATTCTTCAATTTTAAAACAAACATGCACCATCCCATATGCCATAGTGATAAGCATCGTGGAAAAAAATATTGCCCCATTGTAAGCCAACTAGCCAAGATAATATTATAACTTCAACCCAAATTTACACTCATAAGGAAATAGGGAAAAATGATCGGGTTATTCATGAAACTGAAATTCCACCAATCCTCAAGCAAATCTGACAGACTTACAGTAATGGTGAAAACCTACAGGAGTGTGACATGACCAACATTTGGGATGTGGGTGAGGGTAACTCTGTTCTTAACAATCTCAATGTTGATGGCTATCTGCAGAGAAGACAATCAGGGTAGGAAATGGGTTTACTGGGACAATCAAGCTACTACATTTGGGATGTTAATGGCTTTCTTGGGTGAGAATGTTGAAGGTGCCCAGGTTTAAATGTTTTAAGGCTTCCACTAATCATTTACATGATTTTAAATGACTATATCTCAAATCAAAACTACAAGGAAAATGCAGTAGAGTGAGTTATTATCATCATAGATGATGTAGTCTCCTAAAAAGACAGAAATGAAAGGTGAAGATGGACTGGAAATAAATAAAAAGGGTTAAAGAAAGAGGGCTGGGGCTATTGACGCTCCAAAATGCCTAGTCACACTCCCTGATAACCAACCAAAGTATTTGTATGTCATTTAAAATTATGACTGGTTAAAGAGGAGTGCGAATAGGAATTTAGAAGTCCCAACAGCCTCACCCAAGAAAGAGTATCAAGTTGCAAAGAGAAAATGAGTTCATTTGAAATAAACTGGTTAGACCACAAGGGAGGCTAAGTAGCTTAGCTTATGTTAGATATATCATTCATTGCAAAATAAACCAAGTGACTTCTGATTCCAAGCAACACAAAAAAGGGAAGTGAGAAAACCAAAACTTACCTCTTCTTGAAATCGCTGAAGCATTAGGCGCTTCTGTTCAAGATCAGTAGCGTAAGGGTCCAACTGACCCTGTCCTACTATAGGAGAAGCCCATGTCTGACCTTTATCTCTCTTCTGCAATGTTATGTGCATTATGTCATCCTCTGCAAGTCAAAATCCAAATAAGAGACTCAGCATGATAAATAGTATCAACACTAACCAATCAACACTTCAACATAAACAAAATCAATAAATCATATCAATTCATCTGTGATTTCAAATTTCTAAAACAGAAATCTTGCTCGAACGATTCCAGTGTCAAGTTAATATCAATCTTTTAAAAAATCGGACCAACCAATTCAACCTGTCAGACCAATCGTGTTTCAGGTCCAATTATTCCTTAACATGTTGTCCAGTTCCCCTCGTTGAACCATCAAATTATCCAGTGCCCCAGTTACATTTTTAAAACATTGATTAACAACATCATTAGGAAATCATTAAATAAAACAGGAAAAATAATTGAAATAAGAACCCAAAATACCAAGTAATGAAAGTATAAACCTTTACCTAGGGTCCAGAAAGAAGAATCTGTCTTGACCGGGCAAGTAAGATCATGCTGAGATATTTAACAAAAAAATGTAAAAAAATAAT
The DNA here is from genome assembly GCF_001865875.1 of Lupinus angustifolius. Classification (NCBI taxonomy): domain Eukaryota; kingdom Viridiplantae; phylum Streptophyta; class Magnoliopsida; order Fabales; family Fabaceae; genus Lupinus; species Lupinus angustifolius. The sequence goes on from NC_032024.1 coordinate 10,186,314, forward strand.
ATGCAACATATAAATTAAAAGGAAGGTAGAGAGTGATAAATTGAAATATAGAATTAGGGATTTACATTAAGATATGGAGGATTGCCTTTGATGCCAAGTTCGAGGTGCTTAGACTGAATTTTACAATAGAATTGCTTGGAATGAACATTGGGAGGTAAATTGATGTACATGTTCACCTCGTCCAGGGTTTGATCCCATTCGAACACTTTTTGACCTAAACAAATTCAAAAGGTTGAGTCGAAGAGGAAAATTGGAGAGAGATAGAAGTGGTGACGAAAGGAATACCGTTGTGGAGGAAACTGTGACGCTTCTCTGGTGCCAATTTCTCTGCCATTTTCTAGGGTTTGGTGCGCTCGATTCTTTCTTCTTCTGGGTGCAGATGCAAAACGACGTCGTTAACTTGTTTGGTGAAATGGGTGGAGAAAGAAAAGGATGAAAATGGGAAACAGGAACAAGTCCTCGGGAATTTTGTTTCTAGAAAGTATTTTACTCTTTTAGGAGATTTTTGGAAATAAACGGGTGAGGGAGACCTTTATGCAAACTCCATCTTGAGACATAAGTATTTTGGAAAAAATACATGCAAAAACAACTTTAACGTTTTATATATTATCATTATATTATTTGTAATATATATTTAATTATTATTGACTCGTCAAATAAAATAACATAAATGAATAATAAATAATATATTAATTGTATATAAATTTTTACGCTAACAATATATAAATGTTTCCACATGTCAAAATGGAGCAATAGTTAGGGATGAGCAGGACCCTACCCGCTCACCCAGATTGCCTCGATCATAATCGGGCTCAAATAAGACCGGGTCTCATCGGTCTAGCGACGAGTTCGAGTTTAAAAATTAGACTTTCATAATATTTAGGGTCAGATAGGGACAAACTAATCATGTTTGTGTGTGTCTCTATTCAATTATATACAGAGTAATTATATATCTGTTCTCGAAAAGTATCATTGATTATCTAATTTTCACATTCTCAATCAATGAGAATAATGTTAGTTTCCACATTCTTTTCTTACTCTTTGATTTTTAATATTATGACCGGGCTAGCTTCAAGTCTAAGATTGAGTCCAATTTCAAAAAAATGACCTAATTAATATTTAAGGTCGAGTAAAGGACAAACCTTACAAGACCTATGCTCACCCCAACAAATAGCTAAGAAGATGTTGCATGAAGTTTGTGTTCATTCTCCTATTTTGAGATTGTCTCATGTTTGCACCTCATTTGTTATGAACTAGTAAGATTGTGATTTGATCATCAAGGAATTATCTACTTCCTATCCACATGTCCAAAATGCATTGGACCAACCGATTAAGAAGGTTAGTAAATAGGCATGCATGAACCCAAAAATTCATATAGAATAAAGTATTTCCTTATCTGGGTTATCAATCGCACGCTATAGTGGTGCGATATCAGTGTTGTGGAGGTCGCCGACCACTCTTCGTGACAAAACAGTGGATAGTGGTACAACTTACCGACACGACTATTGCGGTTGTCGTTGCGTTCTTCTGTACCTCCATTTCGCAGGCCAAAAGCTGCAAGAGGTTAAAGGTAAGTGAAATGGTGAAACAATAATTTTTTTTAAATGGAAAAAGTCCTTTTTACCCTTATTTTTTTACCGTTAGTCTTTTAAATGGTTTCTCATTAAAAAAACTCTTACATTTCTTTCTCTCATTTAATTTGTTTATCTTTCTTCTCGTTTAATTTAATTTTCCTCCATTTCTCCCTTCACATTTAATTTCTTCCCTTCATTAAAACTAAAATTCTTCATCTTTTCTTTCACTTAAAACTATTTCATTTCTTCCTCTATTCTGAACTCATTCTATTTTTCTACCTTTTCACTAAAACATAAAACTCTTTCATTTCTTCATCTCCTACATTCTGAATTCACTTTATTTTTCTATATCTTCCCTAAAACGCAAAAATATCTTTCTTCCCCTCACTCTTTTCTTCCTCACTATCTACTCCTTTATACTTTCTGCCTCACATACCCACTTTTTTCTAAATTTTCCTCTATCATGGCCTCATCTCAACCTTCCACCGCCACACCCATTCTCAATGATGTATTGTTGAAACTCATTGGAAACAATATTTATATGACATGGGAATGGGGGGTTGTTTCTAGTGTAGTTGGGGCTAGAGAGCCATCAAAATTGACTAGGTAGCAAAGAGCATATGCTTCTGGTTCTAGGAAGCAAGTTGCATCTACTTATAGAGATGAGAATGTAGCTGAAAAAGTCTATAATTTAAGCGGTGCAAATAGTGGACCTAACGAAGAAGACTACCTTGGTGATAATGATGACTATTAAAGAGAGAATAAATTTATTTTGCTAAAACCTTAGACACTTAATCTTTATGTTTTGAGGCCTTCGAAGTTAGAGCTTCAATTATAATACACTTATATTAAAGCGTTAAAGGCTCAGACTTATTTTTATTATATGTTATGAATGTTTATTTAAGTTATATCTTTAATTTCGTACATGTTAATATTTTTGCGTATTTATATGTATAGGCTATAAAATAAATTATTTTGATATATTTTTTAGTTGTAGTGGCTATCCCGCTACTACTATCCTACTACAGTGTTTTTAGGATCGTCCGCTTGCTCCGCTATCCATAATTGACTGTCTATCTTTTTATACCATGAGATAACTTATCTCATTAAATTCATTCATTGTTTGACATGTGTCTTATTATTTGTTTATAATATATTTTAAAAGGGAAACTTCTAAATGAAAGATAAATAAAACACATGTCAAATAATGAATGCCTTAAAAGAGATATCTTATCTCCTAGTTAAATATATACTTTATTCTCAAATTCATACAAGGTAAAAATCATAAATTTGCAATACAAAATCTAGCATATCATTTCTAAAGGTATAAACATACATCTTTTTCACTAGTTTTCATATTTGGAACATTGAATGATTTTTTTTCTTCATTTTCAACATTATCAATAACTAATATGTAAACACTTCTTTTGTATTTGTCTATCTACATTCATATTTTATGGTATTAAGTATTTAATTTTTATTTTGTTTTAAAAAATTAGAATTTTCTTTGGATATGCTTTATGTTTTAATTTTTTATATTTATTATAATGTCCAATTTAAGGTGAGATAGATGATTATTTTGTTAATGGTGGTTACCGATGATTATATTTTTTTGCATAAATTAAAAAATGTTAAGAGCAAAATAATGAATTGAAAATTAGTTCACGGTAATGATTACAACATGTTTTGTCTTTATATATAGTATTGATATCTATTTACTATATATAACAAAAAAAACTCCTATAGGGACACATGTCAATACTTTATGCAAAGTTTGCTTCTTAGGGATACATGTCAATACCTCATTCAAAGTTTCCTCTCTAAGAGCTCATCACTTCTTACTATACAACCTTACACACATGATTAAAACTATCTTTTACTATTTGTTTAAAAATATAAACATAATGACTCATTAAATAAATAATAAATATATAACAAAAAAAACTCATAGGGACACATGTCAATACTTTATGTAAAGTTTTCTTCTTAGGGACACATGTTAATACCTCATGCAAAGTTTCCCCTCCAAAAGTTCATCATCTCTTACTATACAACCTTACACATACGATTAAAACTATCTTTTACTATTTGTTTAAAAATATAAACATAATGACTCACTAAATAAATAATAAAGGAGAGATAAAATGTTGTGTAGTTTTTCTCACAATTGTTCTAGTTGCAGTTTCCTTAGGGTGTCTCTTCTTTTCTCAACACATTTATCATCTTCAACTCTCAAACTCACTTACAACTATTCTTTTAATTTATGTTTATGTTGGCAGTCGGTTGATATACTTTATATTATTTTGTCAAATTGTGATCAACAAATTTATCATCTTCAACTTTTAAAACCAACTCATAAGTATGATATAACTCAAATTGTGACCAACTTTTATTTTTATTTTATTTCAATTTTTTCTTCATTTGTGGTAGATATAACTTCTTCATCATATAAATTTCACATATTTTATTTAACAAATCTATCATCTTCTAATCTCAAACTCACTCACATGTATGGAAATTGGTTGGCTGTTACTAGAAAGGAGAAGAAGATTTCTAAGAAACAATATGTCAATATTAATGAAA
>NC_032024.1:10190570-10221625 GCF_001865875.1 Lupinus angustifolius
CAACTTAATGTGTTTTTCAAATAGATTACAAAAAATATCACATCCTAATAGCTCATCAAATCATTTGGTATAAAAAATAAGATAAGACAATAATAGTAAAATTAATACACAAAGATTTGAAACATTATTAGTATATTTGAAACTACAAATTAATGTAAACAATAACGTGTTGTACATTGAGTTATCCACACCATATGAATTTAATAATACATATGAATTAACTTAATTACAACAATAAAAAAATATTAATTCAAATATGTATATTATAAAAATGTCAGACTTAATATAAAAATATGTATAGTAAAATATTACGGTTGTATAAAAAAATATATCTTCCAAATAATAGAAATGAATCTTTAATTTATGAGTTATTTTCATACAATGATTATTAGCTAAAATATAATCAAATAAATAACATTTAATTATACTATATTTGAATGCTAAAAATATATTCAAATATTTATACATAATGAACATAATCTAAAATAAAAATAATCATTCAAGAGATATGCTAAAAAATCCTTATGACTTTATATGGTACTTATAAATGTAATCACAAAAAATATGATGCAAAAAGAAGTCTTTATATTTATAATTTTATATAAAAAATATATAGGTGAGATATTATCCAATACAATTTGAATTTTATTTATTGAGTTATTTTAGAATCAAATACTTTCTATAATTATACTTTCCACAAATCAATGCTTATACAAATACATATATAAATGTTAATATCACACATATCCCCTCAATAACCAATGTTAATATTGCAACTATATGAATGCAAAAAATATAATAGTTCGATATATGATTTATTGACGTTATAAGATATATGTACATTATTTGCGCATTATGCATAAACAAAGAAACGATCCGTGCAAGTGCACAGGTACACTGTTAGTATTAATATAAATATATATCTCAATATAAGTAACTAAACAATCATTCATCAATCCATATGATTCCCTATCGAATTCTTCGTGATATGCATAATAACGAAAACTCTCTCAACCAGTGGCGGATCTTGAACAAAATTTTAGAGGGGGCAATAATATTTGATTACAATTAATTAAATAAATAGAAAAAATTTCAAATTTAAATGGCTAACAATACCAAAAATAAAATATTGCCATTGACATATTAACCTAATCTTATTGCTCATTGAAAGTCACACGATAAAAATTTTGGACAATATATATATATATATTACCAATGCATACATAATCTTTTTAATCACGTGTAAAATCATTCTGAAGTCATATTATTATGAGCAGCCACCAACATCTAAACATGCAAGGGAACTTGATTCATTATATATAATTTTTTGAATGACTATACAAATTGCACTATATTTATTTATCTAGCCACAAATTAAAGAAATATATGAGCTCTCACTAGTATCTCGATAAAGACATCATTTGGGTGTAGGTAAAAAAAGTATATCTGCTCCAAAAAGTTTGTATTTCAATGTGTCACATTTTATAATTTGAAAGTTTAATAATGAAATATCTTTTTGGCCAAACGTACTAAGTGACACATGAAATAACACATTCTGTAGGACAACAGATATATTTCAGTAGAGTAAAAAGTAAAAGAAATATTTTAAGAAAAATAAAAAAAAAATCCTGGGGGGCAGTTGCCCCACCTGTCCCTTGTATGCTCCACCCCTGCTCTCAACCCTTATAGTTGCCACTAGCAATATCAAAGCTAACTCTAAAAGCAAATACACCAACAAATATACAACATGCTTTCTAGTATCCACACGTTCCATTGAAAGATCTTTAATCCCTGGAATTGTCTACCAAGTAATTTTCAAGTTGACTATCTAAGTACCAAAAATTAAATACGAGAAAATTCTAAAGAATAAACTTAAGCTAAGTGAATCAACTTTGCCTTATCAAATGTAGGAAATGAATCTCTTGGATTTAAGTATGATACACAAAGAAGCAACTCAATATTGGCTTCATTAAAATGATTATTCAATTCGTGAAGTTGTCCATCAATCACTTGGTTGAAGAACTCAATTTGAAAATGATGCAAATTACAAACTTTCACCTTCATGTGCCTTAACTTTCCTGACTGAAATGTATCATTCATATTTGGAAAGGAAACATTAAGCTTTTCAAAAATAATCAAATTTCAATGATTGACACACAAATATCACATATCTTCATTCATGTCCTAATTTCCTGTCTCGTCCAATAAAAAATATCACTTAATTAAAAAAATCTAAAAGCTCAAAATAACATTTTTATACTACTTAAAGAGTTGATTAGTTATGGACATGACAACATAATCATTTTGAAACATATGATCCTTCTTCACTAATTGACAACCATCATTCCTAATAGCTTGCAATCTTTGCTTGGACATCATAACACATTTCTTAGCATTTGCAATATTTTGATCACTTCTGAGCAATGCTTGTGATAATTCATGAATGTGAATACTTAATTTTATCTAACCTATTCTTATATAATAAAATTAAAAGTACAAATTTTCATACAATAAAACTTGAAAAGAACATTATTTTTTTGATAACACGAGACATAATTAAAAGAACATAGAAATAAAATTTCATGCCCATGTCATAAGTGCTGTTGTACAACTATCATTCTATCAATAATAATATAAAATTGAAGTGAAAAAACAATTTCTCAATCAAAACAGGACCTAATTGTTTCACATTATACATTAATTTTGTGCGGCTAATGAAAATGTGAAATGTTAATAATTGATTGCATTTTTCAATATAATTTGTTATTTATTGGATTCTTCCTTTAGAAAGGGCATAAATAAATTCTGATTCATAAATAAATATATGCAGTGCAGCAGCTTCCAGAGTTTTGGATTAATATGGTATTCAACCTTTGGTTGATATTGTACAACCTATGAGCCTTACCTATAAACTAAAGATGCATGATGTTTTTGCTAAACTATATACATAGCCAAATTTCAAACTTGTTATTGTCACTGATGACCAGGTATAACTGCATAGCATGTTCCTTGGCTACTTTTAAAGTAAGCCATTCTTGATAATGTTTGATTATCTAGTTAAAGTAAAAGTGGGGCTTCATGACATTCAGAGCTTGCTAATATAATCAAGTTGCAATAGCGTTGCTATCTCTGGTATATAGGAGGGTCATCAAAGCAACTTCAACAGTCTCTAATATGCAAATAGAAGAATGTTCAACATGGTTGAGGTTGTTGAGAATATTGGTTTCAATCATCCACAAAGTTTGTTCCTAACTATGAGGATTAGACGCCAGAGGGTTACAATTACCTGCCGAAAGTTTCACTAATTATTGACTGAAGTGGTATAATGGCACCCGTTGCAAATTAAAAGGGACTAAAATTAGAAATTAACAGGGAATGACAAGTGGCAAGAATGTTGCAATCAAATCAATCATATGATGAATTCCAAGAGGGAGAGCATTATCCAAGAGTTACACATGACATGACACTAAGTAGATGCAAATCAGAATTATTGCCATTTCAGTTACAATCATCATAAAGGCAGCACAATTATCATTTCAGTTACATATGCAGCATTAATAAGCAATCATTCACAAGGCAGCAAAAGATATCTCAATCAGACCAACCACATAATAAACTAAGAGGAAAAGAGGAGTCAATTAGGAGTTACAAACATAGAGAATTTTATAAGCTAATAACAGTAGAGACTTCATGTCCCTTTTCAGTTACGCTTTAGTAAATATATCAACATGAATGACAATAATCAATACATCCTTAATAAAGTAATAAGACACAAATGAAGGAGTCAATGCACTTTACAGTTTACACATTTTAGGCAACCCAAGAGATTTCCATAAACCAGCAGATAACTAGTAGGTGTGTGTGGGTGGGGGTGTGGGTGTGGGTGTGGGTGTGTGTATAGGGTGTTTACCATATAATTGGGAAAATTCATTTTCAAACAATATTAATCGATTAAAAGAGTTACAATAGCTAATCTCACAAGATTTCTGCTTATTAATCGATTAAGCAAGTTATTAATTGATTAAGCCATAAGTGAAAAACTGTTTTCAAGAAACACCTTAATCGATTAACATGCCTTATAATCGATTAATTTCAGTTGCAATCAGTTATGAACAAAAACTGTTATTTGAAACAGACAAATCGGTTTTTAATAGAGAAGTTTTCGCACTTTCAATCAACACAAAAAAAAAAAGAACAGAAAGAAAGAAAAACTCAAGATTCATAGTGCTTAATTTTCAAGGCTATCTTGTTGTTCTTTAGGAGTTTTTTTATTGCATACACTTACAAGAGAGAAAAGAGAGAGTCTTTTCCAATGTGCTAAACATTTTCATTCAGTTGAAAAACCTTGCATGGTTTCCACATTTAGTTTTAGAGGTGTTTGGGAGAACTTCTGTCAAAGGCTATAGAGCCAAATTTAGAGTCTATATCCGTACAATTTTGTGTGCAAAGTAACTCAACGAATTTTCTGTTATTTGAGGTTAATTCTCGTGGTGTGTGGTATCATCTCGTGGTGTGTGGTACCAAATTGCGCGAATGGTGTGGTATCCAAGTAGACGTTGATAATAGTCAAACCGAGCTTGGTGGCTCAACGGATTCAAGAAGGAAGTTTCTGTCTAGGGTTATTGGAAGTGTGATTGTAATTGAATATACATTTCTGATAGTAAAGAAAAATCTCCCAGATGTACCTGGAGGTCTGGATGTAGTTTGCAAGTGGACCTGCAAACGAACCAGAATAAAAATCATTGAACACATTTTCTCTTTCCCTATCTCTTTACGTTTCTGTCTTTACTTGCTTTTTGAGTTTATTTGCATTATGTGATTAAGTGCTAATTGTTGTTAATATGTTAATAATCACGATTCAATATTGGGATAGTAAATATCAAGATTCATTGCTGTTTTCAAAGTAAGAACAATCTATTTTTCAAAGTGTAAACAACCAGTATAATCGATTAATACAATGTCTTTAATCGATTAACCCTGTTGATAATCGATTAACTGCAACAGCTTTGTATTCTACGCAAAAATCGGAAAAGCGAGATTAGTGATCTGCTATACCTAGTCAACCCCTCTAGGTGTGTTCTTACCTCACTAGTACCCAATAAGTGGTATCAGAGGTAGTACGAAGGTGCTAGCTTGGCCGCTTAATTCGTTGATCCTAGGGATTAATCACTATGGGTTCCACTAACCCTTTTGGCAGTGATGGCGCATCCATCAACCGCCCTCCGATTTTTAGTGGCGAGAATCTATATTGAGGCAATCGACACAGATATTTGGGACTTTGTTGTCAATGGGCCTTTTACTCCACTACACTTGGTAGATGGCGAGCCCAAAGAAAAACCAAAGGGATTGTGGACTGACGAAGAGAAATGTAAAGTCCAACACAATCTCAAGGCGAAGAACATAATAACCTTTACCTTATCATACGATGAATTCTTTCGGGTCTCACAGTGCCTAAATTCAGAAGATATGTGGGATACTTTGCAAGTAACCCATGAAGGCACAAGTGAGGTTAATCGCGCAAGATTGAATGCGTTAACACATGAATATGAGCTGTTTTGTATGTTTCCAAATGAATCGATTATATGAAATGCAGAAAATATTCACTCATATTGTCAATCACTTAATTGCTTTAGATAAGAGTTTTGCTATTAGTGAGCTTACTAACGAAGTGTTGCATTGTCTTGATAGGAAATGACAGCCTAATGTAACAATAATAATGGAGTCGAAAGACTTAGACACAATGCCTCTAGTAACTCTCTTTGGCAAACTCCAAGAGCACGAAATGGAGTTGGGTCACTTAACAATGTATGAAGATTCAGACAGAAAGAAAAATGGAATCTCTCTAAAAGCTACATCATCACAACAACAAGAAGAAAGAGGTGATGAAGATTCCGAGTATGAATTGGATGATGAAAACTTAACTCTCCTAGTTAGAAAATTTGGCAAATTTCTCAAGAAGAAAGGAGGGTTCAAGCGGTTTCAAAAGAAAGAGGCGAGTGATTCAACCAGAAGAGGCAAAGTTCCCAAAGATCGCCTCATTTGCCATGAGTGTGGCAAACCGGGCAATATGAAATACCAATGCCCGAGTCATCTCAAGAAGGTTGAACATGATAAGAGCAACCCCTAAGACTTTAAATCCAAGAAGGCCTACATAGTATGGGATGTACCGGAGGACGAAACAACAAGTAGCACATCCGATAAAGAGGAGACCGCCAAATTGTGCTTAATGGCAAATACTCAAGAAATTGGCAGCACAAGTGATCTGAATGACACGAGTGAGATACAATATTCTGACTCTTCTTCATGTTCCGACGAGTCTCCTACTTACGATGAATTGTATAATGAATTTGTTGAGTTATATGAGGAGCTAAAGAAACTAGCAAATGTAAATATAGATAGGAAACAAATCATCACTTTGCATGAAAGTAAAATAACTAAAATGCAAGAGGAATTGAATGAATTAAAACTAGAAAAGGAGACTCTAGATCTTATTTACTCTTCTGCCTCATGTAGTTTCGCCACTAAATTAATTAAGACTCCTATATGTGATCAATGAAATGTCTTGAATGCTAAAATTTCTGATTTAAAGGATAAATTAGCAAAATTCACATATAGTAGTTATAATTTGAACAACCTACTTGCTGCATCTAGAAACGTCGATAATCATGGAGGTTTAGGCTATAAATCAAAGAATAAGAGAAAATTATATAGAAGGCAAGTAACTCACATGCATAATAGGTCTAATCATAACATGCATACTTGTTTTTATTGTGGTAAATATGGTCATACATCTATATCATGCTATATTAGAAAATATGGAGTACCATATGTATGGATGCAAAAAGGGCAAGACTATTTGATTACTAACAAGAAAGGAACCAATATAACTTGGGTACCTAAACAAGGCAAGTAAAATGTTTTGCAGGTATGCCTTCGGACTCAGGGACAACACTGGTACTTGGACAGTGAATGTTCGAGGCATATGACGGGTGACAGATCAAAGTTCCTGAATATATCACTCAACGGTAAAGGTTATGTCACTTATGGAGACAACAATAGAGGAAATATATTAGGCGTCAGAAGAATTAGAAATGCTTCACAAGCCATAATTGAGAACGTGCTGTATGTTGAAGGACTAGAGAACAACCTACTAAGCATTAGTTGTGCGACAAAGGTAATAAGGTATCCTTCGACTCAAGCTGTTGCATCATTTGTGACGGGGTAAATAATAATGTTAAGTTTGTAGGGCAACAAATAAACAACATCTATATGATCGATTTGGATGATGTCACCACTCCGTTTTTAAAACGTTTTATCACTAAATAGAGTGACATCTAGCTGTGGCACAAACAAGTAGCATATGTCCATTTAAAACATCTAGCTAAGTTATCATCACATAACTTAGTTGTAGGACTACCAAAGTTTGATTTCAAATCAAAAGACTCTTGTGACACTTGTCAAAAGTGTAAACAAGTGAAGAGTTCATTTTCGTCAAAAAATGTGATATCCACAACAAAACCTTTGGAGTTACTCCATATGGATTTTTTTGGACCATCACAAATAATGAGCTTTGGTGGTAGCTACTATGCGTTGGTAATTGTTGATGATTTTTCTAGATATACATGGACTTTATTTCTAGCTTTGAAAAGTGATGCTTCTAAGTCTTTTAAAAATCTGGCCAAACAACTACAAAACCAATTTGATCACAAGATAGTTTATATTCACAACGATCATGGTGGAGAATTTGAAAACCACCTATTTGACAAATTTTGCGAGAAGCATGAGATCCTAGCTAGGATAATGCTAAATGAAAGTAAGGTTCTTAAGTACTTTTGGGCCGATGTTGAGAGGAAAATGGAGTTGTTGAGAGGAAAAATCGAGTATTAGAGGAACTAGCTAGGATAATGCTAAATGAAAGTAAGGTTCTTAAGTACTTTTGGGCCGATGTAGTGCATACTTCTTGTTATGTAATAAATCGAGTACTACTTAGGCCTACACTCTTAAAAATGGCGTATGAATTACTAAAAGGTCAAAAACCTAATATTTCACACTTGCATGCTTTTGGATGTAAATGCTTCATATTGAATAATGGTAAAAGATTACTAGGAAAATTTGATTCGAAAATTGATGAGGGAATATTTTTGGGGTACTCTGTTCATAGTAAAGTATATCGTGTCTTTAATAAATATACTATGCATGTTGAAGAGTCTGTCCATGTAAAATTTGATGAATTTTCTCCGAAAGAGAAGAGGAAGGTTTTGTGTGGTGATGTTTTAGGTGCCATGGAAAATGCATGCACAAAGAACATGGAAACCGAGAAGGAGGTTTAGGATGATCAGGAAAGAAGTTCAGATCATCAAGAAATGCCAATGGTGTGGAAGATAAAGAAAGATCATCCGCTCGACAAGGTTATAGGTGATATCTCAACGGGAGTGGTAACTCTAACTCTCTAAAAAACTTTTGTAACTTTAGTGCATTTGTATCTCAAGTCGAGTCTAAGACCATAAATGAGGCCATAGAGGATGAACACTGGGGAATAGCCATGCAAGAAGAGCTAAACCAATTTGAGTGTAATAACGTATGAGACTTGGTCTCTAAACCTAAAGATCATCCTGTAATAGGCACTAAATGAGTCTTTAAAAATAAATTGGACAAATCTGGTTTGATTATATGAAATAAGGCACGTCTAGTTGTAAAGGGTATAATCAAGAAGAAGGCATCGACTATGATGAAACCTACGTCCCTGTTGCGAGGTTGGAGGCTATCTGAATGTTACTAGCCTTTGCATCGATAATGAACTTTAAACTCTTTCAAATGGATGTAAAGAGTGCCTTGTTGAATAATTATATTCAGGAAGAAGTATATGTAAATCAACCGTCTGACTTTGAAAATCATAAATTCCCTAATCATGTATACAAACTCAAAAAGGTGCTATATGGTCTAAAGCAAGCTCCTTGAGATTGATATGATAGATTGAATAGTTTTATATTAGAAAAGGGATTTGAAATGGGCAAAGTTGATACAACTCTCTTTATTTTAAAATCAGAAAGTAATGTCTTGTTAGTACAAATTTATATAGATGATATAATATTTGGTGCTACTAATGATTTACTTTGTAAGAAGTTTTCTGATCTTATGAAATGAGAGTTTGAAATGTCGATGATGAGTGAGCTGACATTCTTTCTAAGACTACAAATAAAGTAGATGAGCAACATGATATTCATTCACTAGACAAAATATTTCAAGTAACTATTGCAAAAGTTCGAGATGGATAAGTGTAAAGAAGCGACAACACCCATGGCATCATCCTGCTATCTCGACAAAGATGAACAAGGTAAATCAATTGAGGTAACAAAATATTGTGGGATAATTAGTTCATTATTGTATATAACTGCTAGTCGCCCCAATATAATATTTAGTGTACGTATGTGCACAATATACCAAACCTCATCTAAGGAATCTCATTTTAGTGCTGTAAAACGTGTTATATAATATCTTAAAGGAACATATGAGTTTATGGCATCCTAGGGATACTTTGTTGTCCCTAATAGGATATTTTGATTCTGACTTTGCAGGATGCAAGTTGGACCGGAAAAGTACTAGCGGGACGTGCCATCTCTTGGGCAGCTCCCTAGTATCATGGCATAGTAAGAAGCCAATATATGTTGCTTTGTCTACCGCCAAAGCGGGATATATTGCCGCCAGCGTGTGTTGCGCTCAGATTCTATGAATGAAGCAACAACTATCAGACTTTGGCTTAAAACTAGTAAAAATACCGATAAAATGTGATAATACTAGTGTCAAAAATCTATCAAAGAACCCTATTCTGCATTCTAGAACTAAGCATATAGAGATTATATATCACTTTTTAAGAGATCATGTACAAAAAGTCGATTGCATACTTGAATTTGTTGAAACCTCGAAGCAATTGACGGATATTTTCATCAAGCCCCTTCCACAGGATACATTCTTTGTGTTATGAAGAGAACTTGGCATACTTGATGAAAAATATCTAAACTAACTTGCTTTAGGGAAATTATGCGCCTTTGCTTGATCTTGAATATGTGCTTATAAATGATATATGTTATGAATGTATGCTTCCTTGTTTAGATTATCTTCATGAATGTTTTTATACTTCCTTAGTGTGTCAAAATCCTTTAGGTTTGTCTACTAGCAATAACACTCTTGCATACTCTAAAAAATCTCTAAAATGCAATGAAATTCGTGTTAAGTTCTATTAATAATTGATTGTTCAGTGCCTTAATCGATTAATTTGAGTTCTAGTAACCAAAATAAAATTACATCTTGTGTTTTAATCGATTAACACAGTTTAATCGATTACTTGAGCTCAATATTTAGAAAATATGAAATTTTTATCTCTTTAATCGATTATCATGTTAATTAATCGATTACCTAGGCTCCAAAGTTTAATCGATCACTTAGAATCCTAAACCCTCTTTGCTTCCCCCATTTTGAATCAATTCTCTAAATTGAGTGCTCCTATAGAAATCAATAGCAATTTCGAATACTATTTCATACTTTCATCTTCCTACATGCATTAATCTCTACAAATCCGAATCCTACACCATTTTCCCTCTTTAGAAACCCTAAACCCCAAATTTGGAAAATCGATTATTGAATCGATTAAATTAGTGTTATACCTGAAAGTATGAGTGAACCACGTAATATTAGAGTGAATCACACTGCCAAACATGCTAGAGGCGAGGAAAAAGGTTCCTCTTCTGCTCAAGGTGGAAGAAAGAACCAAGGTGACCCTTATTACTCTCACATTCTTCAAGAGGCCAAGTTCCAAGGTCGAAAGCAAACATACATCTGGTATGCGAATGCGGAATGGCTGGTTGAACAAAGTTTTCCATTCCCACATGGTTTGGAGAACTAAGGAGCGAATAAATTCTTGGAATTAAAAGGTAAAATCTATCCTTCGCCCATTCGGGAATTTTACAACAACTTTAGGTATAAGGATGAGGTTTATTCTTCAATGGTAATGTGGAAGATGATAATTCTAGATGAGGAACTGTTTTTGGATGTTGGAGGTCTGACTAGTGATGGACCGATGTTAGGAGATTGTAACAATGAGTCGTGGAACTCATTTTATGCTGTTGAGATGTAAAAGTCATGCCTAAGAGGGCCTCACTTGCTTGTGCAAGGAGAATTGACCAAAGCAGGGTCATTATCTACTAAAAACTGGCTCTTACACTACTTGATTGCATATATTTTAGTTCAGAGGAATACTAACCACACTCAACCCACAATCAATGATCTGAAGCTTATGTTTGCCATAATGGAAGGCATTGCTGTAAACTGGCCTTCGGAAATATTGAAAGTTATGCATGGCATAGCTTCATCTTCATCAAGGTTGCTTGTATATAGGATTTTCATCTCCAGTGTCATTGACTATTACGAGATTGACACGTCAGATGTGGACACTATCACTACAAACTCCTGAGAGCACCATGTAGGTGATAAACTTATTCACAAGATGAGCATTTACAAGTATGGTAATGAATGGAAATATCAAGAGGATCACAATTCCAGAGTGAATGAAGACTTGCCAAATGAAGACAATGCTACGAATCCTAGTGAGCCTAACCCCGAGCAACCATCAATCGAGGCATATGATAAGCCTTAAGAACCATCTTTTGGGCTTGCTCACTTGGATGCTATGGAACAACGCCTCAATGCGCGTATTGATGGTCATTTTTAGACTATGAGGGATTCCATGGCAACTGAATTCTAGCAGCAACAACAGAGGTTGTCCGAAGACCTTGAACGCATCATCTCCATTGTGCGTGCCACACATGGCTCATCCCAAGAACCACCTCCTCAAAATTAGCCTAGAGAGGATTTTCTAGAGTGTCTAGGGTGTGTGTGTTTGCTTTGGAGATTATCTTTTAATATTGGTTGTATTTTGCTGTTTTCTTTTGAACTCTTATGTACTCGCTGCACTTACTCTTATTATGTCTCGTAAAACTTTGTTTTTAACGTGGATTATGTTTTTAATTATTGCGTGAGCCTTTGATTTTATCTACACGTGTATATCTACTATTGAATGGTTCATATGTTCTGTATGTGCCTTAATCATAATCATTGATCATTCTATAAAATTCATGTCAAACTCTCAGAAATATATATATCTCGCAATCAATTCCTGTAATAATCCATTTTTATTAATGAATAATCGATTAACTCCATATAATAATCGATTAAAGCTAAACTCTGTGCACATGTTCAATTATTTCTAGACTACTTAATCGATTATCCTGATTACTTAATCGATTAAGACCAATAAATTTTGTATAAATCTTTCCTTGCCTTTGGCTTTTAATATGATAAATTGTCATAACTTTTTGGATCATGCCAAAAGGGGGAGAAAGTGTTGTTTGAGCTGTCTTGCATGTTGAAGTGAGCTTCCACATATAATCATGTTGCTACCCTTGTATCACCTCTTACATGATTTGAGGGAGAGAACAAAGTGAGAGGGAGCAGCGCATTCTGATTTAACCATTGCAAACGTATTCTATCCAGCTTCAAGCTATCAAACAGAGGATCTGTTTTCAGAGTTTGTCATCATCAAAAAAGAGAGATTGAAATGGAAAATAGTCAAAGGATGTCATTATAAGAAACCTACTAAGTTTTGATGAAGACAATGTTTTATATGGAAGCTTGAAAACTTGGACATCACAACAAACAACATACCGAAAACTCAAGGTCAACGTCATAGAACTTATGATTGTTTTTCTATATTCTAGAGCCCTAAGATCCTTTCCTAGTATTGAGTTTAGGTT
Organism: Lupinus angustifolius; assembly: GCF_001865875.1. NCBI lineage: Eukaryota > Viridiplantae > Streptophyta > Magnoliopsida > Fabales > Fabaceae > Lupinus > Lupinus angustifolius. Next base: position 10,203,377 of record NC_032024.1, read on the forward strand.
AGGTTAACCCAAGATGAAAGTCTCACAACAAATCTAAAATGAAAATCATATAGGTTGAGGCATCACATCTAGACACAGAGATATATACATATATATGATAAGTAAGATTCAAGCATTTGCATTAGGCATACATGTTTTTATGCATAAAGGAATTAATCATTTCTAAAATCATATTGCATGTTCCTTCATTATATAGGGTTTTTACCATAAGGAAACACCATTTTCAAACAATATTAATTGATTAACTCTTTTGATAATCGATTAAGTCTTGTTGAAATTTGTTAATCGAATAAAGAACGATATAATTGATTACAAGAGTTACAGTAGCTAATCTCCCATGATTTCTGCTTATTAATCAATTAAGCAAGTTATTAATCGATTAAGCCATAACTGAAAAACTATTTTCAAGAAACATGTTAATCGATTAATGTGCCTTATAATCAATTAATGTCAGTTGCAATCAGTTATGAACAAAAGCTGTTATTTGAAACAGAACAAATCAGTTTTTAATAGAGAAGTTTTCGTACTTTCAATCAACACAAAAAAAAGAACAGAAAGAAAGAAAAAACTCAAGATTCATAGTGCTTAATTTGCAAGGCTATCTTGTTATTCTTTGAGGAGTTTTTTTATTGCATACATTTACAAGAGAGAAAAGAGAGAGAAAAAAGAGAAAGTCTTTTCCAATGTGCTAAATATTTTCATTCAGTTGAAAAACCTTGCATGATTTCCACATTTAGTTTTAGGGTTGTTTGTGAAAACTTATGTTAAGGGTTATAGAGCCGAACTCAGAGTCTATATCCGTACAATTTTTTGTGCGAAGTAACTCAGCGAATTTTCTGTTATTTGAGATTATTTCTCGTGGTGTGTGGTATCATCACAAGTTGAGAATCAGTTGTCTTCATAAGGCAAATAGTCTTGAATCGAGCGATAGTTTTGGCTAGGGCCAAATTGCAAGAACTGTGTGGTATCCAAGTAGGCGTTGATAATGGTCAAACCGAGCTTGGTGGCTCAATGGATAGAAGAAGGAAGTTTCTTCTAGGGTTATTGGAAGTGTGATCTTAATTTAATATACATTTCTGATAGTGAAGAAAAATCTCCTAGATGAACCGGGAGGCCTGAATGTAGTTTGCAAGTAGACTCCCAAACGAACCAGGATAAAATTCCTTGAGCACTATTTCTCTTTCCCTATCTCTTTAAGTTTCTGTCTTTACTTGCTTTCTGAGTTTATTTGCATTATGTGATTAAGTGCTAATTGTTGTTAATCTGATAATAATCAAGAATCAATATTAGGATAGTAAATATCAAGATTCATCACTGTTTTGAAAGTAAGAAAAGTCTATTTTTTAAAGTGTAAATAACCAGTATAATCGATTAACGAGCTAACCATAATCGATTGACACAACTGTCTTTAATCGATTAACCTTGTTGATAATCGATTAACTGCAACAACTTTGTATTCGGCGCAAAAATCGGAAAAACAAGATTAGTGATCCGCTACACCTTTTCACCCCCTCTAAGTGTGTTCTTACCTCACTGGTACCTAACAATTAAAACATATTCTTTAATAGTAATGTAATGAAATTTTGGGCTCTTTAATCAAAAGATGAAGTGTTAACTTTTAAAAATCTCTTTGAGATCTGATGCGGTGTGAATATTAGTTTTTGAAGCTTCATCCATCTTGATGAGAATAATATTCTAATTACTTTTAAAAAAAATTATTTGAGATTTGATGTCGTGTGAACATTAGTTTCTGCTGCTTTATCTATCTCGTAAACAATCATTTTAAAAAAAATCTATTTGAGATTTGATGTGGTGCGAAAATTAGTTTCTGCTACTTCACCTATCTTAAAGACGACAAAATTCAAATTATATTTCAACTAACCAATTTTCGAACTAAAACTACGTAGTCTTGATTTTCCTATTGCACCTAGGGATACGTAGGAGCAAGATGAACTCTTGTCAGACACAATTATAAAAAATAAAAATATTTTGTTTTAGTAATTAAATTTTCAATAAATAATTATTAAGAGTATAAGAGTCCATGTGATGAGCGAGGGTACCGTTTTAATAGGCGAACGAGGTGCTCATACCTTCCCTGATCCATAATCAAATCCCGAGCTCGGAACTCAAGTTCAAAAGACCAAATTATCCTAATTGGGCTTATTAAAGAGTTTTCTACATTTTAACCGCAAAAAAATGTAGTGGCGACTCCAAATCAACTGGGAGAAATAGAAATCGAGGTTGCCTCTTCTTAAGTTGCAAAGCCGATCTTCTAACCGAAAATCGGGTCGTGACAATGAGTAATCGCTAAAACATTTTTTTATCATGTGCAAGGTGAGAACAAATTCAAAAGACCGCATATAATTAGACAAAAGCTATTGCAACACCTTTTTGTTGCTATAATCATGTGGCTTCTTCCTCAACCATTTCAACCGCTTAATCAGAGAAGAGAACAAAGAAACAAGACTAAGTAATGTAACATAGTGTGAGCTTTATCTAGTATCTCATGCCTTCTTGATTCAAGCCACATCCATTAAATATTTCTCCTTCTTGCAATGATTCTTTAACCTTTGTAGGTTGAAGAATATCCAGACGCTTACATGATGCTACAACAACAATAGACAAATTAGAAACTAAATTAAAAAACAATGAAATTTCACCTTTTTTGTCACTAGAAAAAGAGCTCAGTTGGAGTTTGTGGGGAAAAAATTTAATATAGAATGCATCATTACTTTAAACTGTTATTAGCTTTTAATGGTTCATACAAACACTTTAATTAAGACCTTATCATATGACATTCCCATGTGATAAAAGAAGAGATTGGAGAATATCTAATTCCATTTTTGGTTTCTCTTCTACTGCACTACTTCCCAGTTGCCTTTGTTTATGTTGTGCAATGACTCATATCTCTAGATAATAGCAATACAAGTTATGGGGTTGAGTTGATGTAAATGGGTTGGGTAAAGGACTATAATTTATGTTATGTAAACCTAATGTAACATGGAAAAGAATAGTCAAACACAAATCTTTATTCTCTAATAATACATAGTAGTGACCTTTCAACGCTCCCGGGACCGTAGACACAATTGGCTGAATCACGTTACCAAACCTCTTGTGTTATTCTCTCTTCTCTATACTCTTTTACTATTTGATTGCTTGCTTGTTCCTAATAATAGGTATCAGATGACTCTTAACCCAGGTGCCAAATTCGAGGCCGAGAAGTTTGATGGAACTGGTAATTTCGAATTGTGGCAACATAAAATTAAGGATGTGTTGGCTTAACAAGATCTATCAACGGTACTGCGTGAGAATAAACCAGATGGTATGGATCAACTGGATTGGGATGAGTTGAAGTAGAAGGATGCATGGACCATACGATTATGTCTATCAAATGAGATGATGTATCATGTTATGAATCTAACATCACCAATAGAGGTATGAGAGACATTAGAGAAGCGGTTCATGTCCAAGTCTCTAATAAATAATTTGTATATGAAACAAAAACTCTATGGCCTGAAGATGTAGGAGGGTGCTGATTTGCAACAACATCTCAACATTTTCAATCAAGTGATCAACGACTTGCATAAACTTGATGTGATGATTGATGATGAGGACAAAGCAATAATGTTACCGTGTTCTTTGCCAAATTCTTATGAACACTTGATGACTACATTGACGTATGGGAAAGACTCAATCAAATTGGATGAGATTTCATATGCACTTCTGTCCCACACTCAAAGAAGACAGAATGTGTTAGAAGAGTCTTAAGGTGATGGATTGTATGTGAAAGGGAGTCAAGCGTGTGGGAGGAGACAAAGGGAAAAGAACAAATTCCAGGGGCAAAACACCAGTAGAGTTCTATAAGTTTAAACAGACTGGGCATTACAAAAAGGATTGTCCGAATAAATGGAGTCATAAAAAGCTGGTGGAAAAAAATGGAGTATCTACATCTACAAATGTTGCACAAAAAGATGACTCTAGTTATAATAGTGAAGTTGATCTACTATCTGTATCATCAAATCATAGTGAAGATGAGTGGATACTTGACACTAGTTGTCCCCACCACATGACGCCAAATAGAGAATGGTTCGCCATATACAGGGCAAGCAATTTTTGTTTCATGTATCTCGGAAACAATAAAGCTTGTGAAATTATTGGCATGTGAGAGATCAGAATTGTGATGGATGATGGTGTAGTGAAAACGTTATGTGAGGTTAGACACATACCAGATTTGAGAAAGAATTTGATTTCTTTGGGGACATTACAGGCCAAAGGATTTAGCTATAGAGCTAATGAGGACATTGATATTCTTTGAGTTTGCAAAGGTGCTCTGACTATGATGAAGGGTAAGATGACTACTGAGAACACTTACAAGATGTTAGGGAGAATAGTTGTAGGTGGAGTTGCTGGAATATTCAGACCATGGTGCTACAAAATTATGGCACATGCGTTTGGGTCATATTAGTGTGTGTGGCATGATAGAACTATGCAAAAGAGGACTGTTGAGGGGAGTCAGCAAATGTAAGCTAGATTTGTGCAAGTATTGTATACTTGGGAAACAGACACGAGTTAGTTTCAAGACTGACTAACACATGACTTGGGACATTCTAGACTATGTCCACACCGATGTATGGGATCCACCCAGGAACCATCCCTAGGAGGTTCTAGGTATTTTGTTACCTTTGTTGATTAGTTTTCTTGCAAGGTCAGGGTATATTTTATGAAGCCTAAGTCATAAGTCTTTGTCAAGTTCAAGGTTTGGAAGGCAGAGGTAGAGAACTAGACTGGTAGAAAAATCAAATATCTGAGGTCAGACAATGGTATGGAGTACAAAGACTTACAATTTTAGAAATTATGTAAGGAGCTTGGTATTTAGAGGCACTTTTCAGTGAAGAAGACTCATCAGCAGAATGGTGTTGCCGAGATGATGAATAGAACTCTTACAGAGAGGACCAGATGTATGAGACTGAATGCTGGACTTTCCAAAGGATTTAGGGAAGATGCACTTAGTATGACATGCTATATCATCAATAGATCATCACATACTTAATTGGATGGTAAAGTTGCAGAAGAAGTATGAAGAGGTAACCCAGTCAATTATAATATGTGACATATATTTGGTTGTCCTGCTTATGTATATGTACCTAGTGATGAATGATCTAAACTTGATCCCAAGTCAAAGAGGTGTATCTTCATTGGATATACCAAAGGTGTGAAGGGGTTTAATTTCTGGGATCCAGTTTCCAGAAAAGTGGTGTTGAGCAGAGATGCAGTGTTTAATGAAGATTTCATGCCGAAATAGTCATTTATGATAGAAGTGCCCAAGCCAAATGGAGAGACTTTGGGATCAAATATGATTCTAGTGAGCAATGAAACGATTCAGGTGAATAAAGGCAATGAATCATTCACTAGTTCAAGTCAAGAACATGATGATTCTCAGGCAGAGAGTTCAAGAGTGTAGGAGTATCTACTTGACAGAGATAGGGATTGACGCCCTATCAAACCTCTAGAGAGATATGACATTGAGGATATGACTTCAGTTCCTGTCCACATTAGTTCAGGAGATCCATGTAGCTTTTAAGAGGATATAAACAACTAGGAGAAAGAATAATGGATGAGTGCCATGATGGAGGAGATGTAGTCTTTACACAAGAACCAAACTTGGGAGCTTGTCCCATTGCCCTAGACAAGCGTGCAGTTGGGTGTACAAGAGGCAACCAACAATATCATAAAAACAAGGGAAAAGTTTAAGACTCGTCTTATAGTAAAAAGGTATTTATAGCAGAAAGTGATCGACTATAATGAAATTTTCTCCCCACTAGTGAGGCACACTTCTATCAGGGCGGTGCTTGCCTTGGTATCCAGCCAGGATATGCATGTAGAACAGATGAATGTGAAGACTGCCTTTCTCCATGGTAAATTAGAGGAGAAAATTTTCATGACACGACCATAAGGGTTCAGTGCAACTGTACAGAGTCACTTGGGTTGCAAGTTGAAGAAGTCTCTATATGGGTTGAAGCAGTCTCCCAGACAATGGTACAAATGGTTTGGCACTTATATGTTGAATTTTGGTTACAAGCGTTGTGAGTATGATTGATGTGTTTATGTGAGAAGCCTTGATGATGGTTCTTTTATTTTTCTACTACTTTATGTTAATGATATGTTGATTACTGCTAATCATTTGAGTGATATCAATAAGCTGAAAGTCATGCTAGGTAATGAATTTGACATGAAAGATTTAGGGGCTGCTAGGAAGATTCTTGGGATGGATATTCACAGGGATATGGGAGCTACAAAACTATGGCTCTCCCATCAAAGCTGTGTTCAAAAGATCTTAGAGAGATTTGATAAGAGCAATGCTAAAGTAGTGAGAACTCTATTGACTTCAAGCTTTCCCTAGACTAGTGTCCAAAGACAGATGAAGAGAAGAAGTACATGTCAAAGGTTCCATATGCTAGTGCAGTGGGTTGTTTGGTTATGTTGATTCAGACTATGAAGGAGACTTAGATGATAGAAGGTCCACAACATTGTTTGTTTTCACCCTTGCAGGTGGACCAATCATGTGGAGATCATCAGTCCAGTCTATGGTTTCTATGTCCACAACTGAAGCATAATACATGGCAGCTGGTGAAGCTTCTTATGAAGCCTTATGGCTTATGGGACTATTAAATGAGTTAGGCATTGAGCAAGGTGTAGTTATGCTGCATTGTGATAGTTAGAGTGCTATCTTCTTGTCACAGAACCAAGTGTATCATGCTAGGACCAAACATATTGATGTGAGATTTCACAAGATCAGGAACTTGGTAGCTTGTGGACAGATACTATTGAAGAAGATCCACACTTCAGAAAATGTAGCTGATATGTTAACTAAGTCGGTTATCATGGACAATTTCAGGCATTGCCCGAGCTTGCTGAACATTCACTGATGCTAGACTATGGAGCGCCCCAACCAAATGGCGGAAGATGAATATTGATGATATTCGTCAAGGTGGAGATTGTTGTGCAATGACTCATATATCTAGATAACAACAATACAAGTTATGAGTTTGAGCTAATGTAAAGGGGTTAGGGTAGATGACTATATATTTATGTTATGTAAGCCTAATGTAAGAAGGAGAAGAGTAGTCAAACACAAATCCTTATTCTCTAATAATATATAGTGGTAGCCTCTCAATGCTCCTAGGGACGTAGACACAATTGGCCGAACCTCATTACCAAACATCTTGTGTTATTCTCTTTTCTCTATACTCTTTTACTATTTGCTTGCTCGCTTATTCCCAATAGTTTATGCGTTCCTTGATGATTGGAACTTAGTTTTATTCCTTCTCAATATAGCACTGCATTTGCCTTACTCAGTTGCTAATGCTTCTTATTACAGATAGAGGCACAATCCAGTAAGAAGAAGCAGACCAAGCTAAACCAAAACAGATGGGCCATCCCCATGCCAACTAATCAAGCAACGTAGAAACTAACAGACGAAGACAAACCCAAGCCAAAAGATCAAATAGTTCAGCCAAAAACATACCAAAACATATGGCAAATTAACCAAGGAGTTCAGCCAAAAGCAGACCAAAACAGTCCAAGCCAGAAGTAGGCGAAGCATACCAAGACAAATGCATCAACCTAACTCACATAGGCACAAATATTCTAGCCTAGGATGCATCTCTACTTCAACCTTTTCAATTAGCTTTTAAATAGCCTTTCAACATGTGTTACTTGTGTATCTTGTTTTAGAATATTATAGATAAGTTGGTTAAGTTAGTTAGAAAGATTTTTCATTCCTTTTGGTTCGTTAAAGTGATAATTGTAAGTTTTCTTGTGATACAAGAATCACACTCACTTTGTATAAATTCCCATTGTGGGATCCTTTGTTCAATAAGAAATCTAAGAGGTATATTCAGTAAATTCAAGCAATATAGCACTGCACTTTCCTTATTTAGTCGCTAATGCTTCTTTAATTCGTACTTTGTGTTTCTACTCATAAAATAGCAAAGAATGACATATCTTTTCCAATGCATAAGTGCTCTATCATGGATATTACCCATGAAGTGAGATGAAAGGGAGTTAACAACACCCCTACTAATTTGATCATTAATTTCCAACCACCATTATATTAGGAACTTTGCTTCATATTAGTAACTTCCAAGAAGATGGACCATTAATTGTTAAATTAATCTAACAAACTCCCACTTGGTCCATATAATGACTTGAAGATTCATAAAATAACTTTAATTGCACATTTTCATTGAACCTTACAAATCAATCCTTAATTGAATTGAAATGATTGAATCATGACGATCACAAATTATATGAGGCAACCTGATCTCTTCCATGTATCACAACCAACTCTACTCAACTAACCTTAATTTAAGTCTTCATTTACCTTTCGAAAACTAACCAAATTATCTCATTATAACCATACAAGTATATTCTTTAATATGGATAACTTAAGCTTTACTTAAGGAAATGAAACTTTCATTGAATTAAAATGTTTCATACCATGATAAGCAAACATCTATACATGTATATATACATCAGGTACTATCACATTAACAATGTCTTATCTAAAGTTCTCAAGTAAACCTAGCTAAACTGACAATAATGTCAAGCCCTGAAGTAAAGTTCTATAGCCACAATGCCTGATTTGTGGCCTCAAAGCATGCCACAAACTCAGCCTCCATGGTGGACATAACAATTATAGACTATGTACCACTTCTCCATGAAATGCCTCCTCCAGCAATTAGGAAGAAATACTCAAATGTAGATTTCCTTAAGTCCACACATCCTGCATAGTCTGAATCTGAATAACCGATCACCTCAAGATAATATAGCCTTTTATACGTGAGCATGTGATCCTTAGTGCCTTGTAAATATCTGAGAACCTTCTTTGCAGCCTTTAAGTGGTCCATTTTGGGGTTACTTTGATATCTACCTAACATTCATTGAATTTTCGCGCAATTATCGTATTTTGTTATATTTGATAACATTCATATCAAGATTGTTGCATAAGTATATTTGCATGATTAATCACTTTCATTGAACTATTTAAGTGCATATTAGATCAATCTACTGAACTTGACACATTCGCTGCCTAAGAAGAATGCATTGAATGAAGTTGAAATATAACATGCTCACACTTTAATGCTTTGATTAAACATTTATGGATTCAAGCTAAACTTTTAATCATGCACTTAATTTATACTCTTAAATGCATTAAAATGTACTAATAATGCCTAATATTTTTCCTTAATTGGTAATTAATCATACTCTTAAAATGTATGTTATTTTTGGATAAACGAGCTTACACAAGTATATTTAAAACTTTAATGTCATTAAATATATACAATAATCAACTTTTGGGTGATCAAGATATGGGTTACAATTAATGAACAAACTCATTTAATTATCCTTATGACATCATAATCTTAATTATATGCAATGATCCACCTTTAGCGATCAAGTTATGCATCATAATTTTAATTGTAATCAATATAAATAAATAATTTTCACATAAATATACATATTTCTCATTTTCAGTCGGATAGCAACATTATAAAAAACATGAAAGTATTACAATTTTTATTGACATTATTAAATTTAGATTGAACTAAAAGAACACTTCACAATTACTTCATTTTGTAACGGTAAGTCCTTGATTCCATTTTAATGTACTCATTATTCAATTCCAAGAACACAAGGAATGTCATAATGTCCCTAACGTAATACTCTATTACCAATTGTTACTTTAAATTTTTATGAGTTTTTAATGGTTCATAAGTTCATTTTAATTAGGACATTAAATTTTATGACATTCAAAGAATGGATTGAAGAATACCTGTTCCATTTCGGTTTCTCTTCTACTACACTAATTTCTGGTTGCCTTTGTTTATGCGTTCATTGATCATTAGGAACTTAGTTTTCTTCCTTCTTTATATAACACTGCACTTTTTTTATTCAACCACTAATACTTATCTAATTCTTGCTTTGTGTTTCTATGCATAAGATAGCAAAGAATGTCATCTCTTTTCTAATACATAAGTGTTCTATTTATAGAAGAATTTAGGAGAAATTATTGGAGAAAATAATGCAACCACTATCATGGAAACTATCCATAGAGTGAGAGGAGAGAGAGTTAACAACACCTCGCTAATTTAATTCATTAATTGTCAATCATCATCAATACTTTGAGTAATTTAGAAGATCAACTAGTAATTGTTGGATTAACGTAACAGGAGCACATCTGTTGTACCACAAAATGTGTCACTCCATGTTCATGTTGCACTGCTTGTGATTGGTTGTAAAAAATGCATTTAAGTTAAAAAAGTAATGATTAATTATTTTTTGACCAATCATAAATAATGGCAGATGGAGTGGTACATTTTTATGGGACGGCAAATCACATTTTCACCCTAATGTAACATGCATAACAATTTTCTTTCAATATCAAGCTTTTGAGACCATTGAATTCACCTTGCACTCCATCATATCCATGTCCACTTATCCTTGACAAGCACTCAAAAGTCTGATAAAAAACAAGTATTAGAAACATGAACACGACCAAGAAAGCATACTCTATATAACCCTCTCTTTCTTATTCAGATAACGTAAAGCTACACCCATTTGCTCCTTAATTGAGATAGTTCGAGATTCATCAATCAAAACGACAAATAAGTTATCTCCTAAATCATCAAGTATAACTTGAGTGGTTTCACTAGCAGAAACTCTAACAACATCTCTATGTACTGTCGGAGATGTTAACTTCATATTTCCACGAGCATTATTCAATACTTTGTGAATAGATTCATTACAAGATAATCCATAAGTGCAAGGAAGTTCCCCTTTTATTTTATGACACTGACTCATCGTTACCCCAAAAAGCCAACCCTTAGGACAAAAAATGAACAGAATCAACTACTGCAGTTAAATGAATTTGATATTCCTCTTTAACTTGATGAGGCTATTTGCACATGACACCTTCAATATGTGGCTTTTGTTTCATTAGATTTTGACAATTTCTTCGTGCAAAATTATGAGAACTATTTGGCTTCCAATATGAACATGAAACATGTCTGTTTTTTCCAATTTGTAAAAAGTTTTGTTATAAATACATCACCCCTACCTTTATGTTTTACAAAATGTGATCTCATAAGGTAACAACACAAGCAATATGATTCATCCTCCTTTAGACTATATTCTAACCAGCTTGCATATTTTAAATACACATCTGAATTAGATCTACTAAAGGTATCTCCAAGCTATCTTTGTAGAAAACTAATCTCTTTTGATTTACAATGACCCTTTTGCAGATAATATCTCCTAACATCATCTCCACCACTTAGATGATAATCTGATTTTTTTTGCCTTCAAATTTAAACTAGGACCATTTGGAAGCTTTTCCAAAGATGGACGCAATGTTATACTTCCACATTAATTAAGTACTTTATCTTTTGAAAAACATTTCCATTGTTTATTCTAGAAATAGAATCAATATGACTATATAACCGCAAATAAATAATTCACAAAACAACCAATAGTAAATTACATTATATTAATATATTATTATATAAATATGACTATATTAATATAATTATTTTAGTATGGGTGTCTCTATTAAATATTAATAATTAATTTGTATATGGAGTATGCGTAATAATATGAGAACCATTGAATCAGACTATCAGAGAATATATATAGTAATATTATTATACATATTAGGAGAAATGAGACAAGGAGTAAGAGTGTATGCTGACCACACAGAATTACAAGGACTTCATTTGGCTGTTCGTTTATGCACTGCTGCTGCTGTTGTTGGGGTCGTCTGTCTGCAGATTGGAGTTATGTACTGCTAATGCTGGGCAGTCTGTCTGCAATTTTGCATTTTTGGGGCAATATTTTTGTATTTCTGCACTGCTGCAACTCTGCAGCCTACGTAACACGGAGGATGGCAATTAGGCGCGGGGAATTGGGGAGTAAGAGGGAAGTGCAATGTGTTAAGGGGGAGGCACCACAAGACTTAAAGGGGAAAATTGTACAAAACTGGGCTTGTATATATATATATATTTTTTTTTTGTCTCTGGGCTCAAATATAAAATACATATATACAATTTATAAAAAAGTAGTTCAAAATTTAGTGCCCGCACTTGCACCCATAGTGGACACCATGGCACCATCCGTGTTAGTAGGCAGTGGATATGTGAAGAGTGAAGCTCAAAAGCCCAAGATTCGGATTGACGAATTGAGGCCCTGGTCCAAAATATGGTCTACAATGTATCTCACAGGGGAAGACATTCCTAGAGGACATATAAGGGTCATCACAGGCTTAGACATAAGTTTGTCATACCAAGAATGGCAAAATAACCCGAGCATGTGGGTACTAGCCTGACTCTGACCTGAACTTAATTGGCTTCAGAATTAATCTCAACCACAACGTCGTTGGACATTCCTTTAACCCAAGGTAAGCTCATCCTACCTAGTATAAATAGAGGAGATAATTTACACACACAAAATTCATCATATCTTTAACTTCCCTCTACCTTATTCTTTCTTGACTATACATTTGCTCTCTATAAACGTTAACTTCAACGTTGAAGTTCCTTTTCATATACCCACTCAAGGGGGCCCAAGTCCGACGCTCATATGGGTGCAACATTATGCAAACATTCAAAGTTGATTCTTTCGGAAGATTTGGAAGATTGGGGAATACATTCATAAGATCTTTAAAAGTCTACCAAAGGAGCAGAGATCTATCCACAAATAAGAGTACAAATGTGCTATCTTAAAGGCAGTACAATAGTCTTTAGAAGAATTAGAGGAATTATAATCAGTCAAGTTTTATTAAGATGGTGAGTCGTCTATTCTCACAAAATAAAAATAAAGAAGATCTGGAACAAAAGAGGATTTAGAAATGACAGGTCACCCAAGTATTACAACAAGAAAAGGCACAACAAAGATAACAAGCCCAATAATGACACATTATGAATGCAAAGAACCAGGTCATATCAAGGCAAACTTCCCATACCTCAAGAACCAACCTTCTAAGAAGACTTTAAGAAATAAGAAGGGAATTATGACTTCTTGGGAAGATCTCGATGGAATCTCAAGTTAAAGTGAAGATGAGAAACTAGAAGCAAATCTTTATCTAATGACAACACTAACTCTAAATAAGGCAACGAGGTACAATTTGAACTTGAAAAATTAACTTATGCATATGATGAATAATTAGAAAAATCCTACCGCGTCTTTAAAAGGAAGTATGTTACGTTCCCTAATGAGTATATAAAAATCTTAAGAGGGTGCAAAATTAGCTAAAGAAAATAACAAACTAAAGTTTGAATTCAAATCACACGTGTAAATTCTAACTTCTATAAGTAATCAAACTTCAATAGGCAATAAAGGAACTTACCTCAGATGTTTCTACGTTTGTTACTGGAGGAAAAAGTTTGAATAAATTCTTAGGAAGTCAAAGACATTCTCTAAACAAAGAAGGAATTAGCTACACTAGTCAATATCATCCAAAAATGACAAGTAAGATTGTTAAAACCTACTTTTCTTAAACTTGTACAAAATCACCATCGAAAAATTAGACATGTCATGTCTAAGTGTATCCACAAGAAGAGAAAGTCCTCATTAACTTCTCATGTTAACAATAAAGGATCCAGTAAAGTGTGGGTACCTAAGCCTATGATAATTCATATATATATATATATGTTCTCAACATAACGAAACAAACAACTATTATGGTATGTGAACAGTAGATTCTCACAACACATGACAGATGTTGAAACCATAGTGGTTTTAGTTTTCAAGTAATAGATATTTTTATGGAACCAACTTGTTAATCTCCTGCATCCCTAAAGATTTGATACATAGCAAATAATTAATTTTGAAAGCATAAAATGCTAATGTAACTCATACTTAATCACGTTATATTCCAAAACGAGTTATATGAAAAACGTTTTTCTTAACGGCCGATTACTATATTCTATGAAAAATTAGTTTTGATATTAAGTCAAATGCGTCCAATCATTAAGCTTGTCCAACCAAGTTATCATGTCCACAAATAATTGTGTCCAGTGATAATTATATCCGGTGACATGTACGCATAAATTCAAGTTTTGCACGTCTAAGACATAGTGTGTCCAGTGACAATTGTTTCCAATGACCTCTGCAATGAAGTTAACATGATTACTTTCAATCTTGTGTACAATGCTCTACTTCTCAAATCATTTGAATTTAATTGTTATGGACATTTTTTGTGATTAATTAAATATTCAATTATTATATATTTTGTTTGTTGGTAAGAGAAAATTAGTACTCTTAAAAATATAAGTGTTATGTTCTCTAACCAATTCTCTAACCAATTTGCAAACATCGAAGATGAATTTTCGTACACAAAGGAATAATTAGAAATACATTTGAGCAGTGAATAAAGTCTTATTTGTTGTCTAAATTTATAATCAACAGATGAGATGTAAATACATCAAAAAAGAAGTTACATACAAAGAATTAAGGGTGTAAAAATTCGGTTCGGTTCGATTTTTAGTGTATTTTCTTAATTTTTTAGCAACCATGCAAGAAAGAAAAGAAGGAATTGAAAGAGCAAAAAGAGAAGAAAATATTGAACTTTCATTATTGGAATTGTATCTAACAAAGACAAAGAGTAGAGACTTTATACAATAGAAAAATTGGTAGTTGCTTGAAACTCAAGCTACCATTTAAAGTCAAACTAATCCTAACTACCATAATCGAAAACTATCTAATAATGAGTCATCTTCATCTTTAACATGCCCCTCAAGCTGGAGAGTGGATACCATTAACTCTCAGCTTGGATATAAGGTAGCAAACGTGAAAAGTCGGATCTGAAGTTTGGAAGAACCACCAAAGTGTTGAAAGAATGATTCTTTCTTTTCTTTAAGAACAATGTTCAAGTAGAATACCATCTTGGTTTCTTGGCATGATGAAATATGAGCAATTTTGCTCAAGAATAACAAGAGAAAAGTGAGATGAAATATGAGCATTTTTGCCCAAGAATAACAAGAGAAAATTGAGATGAAATATGAGCAACTTTGCTCAAGAATAACAAGAGAATAATATGGGCAATATTTGCCTCGAGAATATTGAGAAAAATTAAGAAAAAAATTAGCAAAATTTGCTCAAAAATATCAAGAAGAATATAGAGAAATAGAGAATATGAAGATCGTAAAAGATTATGATAAAGACATAATCATATTGATGAGAAGAAAAAAAGAACATAAATTGGTGAAAGAGAATCATGACCATGCTTGAAGCTTGTTAAAGATTGGTCACCATTGGATCTTGAAAGCTTGTTGCATTGCACTTTTCTTTAATCTTGATGCTACCATTGAAAAATAATAATAGAGAAAGCCCAACACCAACAATCCAGAAGGCTTTATTAAAGAGCATGATGTATTGTGAAGATGGTGAGAAAAGAAGTGGTGATGGAAACATGAAGAGGAAGAACTTCTTCTTGTTATACATAACATGAACAAGAAATGCGTCTGTGCGGAATAGATACATTGCTCTGATAAGAACCGAACCGAACCGCTCTTGAATGGTTCAGTTCGGTTCCATGATTTTTCCATTTACATTTTTATAAAAAATCTTGCATCAATTGAAAATTCAAAATGTATTACAAGAGATATTGTTTATCCATAAAAGGATAAACATTACTACTATTATTATAAAAAATTATGAATCATATATAATAATACAATTCATGATTAATAAAACATATAATAGTTACATTTATAACCTTACATTTCATAATTAGTAACACATGTAACAATACATGTATAACAATATATGATATATGTTAGTTTCAAACTCAATATCACATAAGTTGGAAAATATGTTCCAAATCATAAGAAACTAGGAAACAATTTAGTAACTAATAACATATATAATATTAACTTAATAACAATTTAGTAACATATATAAAACTACAATTCACACAAATATTGATAATTTAAGCTAGAAAATTGGTTGAAGAATTTAACCAATAATAAAACATTATTCCCTAATCCCTAGTATATATTTCTTTAATATGCGGTTCGGTTCCAACGGTTCCTAAATTTCTAAAACCATAAACTGAACCGAACATAAACGGTTCCTTGAAAGAATAACCGAACCGAACCACAAAACCGAACCGAACCACATTTTTAGGTTTGGTTTGGTTCGGTTCCATCGGTTTCACGGTTTAAACCGGAACCACTTACACTGTCACAAAGAATGCAAAAATATGGTGAAATAATCTCTAAAAGGAACATTGGCAATGTCAACCCCACCATAAAAGTGAAAAACCTCTATTCTACCCCTTCCGTCAAAAGAGCATGGAAGTGGCCTACGACATGCTCTACGACGATGCAACATATGTGATAGAAAGGAATTAGAAGGACTAACAAGATCCTTGACAAAATTGTCATTGTCACCCCTCCTCCTTTTGACATATTTTTCACCATCTCTCACTGAAAGAGAAAAAATAAGTCAAAGAGAATACTGTAAGGGTTTGTTTGAGAATTGAATTTTATTGGGGAATGAAGGAAAATGAAAGGCTTGAGAGTCATCTCACAAGTGTATTTCATGGCTCTCAAGCCTACCATTTCCCTTCCCTCCAATCCCCTCTAAAATCCAACTCCCAAACTAACCCTAGGGAACAATTTAGGAGATTGATTAAGCTTTGTGAGAACACTCGAAGTAGAATGAGAAGCACAAGTTAACAATATAGATTGAAGGATTTTGTTTCATTAAAACACAAGAATAAGAATGGAAATGAACCAACCCATTTCTAGGAATTTTGGGAAAAGATGGAATGATCAAAATAGCCCTCAAACTCCTCAAAACTCTCAAATATTGGTCGAAAACTGTCCAAACTCCATTCCCCCAAAAGAAGGAATGTGCAACTTGCTATAAGTCATATGAACGAAACCATCAAAACATTCATATTCGCGGAAAATTTGGTATATTTTCATAATTCTCACGCACATGTGTGTTGAAGAGTCACAATACGGTTAATTACAACCACACATATCGCTAAAGAAGGACACCACGAAAATGATACGACACCCTTACGAGATGGACATAATAGGTGGGAAATCCAAAACTCATTTGCCATTTGGAAAAAGCATTGCATAGCTGGACAGGAAAAAACAAAGACATATAAGCCTGGTGATTTTCCTGATAAGACCACCCTACCACAATAGGTGTTTCACCACAAATAAATTCGGGCCTTTTCTAGTCTGCCCTAGGTATGTGGCTTAGCCTAGCTATCTCTTGTTCACTCGCCTAAGGCGGACCAAACTCACTACAAGTGTTATAAATGCTTCTGACGCGTCATTAATGCATCTGACTCATCATTTAATGCATCTCTTACCCTGCTATCAATGCGCTGCAGACTCGCCTTTAATGAGAAATGACATTCCACCTGCCATGCCGCCTGTACATTCCACCTGTCCCCTGACAATTCGACAATTGCAGGCCTGTAGGGTGAACAAGGACAACTTGACATATCCCCGTTGTACCCACCATGCCCTAAACAATGGCCAGACACCACGCCAGCAACCCCAAACTCTATAAATAGAGGATCCCACACAAAGAGTATAATTAATTCTCATTCCATCATTTATTGCTCTTACTCTAACTTCTCTCTTATTTATTTTCATTCTCTCTCTAGAGACTCCATATTGACTTGCTCGTCGGAGAACATTTTCAGGTATCTCCCCCGACGGGTCCAAATGACATTTCGACCTGAAAGTGCAATGTGTCAAGAGAGAACTTAAGCTTGCCTATGTTTTGATGAAGACAAATGACTTAGTGAAAGCTTAAAGACAACTCAACAAATCAACATGCCAAAGACTCAACAGCTTCATGTCTAGACTAGAGTCTTCGATGTGTCCTAGTTATTGAGTCTAGGTTTGGTAAACCTAGATGTAAATATCACAAAGTCTAAAAACTCTCATATTATTTACATGAGACATGTCATCTAGTTTATTATATGTTCATGCATTAATCATACATGTTATTTCTGCATTTTAGGCATAACATAAAGGTAAAACATGTATAGTTGATAAGCATAACATATAGGTAGTTTACCAATTAACATCTTAACTGAAAATATGTCAGTTAATCGATTAAGTGAAGCTTTAATTGACTAACGTGAAAGCAATTTTTAATAGTTTCAACAGATAACTGAAAAACAGAATTCAGTTACTCTCTAACAGCCCGTTAATCGAT
>NC_032024.1:10221725-10221934 GCF_001865875.1 Lupinus angustifolius
TGCAAAACAACTTTTCTATATAAACTGTGTTTTTATACCATGCTTCATACATTCATTCATTCATTTTACAATTGCTAAGTTGCATATTTTTGTATTCTTTGTATGTCATATAAGCATAGAAAATTGCATGTGAGATTAGAGTGAGATAGTATTATGCTTAGGGATGAACATGTCATCCATTGCATATTATCAAATGTGTTCATCATCCT
>NC_032024.1:10222034-10229681 GCF_001865875.1 Lupinus angustifolius
GGGTAGAAATTACATGTTCTTCATGATTCTGATCTTATACATATTCTTAGTAATTGTGAGATTTGTATAGGGTTTATAGCTTGTTCTTTCTTGTAATATTTGAGCTATTTTGTGCTTCACATTACTCTATTTTTTGTGTTGTTTGTGTAACAAGGAAAGTCGTCTCTTGGTGTCGTACCACCAACGAGATCAGAGAGTCTTCACCAAGACTTGGAGGTCTTGAGTTTGGAACATACTCTTGGATGGGGCTGGATCGTAGGAAAGGTTTTCTTAGGCGTTTGGGTAAGGTCAAACCAAGGTAGAGGTTCTGGAAATTCAAGAAGGTAACTTTCAAGGTCTTGTAATTGGAAGTGTGTATGTAAGATACATTGGCTTCAATTTTAGTGAAGAAAATCTCCCAGATCAGAGGGGAGGACTGGATGTAGTTTTGCAGTGGACCGCAAAACGAACCAGCATAAAAACCTTGTTGCAGACTGTTTCATTCCCTTATCTCTTTACTGTTTTAAGTAGCTTTTAATTGACTATTGTAGCTGATATTTTGAATATAGTATTACTGCCAAATAAAGGTCATTTGTGTCCAAATATATATGCTATATCATTTCTGTATAATCTGTAATTGGCTGTGTAATTGTGCCATTCAACAACTGTGAATTTTGTGCGACGTAATCGATTAAGTCATAGCTTTAATCAATTAACTGGGTGATTTTCAAGAATAGGACTTTGGTGCAAATAGCGGAAAGTGAGAACCGCAACACCTATTCAACCCCCTTCTAGGTGTATTCTGTCACTAATACTTAACACCACCAAGACTTAGGATCATCTCCATTTAACTAGATACTCGATACCGACCATTCCTGTTCAATACTAAAGAACACTAGGGGAACACAAGAATTGATCTCGTTTATAACGCCCTACTGTGTGCAACAAAATATTATATATAATGATAAGCTTATCAAGGTCGAGCACAAACACAATGGATTGGCTAAAACAAGATAGACTCATAGTTGAGCCTAACCGTTTTAATCTTAATAAAATCATAAAATT
Organism: Lupinus angustifolius; assembly: GCF_001865875.1. Lineage (NCBI taxonomy): Eukaryota > Viridiplantae > Streptophyta > Magnoliopsida > Fabales > Fabaceae > Lupinus > Lupinus angustifolius. Next base: position 10,223,079 of record NC_032024.1, read on the forward strand.
ATTCTCTTCCACCCACATACCACACCAAAAAAGGACGAGATAAGAAAACTTCAGATGAATCAAAATGCACACCTGTTGAAGTGATAACACATTGGATAGACTAGAATGGTTGCAAAAGAAAACTTGCGATGTTCAAATGCATCATCTTTGGTCGTAATTCACTGGACAAAACTGAAAAATATTTTACATGGAAGCATATTTTGTCAAAAAAACAAAAATAATCAGTAAAAGGCTCGATTGACCAGCAAATCAATGCCAAACACTCATATGTTTGATTGCATGCTCGATCACGACAACAACACTAGGCTAGGGGCATTTGAACTTAGCCCCATGTCAAAACACACTAGACTGACCACAAATGGCCTAGAAGGTCATCAAATCGATATGAGAAGACCAAAGCCTAAAAAGGCCCAATACAGACCCAAGATGGAATTGACCCATCGAGGCCCCATTGAAAATGCAAGCATGCATCAATGAGCAGATTGTATATGCAAATATGCATCACATGGATTTTGATGAAGACAAAGATCGACAATAAAATTTGTAAATAAAGATAAAAACAAAGGTTGACAACAAAGATGAAGATAAATGTTGGCAACAAAGATGGTTGATAAAGTTGAAGACAAAGATCAAGCTTGAAGGCATGGACAAATCAACAAACAACAAGTCAAAAGTCAAGACTCAAGTTCACTCAAGCTCAAACATTCAAGAAGGTCAAGAGACTAAGTGTTTTTCTATTTTCTTAGGTCTTAAGATATTTGATTGGGTAGAGTGTAGGCTAGGTGAACCTTAATGGAAGTCTCACAACCTAAAATTGATCATATCTAAAATGAGACTTACATGCATACATACATGATTTACATGTACATGCATAAATATATGATCATATGATTTTGATGCATTAAAAAGATTTTTAAATCATACATCATTCAAAGAAATGCATCATACTTTTACAAATCATGTAGGAGGTTCATATCACATTGAAATATCTTTTTCATAAAACCCTTAATCAATTAAGGTTTATTTAATCGATTAAGCTATGCAAAATTGGGAAATCTTTAATCGATTAAGTATGTGATTAACCGATTACTGGTAGGTACATTTTCTACAATCTTGAATTTTAAAGAATCATTAATCGATTAAGTACAATGATAATTGATTAACTGCACCAGAAAACAGAACTGTATATTAACCCAACTTTTTCCATTTAACACGTAACACATATAACATAGAACACACATGACACATAGATCATAGATCATATCTCACATATTTCGGAAATCACATTGCTCATACACTTTCATATCCAGGGAGAGATTTTCCTAGTTTTTGTAAAAGAGAGAAAAGGGAGAAAAAGAATCTTCATGAATCTTTACAGAAATATTTTCATGAATTATATTGTCAAATGTTGTACAAAGAAACCTTGCATCTCACATTTCTATATTATGAGTTTGTTAGACTTGTAGAAAGGTTCTTAGATTCTAGAAGGGTGTATATTCATCACATATAGGTGCAACAATTTGTTTTGTATAGATAATGGCATAAACATATTCTCTAGGTGTGTTAGTATCATCATTGATAGAGAATTGGTTTGGGAAAATCCTGACTGAGGTTAGGTTGAGTCTTCACCCTTAAAAAGGTCATGGTTGGGAGTGATAAGCGGATGAGGCTATATCATGAATTGATGTTGAGTATCCTAAGAGACAGGTTGAAGGTCAAACCGACGTGAGAGTCTCTAGGGCCAAGAAAGGAGGGTTTGTAAAGTCATTGGAAGTGTGTTTGTAACATATATTTGATTCCATAGTGAAGAAGATATCTCGAGATCAGAAGGGGAGGCTTGAATATAGTTTGCATGTGGACAAGCAAACGAACCAGGATAAAAGCCTTGTCTCATTTTTCTTAACCCTTAACTCTTTACGTTTTCGTATTTCTTGATTTACTTAATTTGACATTCATATCATTCTGTGTTATTTGTATATTCTGTTTTGTGCATTAACTTTGTGTTATCATCAGTAAGAGTGCATACAAGTTTAGTGAATCTTGGAGATTAAAGAAAATTGTTTTTCAAAGAAGAAGAACTGGTTAATCGATTAAGTTCTTGAGATAATCGATTATATGCAGAAACAATTAATCATTAAAGCATTAGTTAACCGATTACACAGTAAGGAAAATTGTATAATCTTTTTATTAATTTAACAACGACAATCGTGTACCGTACCAACTATTCACTCCCTCTAGGTGAAGTATAGAGCCCTTGAAACCCAATACCCATAAGGTTGAAAATCTAGCTTATAGGGTAACTTACTAGCAAAGACATCCCCAGAGGCATAGGCCAACCAAGTTAATTGATTAAAAGGACAAGAGCATGGTCTCATCCATGATATAGCTGGACCTTCATTCAGCATACATTAAGTGCATCCCATTCAATATAAATAGAGGAGACCATTTATAAAGGAATTATTCACCATTTTCTTTGACTTCCCTCTACCTTATTCTTTATCTACTATACACTTGTCTTTTATAAATACTGACTTGAGTGTCTTGATAATTAGTTCATCCGAGAAACCTAACTGTCACATCATCCTCCACTAGACCAAAAGAATACATCAATCACTGAAAATATCCTTTTTTAGTTCATAATTAGTTCTTATAAATGATATTTGTCTTCAAAATTGTAATAGCATGACGAAAGAGAGAACATAGAAGTTTCCGCCCATGGAACATAACTTGTTTTTGTATTTCTAGCATTTTTTCTAAAAATTAGTAAATGAATCGATTGTAAGAATAATAATTAATAAAAATATGAATGGCTAGCGTCAAATAAGTAATCTAAGGTACTGTACCAACTATTCACTCCCTCTAGGTGAAGTATAGAGCCCTTGAAACCCAATACCCATAAGGTTGAAGATCTGGCTTATAGGGTAACTTACTAGCAAAGACATCCCCAGAGGCATAGGCTAACCAGGTTAATTGATTAAAAGGACAAGAGCATGGTCTCATCCATGATATAGCTGGACCTTCATTCAGTGTACATTAAGTGCATCCCACTCAATATAAATAGAGGAGACCATTTATAAAGGAATTATTCACCATTTTCTTTGACTTCCCTCTACCTTATTCTTTAGCTACTATACACTTGTCTTTTTAAATACTGACTTGAGCGTCCTGATAATTAGTTCATCCAAGAAACCTAACTGTCACATCATCCTCCACTAGACCAAAAGAATACATCAATGACCGAAAATATCCTTTTTAGTTCATAATTAGTTCTTATAAATGATATATGTCTTCAAAATTCTAATAGCATGACGAAAGAGAGAACATAGAAGTTTCCGCCCATGGAACATAACTTGTTTTTGTATTTCTAGCATTTTTTCTAAAAATTAGTAAATGAATCGATTGTAAGAATAATAATTAATAAAAATATGAATGGCTAGCGTCAAATACGTAATCTAAGGTATACTTGATATAAAAAATAGTGCAGAACACAACTTACAGTTTTTCATTCTGAACTGTTGGATCGGTGAGACGACGTCCGAGGTGGTAGAAATCGAGCTGTTACAGCAACTATTTTTTTCTAGTTTTTGCTGGTTTTCTTGTTCTCATTTTCAAGCTTGTTGCTCTGTTGTATGCCGTATTATTGAGCACATTTTTGTGCTGTATTTTGGAGACACTCTTATATTCCTATTTTGATTATAGTGGAGCTTGATTGACTGGCTTATGCTCCTGATTTTTACTTCTCACTTTGGGAAGGTTTTCCATGTTAAAATTCTGGTGACCCTTGTGTGTTACTTTATTATTTGATATTGCTCCTCATAGATTCTAGCAAGTTGGGGAAATTATTATCCGCTGCATATACTCTGTTAGAGTTTACATTGTTATTGTGTTGAATTTCCCATCAGAGTGGTATTAGAGCTCTTTGGGGTTTGAGGTTATTTCACTTGCTTGAATGATGGAGGCAAATACACATAGACCGATATGTTTGAATGACACTAACTATCACTAGTGGAAAGGAAAAATGAAAGATTTATTATTTGTGAAGAATTTGCATATTCTTGTGTTTGCTACTAAGAATCCATAGTCCAAGTATGATGAAAGTTGGAGTTTTCAACATCAACAAGTTTGTGGTTTCATTCGGCAATATGTAGAAGACAATGTCTATAATCACATTGTTAATGAGGAAAATGAAAAATCTTTATGGAAGAAAATTGAATCCTTGTATGCTTCTAAATCAGGAAATAATAAATTATACTTGTTGAATTCCTTGATGAATTTGAGGTACAAGGAGGGAGCTTCTATTTCAGATCACTTGAATGATTTTCAAGGGGCCCTTGATCAATTATCAGGAATGGGTATCAAGTTTGATGATGAAGTATTGGGACTATGGCTACTGAATACTCTACCATATTCTTGGGAAACATTTCGAGTTTCAATTACAAATTCAGCCCCCAATGGTATTATCTCTTTAGAGAGTATAAAAGGAAGTATTCTTAATGAGGAGATGAGAAGGAAGACACATGGTACTTCATCTCATTCTGAGGTGTTTGTCACTGAAAACAAGGGGATTTGTCACTGAAAACAGGGGAGAAGTTATAGAAAGGAACTAAAAGGTGAAGAGAAAAAGGTAGAAGTAAGTCCAAGTTCACAAGAATGTGGAATATCACTATTGTCACAAAGCATGTCACATATAGAAGAATTGTTTTCAATGGAAAAGGGAGAACAAAGACAAGAAGGACAAACATAACGAGAAGAATCATGATGATGATGATCGTGTTATTGGTGCTACTTGTGATGATCAAATTATTCTTCGTGACCGTGATTTGGTGAATCTTGTATGAGATGAGAGTATGTGGATAATTGATAGTGGTGCTACACTGCATGTTACACCAAGGAAGGAGTTCTTCACATCTTACACTTCTGGTGATTTTGGAGTGTTGAATATGGGTAATGATGGTGTGTCAAAGGTAGTTGGTATTGGCGATATTTGTTTGCATACCAACATGGGAGTGCATTTGTTGCTGAGCGGAGTTAAACATGCTCTAGACGTTCGTTTCAATTTGATTTTTGTGCATATGCTTGATGATGGTGGTTATGATAATCACTTTGGTTCTGGAAAATGGAAACTTACTAGAGATAACTTAGTTGTGGTCAGAGGGGAGAAAAATTATAAACTGTATTGGACAAAAGCTTTGGTTGCTAAAGAAAGTGTGAATGCCATGGATATGGAAGCTTCTTTGTGGCACCGCAGACTCAGCCATATAAGTGAAAAAGGGTTGAATTGTTTAGCAAAAAAGGATGTACTTTCAGGATTGAAGAGTGCAGAGTTGGAGAAATGTTCTCGTTGCATGGCTGGTAAGCAGACTAGAGTATCCTTTAAGAAGCTCAAGGAAGTCAGAGTTGCTTGAATTGGTGCATTCTAATGTCTGTGGTCCATTGAAGGTAAAGTCATTTGGTGGTGCACTTTACTTTGTTACTTTTATTGATGATTATTCAAGGAAGCTTTGGGTCTATGCTTTGAAGACAAAGGACCAAGTGCTTGAAAAGTTCAAACAATTCCATGTTTTGGTTAAGAGACATTCTAGCAAGAAGGTGAAATGCATTCATACTGATAATGGTGGTGAGTATTATGGACCGTTTGACATTTACTGCAAGCAGCAAGGTATTAGACATGAAAAGACTCCTCAGTTTAATGTCTTAGCGGAGAGGATGAACAAGACTTCGGTTGAAAGAGTTAGGTGTATGCTTTATGAAGCAAAATTATCTAAACATTTCTCGGGTGAGGCTTTGTACACGAAAATGCATGTTATTAATCTTAGTTCTGTAGTTGATCTGAATGCTGAGGTGTTAGACAAGATTTGGTTTGGCAAGAATGTTAGGTATGATCATTTGCGAGTCTTCGATTGCAAGACATTTGTGCATGTTCCAAAGGATGAAAGGTCCAAGTTGGATGCAAAGACACGGTAATGCATCTTTATCGGTTATGGTGAAGATGAATTTGGCTACAGGTTATATGATCCTGTTGAGAAAAAAGGTTGTTAGAAGCCGTGATGTGAAGTTCATAGAAGATCAAACCATTGAGGACATTGATAAGATGAAGAAGACTACACCCAAGGAAGATAGTAGATTGTCTGATATTAATCCATTTTGGAAGCCTATACATGATTTGGATACAGTTAAGAATAATGTTCATAATGGTGAGCAACATGATTATGTTGGTGATCAACAGCTTGTAGATGATTTAGATTTTCCCATTGATATTGGTGAAGATGAACATGAGATGTCACAAGATGATAATCTTGGTGATGCTTCTGTACCACCTCAAGTTCAACTTCAGATGTCTAATAGGGAGAGGAAACCATCTACTAGGTACCCTTCTGATGACTATGTTGCTGTGACAGACGGAGGAGAACCTGAATGTTATCATGAGGCCATGGAGAATGAAGAATATAAGAAGTGGTTGGATGCAATGCAAGATGAAATGAAGTCCTTGCATGATAATCACACTTTTGATTTGGTCAAATTGCTAAGAGGGAAGAAGGTTTTGGAAAACAGGTGGATTTATAGGGTGAAGCAAGAAAGTAATTCTACATATCCAAGGTATAA
>NC_032024.1:10229781-10270904 GCF_001865875.1 Lupinus angustifolius
TTTGGAGGTAGAGCAAATAGATGTAAAAATTGCTTTTCTTCATGGTGATTTGAAGGAAGAGATTAATATGAAACAATCTAATGGTTTTCTTGTAGAAGGGAAAGAAGACTATGTGTGTAGGCTGAAAAAGTGTCTATATGGTTTGAATCAGGCTCCACGACAATGGTACAAGAAGTTTGAGTCTTTTATGTGTGAGCAAGGCTACAAGAAGACTACTTCTGATCATTGTGTCTTCATTAGAAAGTTTTATGATGGTGATTTTATCATCCTGTTATTGTATGTTGATGACAGGCTTATTGTTGGGAAAAATATTTCCATGATTGACAGGTTAAAGAAGCAACTAGGCAAGTCATTTGCCATGAAAGACATGAAGAAGCAACTAGGCAAATCATTTGTCATGAAAGACATGGGAGCTGCTAAGCAGATTCTTGGTATAGGAATCATGCGAGATAGGCAAGAAAAGAAACTTTGGCTGTCACAGGAACACTATATTAAAAGAGTGTTATAGAAGTTCTAGATGGAAAATGCTAAGGCGGTAAGCACTCCTCTTGCTACTCATTTTAAGTTGAGTGCTAAACAATATCCTTCAAATGATGCTGAAAAATCAGATATGCAACAAGTTCCTTATGCATCTGCTGTGGGAAGTTTGATGTATACAATGGTGTGTAAAAGACTAGATATTACACATGCTGTTGGTACAATTAGTAGATTTCTGTCAAATCCAGGTAGAGAGCATTGGAATGTTGTGAAATGGATTTTGAGGTATCTTTGTGGTATTGCTAGTATGTGGCTTTGTTTTGGAGGTGATAAACTTACTCTTGTGGGCTATACTGATTCTGATATGGCTGGAGACATTGATTCCAGAAAGTCTACTTCAGGTTACTTGATTAAGTTTGCAGGGGTAGCTGTAGCATGGCAATCCAGGTTGCAAAAGTGTGTTGCATTGTCCACTAATGAGGCAGAGTTCATTGCCATTATAGAAGCATGCAAAGAGTTGCTTTGGGTGAAGAAATTCTTGTAGGAGCTTGATTTTGTGCAAGAGAAATACTTGTGAAAGTGTGCATGTCAAGAGGAACACTTTGGAAAGCTCTCCTTGAACGTCATGGTTTTGATGCGGACAACTTGTGCCTAAAAGTGCTTGAAGATCACCAACAAATCAACGTGCTTAAGTCTTTTATTTGGTACTAGGCTTAGACTAGATTCTAGTTTAAGTTGAGTCGAAGGCTTAGGGCACCTAATACATGTCTCACATGCATTTATCTTTTAAATCATTTCATCCATGAGATATGTCATTTCATAATATGTTCATGCATTACATAAATACATGTATATGTGCATTCTAGGCATAAAACTAAGTGTTAAACATGTATTATCTAAGTGCATAACATATTTGATGTTTTCTATTTGAAAATACACATTTTATTTAGTGTTAATCGATTAACCATACTTTTAATCGATTAACCCAACTGCTGTGAAAAGTGGTTGCTACTGGAACACGTTTTTGAAATGCAGTTAATCGATTAAGGCTTTACGTTAATCGATTAACCTAACTAATTTTTAAGTTGTTGGAACTGAAAAACTGAATAACAGAATCAGTTATAATTTTTAGTCCCGTTAATCGATTAAGAAGGCATTTAATCGATTATCTGGGGTTCTGGACTGATTCTTTATAAACTGCGTTTTCAGAATTAATCTCATAAGTTGCATGTTGCATTTATTAGAGAGTTAGAGCATTCTACGTGTTAATTGTTGCATCTATTTGTTAAGTGCATTAGTGAGTTTAGAAATGAGAGATTCCTTGCTTTAGGATTGAGTGCATTTCATGTTATAATCTCTCATGTTTTCCCTCACATGTTCATGCATATTTTGATGCGTTTTTCATGAAGTTTTATGATTCTGTAACTTCTGTTTTCATAACTAATACTTGTCATTTCACATGAGTTTGTGTTAGATGTGCATTAGAGTAAAGCCTTCTTGTTATATTTGAGCTTAGAAATAGCTTTATTTTACTCTTGTAATTGTTGTAAAGGGAATCTCTTGGTGTCGTATCACCAGTAGAGATTGTGTGTTTCTTCATAGCTTAGAGTGTAAGAAAAGGAAAGAACGAGAGATTCTTTGGCTGGGGCTACGCCGAAAGAAACGTTTTCTTTATCGGTAGGAAGGGAGTCAAACCATTGGATAGTTTCTTTGATTTCTTGTCATTTGCTAAGTGTTGTAATTGGATAATGTGTTTGTAAATTACATTGATTCGATTATAGTGAAGGAAATCTCCCAAGTCAGCCGGGAGGCCTGGATGTAGTTTGCAGTGGACAGCAAACGAACCAGGATAAAAATTCGCGTTGCAGGATTTGTTTTCTCTCTCTCTCTTTACTGTTTTCAATCGATTAATTTGTATATTTGATTCAACTAATACATTCTGTTCTTTTGTTGTATTGCAAGCTATTCTGATATACAAATTTGTAAGCTCTGTATTCGTTCTGTTATCGGTTATCTGTTTCGCATTTAATCGTTTCTGTAATTGCTTACTGGTTCTGTTTAATCGATTAATATTCCTGTGTTAATCGATTATACTGTTTCTATTAATCGATTAAAATAGTTTCTGTTTAAAACTGTTTTTTGTGTTAATCGATTAAGACTGTGCTTATAATCGATTATCCTTTTCTCCTTAATCGATTAAATAGGGTTGATTCAGCATTAAGTGTTGATTTGCGAAAAGCGGTAATTCTAACCGCGACACCTATTCAACCCCCCCCTTCTAGGTGTATTGTAACCACTGATACCTAACAAGTGGTATCAGAGCTAGTACGAAGTGCTAGCTCAACCGCGTATTCGTGATCCTAAAGGGAAAAGGAATGGGTTCTTCAAATCCATTTGGTGGTGATGGGTCATCCATTAATCGACCACCAATATTCAGTGGTGAAGGGTATGCCTACTGGAAAGTGCGCATGCAAATTTTTATTGAGGCCATAGACTCGGATATTTGGGAATCCGTAGTCAACGGCCCTTACGTTCCACAACATCTTGTGGACGATCAACCTAAAGATAAACCGAAAAGTTTATGGACCGATGATGAGCGCAAAAAGGTCCAGCATAACCTGCGCGCCAAAAACATCATCACATCGGCCCTATCATATGATGAATTCTTTAGGGTCTCGCAGTGCCATAATGCGAAAGAAATGTGGGACACTTTACAAGTGACTCACGAAGGCACTAGCGAAGTCAAGCGCGCAAGACTGAACGCGCTGACCCACGAATATGAGTTGTTTCGCATGTTACCAAGCGAATCAATATGTGATATGCAAAAGCGATTCACTCATATTGTCAACCATTTAGTTGCTCTCGATAAATCATTTGCTAGAGGTGAACTAACTAATAAAGTTTTGCGTTGTCTTGACAGGAGATGGCAACCAAAGGTGACTGCAATTGTTGAGTCTAAAGATTTAGATTCTATGCCTTTAGCTACTTTATTTGGAAAACTTCAAGAGCATGAAATGGAGTTGGGTCGCTTGACCATGAATGAAGAATCAGACCGGAAGAAGAAGAGCATCACTTTGAAGGCCACGACCTCCAAAGACAAAGAAGAGAAAATTGATGATGAATCTGATTCCGATCTAGATGATGAAACTATGGGTCTCCTAGTCCGAAAATTTAGCAAATTCATTAAAAGAAAAGGAGGACTCAAAAAGTTTCAAAAGAAGGAAGCGAAAGAGTCAACCAGTAAAGGCAAGAATAACAAGGATCGCTTCACTTGCCATGAGTGTGGAAAGGTAGGGCACATGAGGTTTCAGTGTCCAACCTACCTAAAGAAGGTTGATTCAGAGAAGAGCACTCCCAGGGACTTCAAATCCAAGAAAGCTTACATCGTTTGGGATGTACCTGAGGAGGAATCGACATCGAGCACCTATAGTGAGGAGGAGTCAGCAAAGCTGTGTCTGATGGCCAGATCTGACATCAATACAAATTCAGACTCATGCAAGGGCAATGATGAGGTATATTCTGACACCTCATCCACTTCGAATGATTCACCTCCTTATGATGTATTGTATGATGCTTATGTCGAGTTGCATGATGAATTAAAGAAATTGGCTAGAATTAACATTGATAGGAAAAGAATAATCCTGATAAACGAACAAAAAATAAGCCAATTACAAAAAGAATTAGATGAATTAAAACTGGAAAATGAAACTTTAGATCTCATCTATTCTTGTAGTTCATGTAACTGCTCTGCTAGTAACTTATGTCAAAAACCTGTCTGTGAGACTTGCGAGACTTTGCAAGAGGACAATTTTAAACTAAATGAAAAACTCACACGTCTCACAAACAGTAAACTGCAATTAGATAACCTGCTTAATCAAACTAGAAATGTTGGTGATCGAACTGGTCTAGGTTATACTCGCACTGCTAAAAAGAAGCGACCATATAGAAAACCGGTAGCTCAAGCTAAAAACAAATATCATAAGCATTCTCCTACTTGTTTTTATTGTAACACATATGGTCATACTTATCATTCATGCTATATCAAAAAGTATGGTATACCTAGCGGAGTTTATGTATGGAAAAAGAAGGGAGATAATTCCCTAATCACTAACAGAAAAGGACCCAACACCAATTGGGTACCTGAGAAAAGTAAGTAATCTATTTTGCAGGTATGTCTCCGAACACATGGACAAAAATGGTACTTAGATAGTGGGTGTTCGAGGCATATGACAGGTGATAGATCAAATTTCCTGGATCTCTCACTTAAAGGAAAAGGATACGTCACTTATGGAGACAACAACAAGGGAAAGATACTCGGCACAGGAACAGTTGGTAACTCATCCCAAACTCTGATTGATAATGTCCTTTATGTTGAAGGACTAGAACATAACTTGTTGAGTATAAGCCAACTCTGCGATAAAGGTAATCGTGTATCCTTCGATTCTGATTGTTGTGTCATTCGTGATATTTTATCTAATAACGTTAAATTTGTTGGTCACCGTATAAATAATATTTACATGGTTAATTTGGACGATGTCACTACATTATTTTCAAAATGCCTTATTTCTAAAGAAGATGACATCTGGCTATGGCATAGACGTGTTGCACATATCCATATAAAGCATCTAGATAAATTATCATCAAACGAACTAGTTGAGGGGCTACCAAAATTGAATTTTAAAACTAAAGAAATTTGTGACACTTGTCAAAAGTGTAAACAAACCAAAAACTCTTTTAAAAATAAAAATGTGATATCCACCTCAAGACCTTTGGAGCTACTCCATATGGACTTGTTTGGACCATCACAAATCATGAGTTTTGGTGGTAGTTACTACGCTCTAGTTATTGTTGATGATTTCTCTAGATTTACATGGACATTGTTTTTATCATCAAAAAGCGACGCGTTCAAAAATTTTAAAAATCTTGCCAAGCAAATCCAAAACCAACTTAACCTAAAAATAATATATATACGAAGTGATCACGGGGGAGAATTTGAGAACTTTCAGTTCGACAAATTCTGTGATAAGCATGGCATTTTGCATCAGTTCTCTGCTCCTCGCACTCCACAACAAAATGGAGTTGTAGAGAGGAAAAATCGTGTTTTAGAAGAATTAGCGAGAACCATGCTTAACGAAAGTAATACCCCCAAGTACTTCTGGGCTGATGCAGTTCATACTGCATGCTATGTTATAAATCGAGTACTCTTAAGGCCAAACTTGAACAAAACTCCTTATGAACTTTTAAAAGGCCGCAAACCAAATATATCCCATCTTCACGCTTTCGGTTGCAAATGTTTTATATTAAATAATGGAAAGCGGGCCTTAGGGAAATTCGACTCTAAAGCCGATGAGGGAATATTTTTGGGATACTCGATTCATAGCAAAGCGTTCAGAGTCTTTAACAAATATTTAATGCAAGTTGAAGAGTCTATCCATGTACAGTTTGACGAATCTTCTCCAAAAGAGAAGAGAAAGGTCGTTTCTGATGATGTTGCAGGTGCTTTGGAAGAAGCATACTCCAAGGACATGGATAATGAAAAAGGAGCCAATGATGAAGGTCAAATCGAACCTCAAGAGCACTCAGACATGCCTACCGTGTGGAAAACAAAGAAAGCTCACCCAATTGATAAAGTTATAGGTGACATATCTACGGGAGTGGTAACCCGTAGTTCCTTACGAAATTTCTGTAATTTTGTAGCTTTTGTATCGCAAATTGAGCCTAAGACCGTTGATGAGGCCATTGAGGATGTACACTGGGGTATAGCTATGCAAGAAGAGCTAAACCAGTTTGAGCGCAATCATGTGTGGGACTTGGTCCCCAAACCTAATGATCATCCCGTAATTGGTACTCGATGGGTCTTCAGAAATAAACTTGATGAATCTGGCTTAATAATTCGAAATAAAGCACGTTTGGTGGCCAAAGGCTACAACCAGGAGGAGGGTATCGATTATGACGAAACCTACGCTCCTGTAGCCAGACTAGAGGCCATCAGAATGCTTCTTTCCTTTGCATCTTTAATGAACTTCAAACTCTTTCAAATGGATGTAAAAAGCGCCTTCCTGAATGGATACATTCAAGAAGAAGTTTATGTTGACCAACCGCCTGGTTTTGAAAATTTTAAATATCCGAACCATGTTTACAAACTTAAAAAGGCACTATATGGTCTCAAACAAGCTCCTAGAGCTTGGTATGACAGACTTAGTACCTTTCTTTTAGAAAAAGGGTTCGAGAGAGGCTTGGTTGACACAACGCTTTTTATTAGAAAATCAGAAAATCATGTTCTGCTTGTACAAATCTATGTAGATGACATAATATTTGGATCTACTAATGATATCTTGTGTAGAGAATTTTCTGAGATGATGCAGGGGGAGTTCGAAATGTCTATGATGGGAGAACTCACATTCTTTCTAGGATTGCAGATAAAGCAGCTAGAAAGTGGGATATTCATCCATCAGGCGAAATACTGCAAAGAGCTACTCAAGAAATTTGAAATGGACAAATGTAAGGAAGCTTCCACACCTATGGCATCTGCTTGCTACTTAGACAAAGATGAGAAAGGAAAAGCAATCGAGGTAACGAAGTATCGTGGTATGATTGGGTCTTTACTTTACTTAACTGCAAGTAGACCTGATATCATGTTCAGTGTATGCATGTGTGCGAGATATCAATCATCACCTAGAGACTGAGGGGGAGATATGTTGGGTTTGGGCTCCTTTCCTATGTGGAGAAAGACCTAGTTGAGCAAAGCCCACTCGTCCCACTTCTAATAGATAGGGGTCAGATGTGGCAAGGGAGTCAAGGCAATTTAGGCAAAAAGAGGCAATTGAAAAGTGTGAGAGAAGATAAGAAAACTCAACCCGCAGGAACTTCGAGCAGCCATGGAAAATTCGCGACTGCGCCTTCGTTTACCGTTGGATCGGGCTGAAATTTGGACAGAAGGTTCACAACTTATAGTTCTTCATTCTTAACGGTTGGATTGGTGATACGACATCCAAGGTGGTAGAAATAGAGCTGATAATTAGTTCATCCGAGAAACCTAACTGTCACTTCATCCTCCACTAGACCAAAAGAATACACTAATGACCGAAAATATCCTTTTTTATTTCTAATTAGTTCTTATAAATGATATCTGTCTGCAAAATTCTAATAGCATGATGAAAGAGAGAACATAGAAGTTTCCGCCCATGGAACAGAACTTGTTTTTGTATTTCTAGCATTTATCTAAAAAATAATAAATGAATCGATTGTAAGAATAATAATTAATAAAAATATGAATGACTAGCGTCAAATAAGTAATTTAAGGTATACTTGATATAAAATATAGTGCAGAATTATTGGAAATCTAATAGTTTAAATCTATTTATTAATTCAATATGATGGATTTCTTTAGAATTTATGACTAATATGTGGAGTAAATTTTTTAAACTTACTATTGGAGTAAGTGGATCCCCTCCCTAGAACAAATTTATTATCTCAGATTATTTGGTAAAGCTTTATAATGGATTAATGGATAATTTTAAGAAAATAATTTCTTTACGAATCATATTATTTTAACACAGAAGTATATGGCTTTGTCCAATATTAATTAGATGAAAATATGAGAGTACCGACCGATCCTCACAGTTTATTTGGTTTGTCATGTTATTAATATCATAGTATACATTCTTTTATTTTTGTTTTTATGTAACAAAAATTGCAAAATTCCAACTCAGTATTTAATCATCATACATATTATGTATGTGGTGTCTTAACCACAGTTATTGGAGTTTCTCAACCACTGCCATTTCAATGATGTCAGTGAAGATTCATGTTCATTGAGTATAAAGTAAAAAAAAAAATCATTTCTATTTATTTTTAGATTGGAGCCATCAAAGACTTGGTGAAGTGATACAAACATCCATTGGATATCATAAAATAATCACATGTTAATATTGAATATTGTTTCATCCCGCTTCCAGAATACACACTATGTTCGAACAAAGACAACTATTGACATAGGTTCGAGCAAGATAATCATAATTTGGACACTCTCACCTCTCAGCCAGGCAGTCCGAGCCAACATGTATTGGTCAGGCGAAATAACTTCTGACACTCTACTGCTACGCCGCATGCATAACACAAACCTCTACTACATGTCGCATGCTACCTACGTCCTACTATACCTCTCAACATCCGAAAGAATGGACCAATGACATAATGACACATATCTCCTTCATGTACTGACTTGATCATCGGAGAACCTTTTCCAATATCTCCCCTGGCGGGTTCAAGCACATCCCAAGCTACACTAGAAGATTCCAACAAATTCCTACCGTCCAAATCCACCTTCTCAAGAAAAAAAAACATTAGCATCAATTGTAGCTTACCTACACCATGATGACCTAACCAAACTAACCCCTTGAGTCAAATTGAAGCAGTCCTAGTTAACATGCCCCCAAACGATAACTGGCCTTCTCAAAACCTTCAATCCCATATACAACCCTCTATCCAGGCAAGTAGAACTCACAATACCAACCGAAACCCTACCAAGCCAAGCACTCAATGATAAGTGCCAAAAATACCTAATTTTCATACACTTTTCATGGCACTTATCCTATACAAATCATGTAAAACCAACTTAATTCAACACTTTTTAGATAAATTGTAATATTTTGATTTTATATTTTTGTCCACCTCTTCTCCAAATATTTGTGCAAAGTTTCTAGGAAAAATGAAGAGAATAAGCCACTTTTGATGCACACATGAAGCTGCTCACTAAGCAGCATAACGAGGATATTCAGCACCACCCAGCTGACCTAACACTAACTTGGCTCGGTCAGACATAAGCTTTACACAGTCAGACTCAAGCCTGGCATAAGACAATCTGTTGAAGCAGACAACTCATTGTGCACCTTGTGACCGCCCAGCTGGAACCACACACCTAGCCAGAGTAGGACAAACTGCTCAAGCAGGCAGCTCAGTGTGACCACCTAAGTAGCCAGGCTGGATCCAGCAAGGGGTCAACTTCACTTAGCCACCAAGCAACTTTGACATCATGCATGACCTCACTTGACAAGGCCCCTGAGCACTTTCCAGAGTAGCCCACAATAGCCTAGTCAAGTAGCTCAGAACTAGCTTTGGTGAGTCAACACCAAGTAGTTGACTAAGCTGCTTGGTCATGGACCAAACCCATGCTGAAGGGTTTGGTGCCCCTGGCGTGGGCAAGCAGGTGAGCCAGGCGGTGACCTGGTTGCCTATAAATAAGGTCCCCATTCCATCCATTTGAATATACTTCATACAACACTTCAATACACATTATCACATTCATTCTTCATTCTTTTTCTCACTTCTTCTCTCTAGAAATTCTGGTTACAGTTCTAAGCTTGTTCTAGGTAATTTCATGTAATTTTCTCTTAGAATTCGAGATGAGAAATGAGTTGGAATATGTGATACAAAAATTAATTTTGTAATCCTATTTGAGTCCAAAAGCATCTTATCCTTGGATAGATGGCTGATGCTCCTACACATTGATTTGGATTATGGTGTAATGTTACTTCTTTTCTTCATTTGTATCATCTTTTGATTTCAATATATTCAAGTTATTACTTTTGGTTATTTTTTATTCTTTAAGAAGTTCTTAATGCAGTTTTAGCTTGATCACTTAAAACTTGATTTAAAGATCCAAAAATGCTTCTTCATAAGGTATTGACAAGTGAACTAAAAAGTATAACCTACACCTTAGTTCACTTGCCATATCAAAGCATCTATTTTAAGCAACTCATGTTCAAGGCTAAATAAAGTTAACAGAGCCTGAAGTAGGATGTGACAACCTACTCCCTCGAGTGACAATTAATTATTATTTAGTGTATTACATAAGGTTTGAAAATCATCTTTTCCATACTAGGACACTAGATGGGGGATTTAGACATGGTGTTTGGAATTAACTAAAGTATAACACATAACTTGTTTAATGTTTTCAAAATCATTTGAGTTTAGAAATAATTTCATATTTCAAACCAATTTTGTCGTCAAGAATTTGTGAATATTAGTTTATGCTTGCATGTCAACTTTTATGCAACAACATAACATAAAAACACCAAAAAGTTGTTAATCATTATTTTTGCTATAATATGTCTATATGATTATCTTCTATTAATGCAATTCCATTTGGTTCAATAATCCTATACTATACTGTAATTGAATCTTGGAAGAGATGCAAGTGTAAAATAATAAAGTGTTAACTTATAAATTTTACTTGTTGATTAAGGATTCCTAAAAACATAAGTTCAAACCAATTCATGGTTTGTAACTTTGTACATAGGAATAATATGCAAAAGTGCAATCCAATCATTGAATTGTTACTTAACAATAAAAGAGTGATGAATAATAAATCTAACCGCTAACATTTACTTTCTATCATTTATTTTCCGCAACTAACATTTACTTTATTCATTTACTTTCCGCAACTAACATTTATTTTCTGTCATTTATTTTTTCGCAACTCACATTTATTTATTATTTTATTATTTATACCAATACTTCGAAAGAATTGGTATGATTAACTGCTAACTTTATTCTTTTGTTTATTTTATTATTCTTTGATACCAAACTTTCATAAGTAATGGTATGATTAACTTAATAAAATGAGACCGACCTTTATGATATTATTTAAAGGAATAAAAAAATGGAGTAAATAAATAAAGTCACTAATTAAATAAATTATTTATCACCCATCACTCTTAAATTAATTTAATAAACTTGCAACAACCTGAATTGGGCTGTAAGAAAATCTGCTTTTAATAAATTAGTGCCGCTAGTGGGGAATTGCTTTTTAATAGAAATTTTTTATATAGTATAATATATCGTTAATAATTGTGCATAAAAATTTTCTTTACTTCTTGTACAAATTCAGTTTTTAATTTGTATAAAAATGTAAATTACAAGCTTCGTAAATTAATTTCTTTTCTTACTAATCTTTCTTTGCAAATAGACAGATTTTTTATTGTGTTTTCATTTCAAGAAAATGGACCAACATCTTGACATCCATACTGAAATAAAAAATTTCATAAATGAGTTTCATCAAAAGCTCAACAAGGTGCACCAAAAGTTACTTGAATTGCCAAATCATTTGGAGAAGGCAAATGAACAAAACTTTTGGTGTCACAGTTGTGCTAATCAAAAGACGATCTATTTTATTAACAACCAACAAACATCTCACCAATCTCAAAACAAACTTGAGGAAATACTGGAGCAATTCATGTAGACCACCATCAAGCATCAAAAGATCATAGATAATGCTATCAAAAATATGGAGGATCAAATCAGGCGCATAACTGAACATCATTCAACTATTTCAGAACATTGTGAAAGTATTACAACTAGAAGTTGAAAAATGGTGGGAAAGGTTGTTGAAAAAGAAAAAGAAAAAGAAAGAGAAGAAGAAAAGGAAAAATTGAAAAAAATGTAAATAAAAAAGTAGATGTACCAGAAACTAGCGGGGTGCAAAAGTAAAGAAAAACAATACACACTAGTTCAGAAAAAATACCTTATCCCACAGCTTCATCAAAATCAAAAAAGGAGGAGCAATTTGCTAGGTTCATGGAAACCTTCCAATTATTAAATATCAATATTCCATTTGCCGAAGCCTTGGAACAAATGGCAACATACTCAAAATTCATGAAAGAACTACTATCAATGAAGAGGATCTATCAGGAGAAAGAAGTTATTTAGCTTAACGCAACTTGTAGTGCCATCCTTCAAACCAACATTCCTCATAAGCTGAAGGACCAAGGAAGTGTGACTATTCCAGTCATAATTGGAGTAGTTTCGGTAGGCAAAGCACTTGTTGATCCCGGGGCAAGTGTCAGCCTAGTGCCACTATCCATGATGATGAGAACTGGAGGGTTACAACTAAGGCCGACAAGAATGTCTCTACAACTAGCCGAAATTTCCATCAAGTATCCAGAAGGGGTTGCAGAAGATGTGTTGGTAAGAGTTGATAATTAATAAAATAGGGTTAGATATGAAAAATGGAAAACTGATAGTTCGAATGGAAAATGATGAAATTCAGTTTGACATTTTCAAGGCGATATATCATCTAAGAGATAAGGGGCAAAGTGTTCAGATCAATATCCTAGAAGAAATTTGCTCAGAACAGCCTCAGCCTGATGAATCTTGGGAGATGCAAGAACTTAATTTGGAGAAAGGAGTAAAATAAAAATTAATCAGAAGTCTTTCTGTTGACCAAATTTCTCCACTAACAAAGCTTGAAAAAAATCAAGGTGGAGATGAAAAAAAAAGAACAAGAACTAGAAATGAAGGAGTCACCTTTACATTTAAAATATGCATTCTTAGAAGGCAACACTAATAAATCAGTCATCATCAGCAATTCACTTTCCACTTTGGAAGAACAAAAACTGAGAGAAGTCATGGAGAAACACCATTATGCAATTGGTTGGATCTTGAAGATTTGAAGGGAATTAGTCCTTTTTATTGCATGCATAAAATCATAATGGAGGATGATTACAAACAAGTGGCTCAACCATAAAGAAGGCTCAATCCGATAGTGAAAGAGATTGTTCGGAAAGAAGTGGTCAAAATGTTAGATGCTGGTATGATTGACCCCATTTCAGACAACAAATGGGTAAGTCCTGTTGAAGTGGTGCCGAAAAAAGGAGGAATGACGGTAATCAGAATCGATAATGACGAACTCATTCCAACTAGAGTTGTTACTGGTTGGAGGGTGTGCATTGATTATCGCAAACTCAATGCAGCCACCAGAAAAGATCATTTCCCCTTGCCCTTCATGGATCAGATGCTTGAAAGATTATAAGGGTGAGCCTTCTACTATATCTTACATGGATATCCGGGACATAATCAAATTGTTGTGGATCCACAAGATCAAGAGAAGACAACATTTACATGTCCTTGTGGTGTTTATGCTTATAGAAAGATGCCATTCACATTATGTAATGCACGAGCAACTTTTAAAAGTTGCACGCTGGCAATATTCGCATGCTTAGTTGAGAAATGCATCGAGATCTTCATAGATGACTTCTTAGTATTTGGAGATTCTTTTCACTTATGCCTGAAGAATCTAAAAACAGTGTTTGAAAGATGTGTGGAGACCAACTTGGTGTTGAACTGGGAAAAATGCCACTACATGGCCCCTGAAGGAATTGTTTTGGGGCACAAGATTTCAGAAAAGGGAATAGAAGTTGATAAGGCAAAGGTTGAGGTCATAGAGAAGCTTCCACCACCAATAAATGTTAAAGATATCATAAGCTTTTTAGGACATGCTGGATTGTACCGCCGCTTCATCAAGGACTTTTCCAAAACAACTAAGCCTCTTTGCAAACTCCTCCTTAAAGATTTTGTTTTTAATTTTGATAATTCCTATTTAGAATCATTCAAAACTTTGAAAAAATGCTTGGTAACTGCTCCTGTCATAATTTCAGCTAACTAGAATCTACATTTTGAACTAATGTGTGATGCTAGTGATTATGCAGTTGGTGCAGTCGTGAGATAGAGGAGGGAGAAGGTGTTCCCTGCAATACATTATGCTAGCAAAGTTTTAAACGAGGTACAAGTTAACTATGTCACAACTGGAAAAAATTGCTAGCTATTGTATTTGCATTGAAAAAATTTAGAAGTTATTTGATTGAGGCCAAAATTATTGGTTTTACTGATCATGCCACAATATAATACCTTCTAAAGAAACCTGACTCCAAACCAAGGTTAATACGGTGGGTGTTACTTTTGCAGGAATTTGACTTAGAAATATGTGACAAAAGTGGAAAAGACAATCTCATGGCAGATCACTTGTCACGATTAATCATGAAGAAGTCACGAAAGGAGAAAAAGAAATAGTTGAAGTATTCCCAGATGAAAAGCTATTTCTCATTCAAGACAAACCATGGTTTGCTGATATAGCCAACTATAAAGCCTCAAGAATCATTCCTGATCACTTAATTTATCAGCAGAGGCGAAATTTTCTCAAGGAGGTCAATCATTATTTCTGGGACGAGCCATACCTGTTCAAAGAAGGAACCGACAGCATAATCAGATGATGTATGGATTCAAAGGAGGCTCATAAAATTTTATGGCATTGCCATAATTCAGCCTACAGAGGACATTACAATGGAGAGAGAACAACTGCGAAAGTTCTCCAATCATGTTTTTTCTGGCCCACTATTTATAAAGATGCCAATTTTTTCTTTCAAAAATGTGATGTCAGCCAAAGATCTGGCGGAATTGGGAGAAGAAATGAAATGCCTTTGCAAAAAATTATGTAATTAGAAATTTTTGACTGTTGGGGCATTGATATCATGGGTCCTTTGCCATCATCATTTTCAAATGAATATATCTTGGTGGCTGTTGAATATGTATCTAGATGGGTAGATGCATTAGCAACACCAAAAACAGATGGAAAAACAGTTATAATTTTTTGAAAAAGAATATTTTTACCCGCTTTGGAACTCTGAGAGTACTCATAAGTGATGGGGGAAGTCTCATTTTGTAAATTCCCAATTACGAAAGGTTCTAGAATTTTACAATGTTAGACATAAGGTAACATCACCTTATCACCCATAAACCAATGGGCAAGCTGAAGTATCCAACAAAGAACTGAAAAGAATTTTAGAAAAGACAGTCCATCTTCAAGAAAAGACTAGCCACAATAGTTGGATGATACTTTATGGGCATACAAAACTGCATTTAAATCACCAATAGGCCAAACTCCATACCAACTAGTTTATGACAAAGCTTGTCATTTACCAGTTGAATTGGATTATGGTGTAATGTTATTTCTTTTCTTCATTTGTATCATCTTTTGATATCAATATATTCAAGTTATTACTTTTGGTTATTTTTTATTCTTTAAGAAGTTCTTAATGCAGTTTTAGCTTGAATACTTAAAACTTGATTTAAAGAACCAAAAATGCTTATTCATAAGGTATTGACAAGTGAACTAAAAATTATAACCTACACCTTAGTTCACTTGCCTTATCAAAGCATCTATTTTAAGCAACTCGTGTTTAAGGCTAAATAAAGTTAACGGATCCTGAAGTAGGGTGTGACAACCTACTCCGACGAGTGACAATTAATTATTATTTAGTGTACTACATAACGTTTGAAAATCATATTTTCCATACCAGGACACTAGATGGGGGATTTAGACTTGGTGTTTGGAATTAACCAAAGTATAACACATAACTTGATTTATACTTTCAAAATCATATGAGTCTAGATAAGTGCCAAAAATACAAGGAACCTAGTTGTAAGTGCCAAAAATACCTAATTTCCATACATTTTTCATGGCACTTATCCTATGTAATTAATGCAAAACCAACTTAATTCAACACTTTTTAGATAAACTGTCATACTTTGATTTTATATTTTGTCCACCTCTTTTCCAAATCATTGTGTGAAGTTTTCTAGGAAAAATCTAAGAGAAGAAAAAATCAAAAAAATAGTCAAGCAAGGAGGTGTCCACATAAGCCACTTTTGATGCAAACATGGCAAACTAAGTGCTTGGCCATAAGCATGGACCAAAACATGAATTTGCTCACTAAGCAGCCTGGCATGGACAAACAGGACCGCCTAGCTGACATAACACCAACCTTGCTCGATCAGACACAAGATTTACACGATCAGACTCAAGCTTGACACAAGACAACCTGCTGAAGCAGACAACTCATTGTGAACCTGGACCGCCCAACTTGGAACCACACATCTGGGCAGAGCAGGACAAGCTGCTCAAGCAGCTCAGCGGTGCCAATTTAGCAGCCAGGTGGGCTGGACCCATTAAGTGGTCAACTTGACTTAGACACCAAACAAAAATTACATCATGCATGACCTTACTTGACAAGTCCCCTAAACACTTTTCAGAATAACCCACAATAGCTTGGTCAAGTAGCTCACAACTAGCTTTGGTGAGTCAACACCAAAAAGCTGACTAAATTGCTTGGCCAAGGACCAAACCCATGCTGAAGGGATTGATGCGCCCAACGTGGACAAAAAGAGGGTCAGGCGGTTACCTAGTTGCCTATAAATAGAGGCCCTCTTCAACCATTGAACTACACTTCCATTCTTCATTTCTTCTCTAAAAAACACTTCACTTTAGAATTCTTGTACTTTGAGCCCACGGTTCCAAGCTAGTTCTTAGGTAATTTTTGTCATTTTCTCTTAGAATTCAAGAGGAGAAAGGAGTTGGCAAATGTGATGCAAAAGTTAATTTTGTATTCTCATTTGGTTCCAAAAACGTCTCATCCTTGCATAGATGGTTAATGCTCCTACACATTGATTTGGATTATGGTGTAATGTTATTTCTTTTCTACATTTGTATCATCTTTTGATTTCAATACATTCAATTTATTACTTTTGGTTAAGTTTTGATTCTTAAATAAATTCTTAATGCGATTTTAGCTTGATCACCTAAATCTTGATTTAAAGATCCAAAAATGCTTCTTCTTAAAGTGTTGACAAGTGAACTAGAAAGTATAACCTGCACCTTAGTTCACTTGCCATATCAAGCATCTAGTTTAGGCAACTTATGTTTCAGGCTAAATAATGTTAACAGAGCCTGAAGTAGGGTGTGACAACCTAATCTGACCGATGGCAATTAGTTATTATTTAGTGTATTACATAAGGTTTGAAAATCATATTATCATACTAGGACACTAGATGGGGGATTTAGAAATGATTTATGGAATTAACCGAAATATAACATATAACTTGTTAATGTTTTTCAAAAGTCATTTGAGTATAGAAATAATTCCATATTTCAAACCAATTTTCTCCTCAAGAATGTGTAAATATTAGTTTATGTTTCCTTGTTAACTTCTATGCAACATAACACTAAAACCATCAAAAATTTATTAATCATTATTTTTCTATCATATGTCTATATGATTTTCTTCTATTAACGCAATTCCATTTGGTTCGACTTAACCCTATACTGTACTACAATTTAATCTTGAAAAGAGATGCAAGTGTAAAGTGTTAACTTATAAATTTTATTTGTTGATAAAAGATTCCTCAAACCATAAGTGCAACCAATTCATGGTTTGTAACTTTGTACATTGGAATAATATGCAAAAAGTGCAATCCAATCAATGGATTGTTACTTACCAATAAAAGAGGGATGAAAAATAAATCTAATCACTAATATTTACTTTCTGTCATTGACTTTCCGCAACTAACATTTACTCTCTATCATTTACATTTTCGCAACTAACATTTATTTATTACTTTATTCTCTTATTCTTTATACCAACCATTCGAAGGAAGTGGTACGATTAACTGCTAATTTTATTCTTTTATTCATTTTATTATTCTTTGATACCAACCTTTCGTAAGAAATGACATGGTTAACTTATTATTCTTTGATACCAACCTTTATGGTATGGTTAAAGGAACCCGAAAAGGGAGTAAATAAATAAAGTCACTAATTAAATAAGTTGTTCATCACTCAAAATTAAGTAAAGAAACTTGCAACAACTCGAATTAACCTTCAACAAAGTGACACATTTGTTGTTGAGGGGGGAATTCATGTTGTGGAAATCTGCTTTTTCAACACCTACACCTTTTGATCTCCGAGGCAATCCTTTGATCGGTATAATTAAATTTGCTTTCTTCAAAGCTATACTAGTCATAACTCCCCAGGTGATGGTCCTGAGACTATGGATGGTACGCCCAATTGATATTTTTCTTGTAAAGATGAACATGGTAAAAGCTTTTCTTCCACTGTCTAGGCTTCAACTAGGGGGGGGGGGGGAAAATAGCATCCTACCTCTCCTACGCCCGCATCGACCCGCCTGCTCCTTGTCCCGATTGGAGATGCATGTCATCTGAAACATCCAGAAGAAGGCTTTCAAAGAATTAGGTGTGTGTTGTGGGTATACTCCTTATGTTGGAGTATGATAGTTCTTTTGAACTATGATTGTCGGACTAGATAATGATGGTAATGGTTTAGGCTCTCCAAGGAAGCTCCAAGGTTCAATTTGAATGAGTATTGAAGATGATAGTTGTTGGTGAACTTTTTTGTAGAAGTTCCAATATATCGAAAGACTTCCTAGCAATAGGTTGCTAGGCTTCATGTTCCATTTGCTGGCGGTATGGTGAGCTGCACTAAAAGTTTGAAGAGCTAGGCTCTTGGTAACATCGTCAAGGATACCCAGAAGGTTTATGCTGTAGGGGAGCAGACTCTTATGTGGAGGAGTTGTTAAAGAGAATTTGTCATTGAGCAATGTGGAGTCATATACTCACTAAGGTGAGTCATATATTCACTAAGGTGGAGATTCTTGTGTAGATTTCCTAAGGAGCCAAATATTCATCTATTTCAATGAAGGTGAAGATTGTTGGGAATGTTTGAAATATGTTATTTTCTGAAGTCTCATATTGCCTAATATTAGAATAGAGTAGAGTATCAATGATATATATTGGACTCAAGTCCCTTGTTGTAATGTGCACTAGATATAAGCACAAAATAGAAACACCCATGGGCACTTGGGCACATGTGTGTGCTAGAGTTTGTAATCCTTATTTTCTAATAATATCTTAGTTGCCGTTTAGCGCTCCCGGGGACATAGGCATAATTGGCCGAACCTCGTTACCAAATTTTCTGGTTTCTTCTGTTCTCTTTATTTATGCCTTTATTTGATTGTTTTTGGCTAATGTTGTGCAACGATCGCTTCCACTGCACCAATAGTTAACACCAATTTTTTATGTTGAAGTTAGACTTAATTTCCTTATATAATCAATTTTTTTTACTTAGAATATATTTGTAAATTAAAACTTGATAGATCTTTTTTGTAAGAAAATGAAATTTATATAATCCAATTATAATATTGTTGTTCCAACAATCCAGCTTTCATTTATAAGTGTCTTTTGTAGAATTTTTTGTTCCTATTAAACAATCTTTCTCAAACTTTAACACAATATTGATAATTACTTTATAATCCTGAAAAATAACATCAGAGTTAAGTGTGAAGAAAAATTGAGAAGGTGATAATAGAAAAAAAAATATAGATTTTATTAAAAAAAATAGTAATTTTATTGCATAGGAAAACATTTATGAACCAAGTTACCAATATAATATTAAGATTTGCCTGATATTTAAGCCACTTGCAAACATTTAAATCTTAGCCTTAGAAAGCGTGTTAAGAGTTAGCTCTTACGTTAATTCATTCGACATGATTAAATAATCAGTTATATGAACATAAGACAAACCTCTATAATAAAAGGTGTTGTATTGTAATCACACTGACAAATTATGTGTGGTAACTATGCTTAAAACGTTTGCAACTGCAGTTTAGTTTTGGAAAATAGATTAAATATGACATGGAATCCTTTGATTTATGTTCTGGACAATAAAGAAGAGGAATGGTTACCTGATAATTTTGACTAATAATATACCCTTCAACTAAATTCTCCTACAAATCATCATACCCACAAAAAAGAAAATGATACATATAACTTATAAATTAATCACTAATAATAAATAAAATATCATTTTATCACTCATTATTCATATGATATACGAGGATTTGTAGAAAGATTGATATGATAATATATTATTTTTCAATAATTTTATATAGTAAAGAAGTTCGTTGACCAGTAGGTAGTGAAGCTAGTTATTGATGAAGCACGTTAACATATAATATTTTTTAAATGCTTTCAACCGCAAAGCCAGCATTGCAACGGCCAAGGGCACAACCTTCCGGGTTCGTTGAGTTTGGAACACAAAAAAATCATATTTCCAATAACCAACGTGGTTTGGTTAATTTTATTCAATTTCATAAAGTACATATTTGAAACCATCCTTCAAGAATCAATAAAATAACACACTCATGTCTCTTATTTTGTTAACAACTAGCATCTACCCTACTTGGAATTTTCAACTTCAACCTCAAGCTTTCAAGTTACAAGTATCATGCCAGACCAGAAATACTCCTCAAAAGAAGAGCAAAAAATAGACAAGTTGATAATTGTTAGGACAGTTAGAAAGTCCACATTATTCTAACCCTAAATATACATATAATGTGACACTATTCATTATTCCTATAAAATGGTTCAGTTTTGAAGGTAGAGTGAGCAACCCATATCTCCGTATATAGAAATGGAATCTGACTCAATGCAGAGTGCTAACAATGTTGCAATTATCTTTGGGGTCACTGGACTTGTTGGGAGAGAGTTGGCTCAGAGGTTGGTTTTACAATCTTGGAAAGTTTATGGCATAGCTAGAAACCCTGAAATATCACCCAACCTTATTATAAGCCCTTTTTACCATTTCATCTCTTGTAATTTGGTAAATCCTTTTGATACCCAAAAGATGCTCTCATCATTACAAGATGTGACCCATGTGTTTTGGGTCACATGGTCTAGCCAGTTCCCATGTGAGACACAAGAAAGTTGTGAGCAGAATAAGGTCATGATGTCCAATGCTTTGAATTCTATGCTCTCAGTAGCCAAGAATCTGAAGCATGTTTCACTTCAGACTGGGACAAAGCACTATGTATCACTGCAGGGCCCTTTTGATGAAGAAAAGCTCCACTATTATTATTACTACAATGAAGAGTTTCCTAGAATGAGCAAAGTCCCTAATTTCTATTATTCTTTGGAGGATTTGCTCATGGAGAAACTGAATGGTAAGGTGTCTTGGTCTGTTCACAGGCCTGGTTTATTGTTGGGTAGTTCATATAGATCATTTTATAACTTCATGGGTAGCTTATGTGTTTATGGGTGTATTTGTAAGCATCTGAACCTCCCTTTTGTGTTTGGGGGAAGAAAGAAGTGTTGGGACGAGGCTTACATTGATGGGTCAGATGCTAGGCTAGTAGCTGATCAGCACATTTGGGTAGCAACAAAATGTGATTTACTTTCCACCAATGGACAAGCTTTCAATTCCATTAATGGTCCAAGTTTCACTTGGAAGGAGATCTGGCCAGTTATTGGGAAGAAACTTGGGGTACATGTCCCCCAAGACAATATGTTTGTGGAGAATTTCTGGTTTTCAAAAGCCATGGCTGAGAAGCACCAAGTTTGGGAAGACATTGTGGTTGAAAATGGGTTGGTTCAAACAACTATGGAAAGTTTGGCTAATTGGGAGTTTCTAGATGCCTTATTTAGACTCCCATTCAAACTCTTGGGGAGCAGAGATAAAGTTGACGGGTTTGGTTTTGGTGCAAAATATAAGACATTGCATTCAATATTGTATTGGATTGATTGCATGAGAGATGAGAAGCTAATTCCCTAGGGGCTTCTTGCCAGCTTTGACTTCAACTTGGAGTATTTGGTAAAAGAGAAATTTATGGAGCACAACACAATGGGGTTTCTTTTAGAAAATAGTGGCAGGGTGTTCTTTGCATGTGATGGTTGACTAGCCATTTATTGCTGCATAGTTTATTGGTTTATATACAGTTTGAATCATACAATTTAATAATGCATGTACCTTCCCTTGGTGTCACTTACTTATGGCTACAGATGGAGGGGTTGCTTTGTTTGGTGGCCATATCTTTGGCTAGGGCATCTACAATCACTTTCCACAACTTTTTATTTTGTTTCTAGAATAATCACTTTCAATCAATGCCCTAAATGAATATATTTTAAATAAGCTCTTGAAACAAACGGTTTATTAAATTAATGAAAAGTATTTTACTTTTTGTCTTTTCTTCTTGCCGAATATGAAACTTCATTAACTATATAAAACTTGTTTTGTCTATTGTCTTTTGATTTTAAATTAGAGGTTAGTGACCATACATACCATACTAGACAAAAAAAAACATAAAACTTCGAAGTTAAGAGGGTGTTAAGCAATGTATGTAAAAATTCAGAAGACATACTTTTATTTATACGTATTGTTGGGAAAAATGGAGCAATTAAATATAAAAGAGAATAGGGAGAACAGAGAATAACACAATAACTTTGGTAATGAGGTTCATTCAATTTATGCCTACATTTCTCAAAGTATTGAAAGGCTAATACTATGTATTAGAGAATAATGATTTGTGTTTGTGGCGCTATTGTTGTTCATCTAATTAGGTTTACATAACACATATTTATATATCTCTACTTTCAACACTTTTACATCAGTCTAAACTCATAACTTGTATTGTTGTTTTTTGGAGAAATTGTCCGGTCTCCTGAAATATGAGCCATTGCAGAACAATTTCAACCTTGAGGAATATCATCAATCACCATCTTCAACCATTGGGTTGGGGGCACTCCTTAGTGATGTGAATCTCTTTTGGAGATTCTTTTGCACGATCTATCTTGGTTGGTGTATAGCTAATGTTCATAGTTTTGATGAGCTTTTCATGAACTAAACTACGGCAACGGAAATAATAAGTAAAGGATAAAAGAAGATGGGGTAGAATGAAGATAATGTAGGCGCCATAACACTTGAGGTGTTGATAAGCGTAAGGTGAGGTTCGCCACAAGAAATTTGGTTTATTGATAAGAACTATAATCTTGGTTCAACCAAGAAGATTTGGAGAAGACACAATGTTCTCACAAGGAAATAATTGCAATATTCAATCAAATTCAAAGGTGTTTATTCCATTCAACATTTCGCGTACATATAGGTGATGGTTGGCCGAACTTGACTCCCAAGAAACAAGAAGAAAATCAAGCATTAAAGGCCTAGTGCAAAGGTGATCCAACATTGGATTCCTCTGGCTCATGAACCTATTCTTAAACATGACTAAATTTGGCTAGAAGCTAATAT
Source organism: Lupinus angustifolius (assembly GCF_001865875.1). Lineage (NCBI taxonomy): Eukaryota > Viridiplantae > Streptophyta > Magnoliopsida > Fabales > Fabaceae > Lupinus > Lupinus angustifolius. The sequence goes on from NC_032024.1 coordinate 10,252,964, forward strand.
TACATGTTTAATTTCTACATTATTATATTGAAGACAAGGAATACAAAAGAAGATATAAGATTCCATCTTGCATTGCTTGATAGTCCACGGTTTGATGACATGAAGCCTAGGATTCTAATTCTCATTGAAGTTCACAGTTAAGGGAATAACTTCATTTGATCCCATGGTTAAAATGTGAGTTAATTCCTCATAATTGAGCCCACAACTATGAATGAATGATGAGAGCATTAGATTCTTCTTCCCAGATAAATTCTTCACAGCTCACTTGATTTCATGAAGGCTAGGAAGCCTAGAATTCCTTTTGCTTATTTATACCTTGAGTACAACAGCCAAAGAAGGAAATAACTTGGCCATGGTGGATTTCCCAGAAGCATAATGATTCCAACGACCTTGTTTATGAGTAATGAGGTTCTCCCAAGCTATTTAACATCCCCATGTATGGTTGGCCAAACAATGAAGCATAAGACAACCCATGAATCTGTCTGTTACACTTTAAAGAGTCTTGACCATGCATTAAGTCTCTGGCAAAATATTCAAATTTAAATAAAATACATCATAAAAACAATAATTCAAACTTTATTATGAGTATGCTTGATGTGGGACTAAGGTTGGCCCACTCATTTATTACCAAACTCCAACTTATCATGTATCAAGCCTGAGTCCGTTAAGTGTCACGCCCACTGGCCAAATTGGTTTGCCAGACACCCAACTATGTCGATCAAGTGCCTTGCCTAGGCCAAGCTGGCCCAACGTTTGGTCGTACACCCAACTCCATTCCTCAATAAAGTCCCGTGCCTGGTCCTGCGCCCAACTCCATGCCTCGGTCAGGTCCTGCGCCTGGTGCACTATGTCCCTTGCCACAGTCAGATCCTACGCACTGGCCCATGCTTAGCACTTGGACTAGTGCTTGTGTGCTCAACGCCTGGCCTTGGCATGTGTCTTGCGTCTGGCCTGGTCCCATAATGGCTTGTCAGAAATGTGTCCCATGATGCAATTGAAGATCTGGGCACCACCTTGGGATAACTTTGGCTCGCCACCTTGGATCATCAAAATGAGCTGTCCTAGGGCCTTTTATACCCTTTTGGCTTGTGCCTTTGTCTTAGAGCCACCAATCCCTTCTAGCCCACCATGATCCATGTCGGCCTCATTTAGGATTGTATCATTCCCTCCTTATTGAAGATATTTTGACCTCGAAATGAGTTCTCCAACACCTATATCAATATGAGACAAACTAGAAACATTGAAAGTGACACTAATGTTGCCATAATCAACTGGAAGTTCATGCTTGTAGGCATTGTCATTCTTTTTGGCCTTCCTCACATGGAACCAAACCCAATCTTCGAGGTCAAAGACCAAATGTGGCACTTGTTGAGGCCAAACCATCAGACACTTAACATTCCTGTCAAGGAATCCCATACCAACACAAAGATTACTTAAGTTCTCGGGTAAAAAAACTTGGACCCCTTAAAGGACTCAATTGTTCCACCATTGTGTGTTTCAGCTTCATGTCTTGCTTCCGTCACCTTCATATCGCCAATTCCCTGCAAGATTTTAATAACAAAACTTGGAAAAGAAATGTTAATTGTAAAGAAAAAGAGTGGTTGTAAGGTTTGTTTGGAAAGAAAAACATTCACATCCTCCACTTTGTTTAGGAGAAAAAGTTGTTTTCTCTCATCTTTTTTGCATTTACTTTTTCTCTGCTTTCCATCTCAATTTTATTTCTTAAAATCCTTTGGTCCTCCATTACTTGTTGAGGAGACAATGGAGAAATTACCACCTTTTTATTTTGGTGCACTAAGGTGTACTTATTGGACCTTACATCATATGTAGCTCCTTTGTCAAATTTCCACGGACGACCTAGCCACTATTGGTTGTTTGCCTTGGCTTGTGGCCATGGCCTCCTTGGTATTAGGTGTACCTTCTTTTGTTGGGCTTCCCTCTTTCTTGGATTTTTTTGAATTGTTGAACCAAGTCATCCAATTCAACAAAATGTTGTAATTCCACAATATCTTGAATGTCTTGGTTTAAACTATGCAAGAACCTAGTCATAGTGGCTTCTTGATCCTCTTGGAAATTGGACCTTAGCGAAGCTAATTCAATTTCCTTGAAGTACTCATCAACACTCTTAGACCCTTGAGTGAACCTTTGAAGTTTGTTGTGAATGCCCATTTGGTATGAGCTAGGGAAAAACCTCCTCCTCATGAGTAATTTCATCTTCTCCCACGAATCAATAGCCTCGGCTCCAATCCTCCTTCTTTTCTTGTTAAGTTGATCCCACCAAATCATGGCATATTCCTTGAATTCCAAGGTAGCCACGTTGACCTTCTTCTCCTCTTGGTAAGAGTTGCATTCAAATAGTTGCTCCATCTTCAACTCTCATTCCAAGAATGCCTCCGAATCATTCTTCCTTATAAAGTTAGAAACCATTATCTTGATCCCCTCAAGTCTATACTCATCACGCCTCCTACCCCTATGCGACTCCCTTCTCAGCCTCCTTCCTCCTCATCACTTGAGTTTCCACGTGCATGGTAATCATGCCTTCTATCATATTCCAATATCATATGTTCCATTGGCCTTTGTAAGGCTTGGAAATATGTACTCATCATCACATGAAGTGATGTTGTCCTACTGGACAAAATGAGACATTTTTCACTCAACTCACTTGTGTTTCACTCAACTCACTTGTGTTTCACTCAAATATACGTTTGTATAAGATGTGTATCACTCAATTACTCTCCTCTCCATGGTCCTCTTAGATGAACCAAGTGGTTAAGATTGAACCAAGAGACTAATGAAAGAAAGACACCCAATACTTAACAAGAATGTGTTTGTAGTATTGTGACCCGAAATACCCCAAAAAGAAATGAGTTGATAATTTGTTTGGAAACTTTTGACACCTTTTGATTTTGGACACTTTTGATACTTTTGCTTGGGCAATTTTTGATTTTGGACAATTATTGATTTTGGACTTTGACACTTTGCAAGAAAGAAAAAGAAGAAATTTGACTCAGCCAAGATTGAATTTGGACACCAGGAAAGACACTAGGTCTAATGCAACTTGATGTGAACCTCTTTTGGAGATTCTTTTGCATGATCTATCTTGGTTGGTGTATGGTCAATACTCATGGTTTTGATGAGCTTTTTATGAACTAAAATATGGTAGCGGAAATAATAAGGAAATGATAAAAGATTATAGGGTAGAATGAAGATGATGTAGGCTCCACAAAACTAGAGGTGTTGATAACCCAAAGGTGAGGTTCGTCACAAGAAACTTTGTTTCTTGATAAGAACTATAATCTTGGTTCAACCAAGATGATTTGGAGAAGACGCAATGTTCTCACAAGGAAATAATTCCAATATTCAATCAATTTCGAAGGTGTTTATTCCATTCAACATTTCGGGTATATATAGGTGAGGGCTGGCCAAACTTGGATCCCAAGAAACAAGAAGCAAATATAGCATTAAAGGTCAATGCAAAGGTGATCCAAAATTGGATTCCTTTGGCTCATGAACCTATTCCTAAACATGACTAAATTCGGCTAGAAGATAATATGACATGTTTAATTTCTACTTTATTACTTTGAAGACAAAGAATAAATAATAAGACATAGGATTCCATCTTGCATTGCTTGATAATCCATGAGTTGATGACTTGAAGCCTAAGATTCCAATTCTCATTGAAGTTCACGGTTAAGGGAATAACTTCAATTGATCACATGGTGAAAATATGAGTTAATTCCCTCACAATTGAGTCCATGATTATAAATGAATGATGAGAACATTGGATTCTTCTTCCAAGATAAATTCTTCACGACTCTTGTGGTTTCATGAAGGCTTGGAAGCCTAGGATTCCCTTTGCTTACTTATGCCTTGAGTACAACAACCAAAGAAGGAAATAACTTGGCCACAATGGATTTCCCACGAGCATTATGATTCCAACGACCTTGTTTATGAGTAATGAGGTTCTCCTTAGCCATTTAACATCCCCATTTAAGGTTGGCCAAACAATGAATCATAAGACAACCCATCTATGCATCGATTAGACTTTAAATAGTCTTGACCATACATTAAGTCTCTAGAAAATTATTCAAATTCAAAAAATACATCATAAAAACAATAATTCAAACTTTATTCTGAGTATGCTTGATGTGGGACCAAGGTTGGCCCACACATTTATTGTCAAACTCCAACTTATTGGTGTATCAAGCCTGAGTCGATAAGGTGTCATGCCCACAAGCCAAATTGGTTTGCTAGGCGCACAACTGTCTCGATCAGGTGCCTTGGACAGGTCAAGTTGGCCTAGCGCTTGGTCCTGCGCCCAACTCCATGCCTCGGTAAATTCATGTGCCTGGTTCTGCGCCCACCTCCATGCCTCAGTCAATTCCTATGCCTGGTGCGCCAAGTCTCTCGCCTCGGGAAGGTGCTGCGCCTGATTTTCCATGCTCTGTGCCATGGTCAGATTATGCACCTTGGCCCATGCTTAGTGACTGGCTTGGTGTTTGTGTGCCCAACACTTGGTCTTGGACTGTGTCCTATGTCTGGCTTGGTCCTATCATGGCTCGATGAGAAATGTGTCACATGATGCAATAGACCATCTTGGCAACACCTTGGGCTAGCTTTGGCTCACCACCTTGGATCATCACAATCAGCTATCTTATGACCTTTTGTACCCTTTTGGCTTGTGCCCTTGTCATAGAGCCAACAATCCCTTCTAGTCCACCATGATCCATGTTGGCCTCACTTAGGATTGCATCACATATTGTAGCATTAGTGCATGTTCAGGAAGCTCATGCAATGCCTAAACTTACCTATGGTAATCAGCTTTGTTAACATATATCAGCTGCCATTTGTGAAGTGTGAACATTCTACAATAGTATATGTCGACAAGTCACCAACTCTTTGATCTTGTAAATCCTCACATCAATATGCATGGTCCTAGAATGATACACCCAGTTCTTTGCCAAAAAGATAATACTCTGACTATCATAATGCAACAAAACTTCATATTGCTTAATGCCTAAAGCATTTACTACTCACATAAGCTTTAAGGCTTCGTCAGAAGCTTCACCAGCTTCCATGTACTATACTTCACTTGTGGATATAGAAATAACAGACTGAACCGTTGATCTCCATATAATTGGTCTACCTACATGGGTGAAGACAAATCATGTCATGAACCTTATATCATCCAAGTCTCCTATATAGTCTGAATCAACATAATCAACAATTGAAGGCTTACTCTATTGACTGTCAAATATGATATCAATACATGTAGTCCTCCTCAAACATTGGAAAATCCATTTTACTGCTTCCCAATGTTGCTTCCCTGGTTTCAACATGTACTTGCACACTTGAATAACTATCTATGCCAAGTCTGATCTATTACAAACCATAACATACATCAAGCAACCCATTCCACTGACATATGGAACCTTTGACATGTACTTCTTATTCATTTGTATTTGGACAGTGATTTATTAGAATATTGAAATGATTTGCCAATGGAGTGCTCACTACTTTAACATTGCTCAAATCAATTTTCTGAAAGACCTTTTCAACAAAGCTTTGCTAGGAGAGCCATAGTGTTCTAGCTCCCTTATACCTCTAAATATCAATTCAATGAATCTTCTTAGCAGCCCCTAAATCTTTCATGTCAAACTCCTTGTCCATCATGACTTTCAAATCATTGATATCACTTAAATGATTAGCAACAATTTACATATCATCCACATAAAGTAGCAGAGAAATATAAGTGTCAAACCGCCTGTACTGCTATCTGCGAGACTACTTCAACCCATATAGAGTCTTCTCCAACTTGCAAATCAAGTGACTTTGATTAACCATAGAGAAAGGCACTATTCACATTTATCTGTTCTATGTGCATATCCCGAATGACTACTAAGGTAAGCACAACCCTAATTGAAGTATGTTTGACCACTAAGAGAAAATTCTCATTGTAGTCGATCTCCTTCTGCTGTGAATACCCTTTTTCTATAAGATGAGCCTTAAACTTTTCGTCATCATCTTATAATACTGTTGGCTTCCTATTGTACACTCACTTCCGCATAACTGTGCACTTGTTTGGGAGAAATGGGTCAAGGTCCCAAGTTGTGTTCTTGTGTAAAGACTCCATCTCCTTCATCTTGACACCCATCTAGTGTTCTTTTTCCCGACTATTTATAGACTCTTGAAAGCTACATAGATCTCCTGAATTGATATGGAGAGCAACTAAAGCCATATCCTCAAAATCATATCTCTATGGAGGTTTTATAGGACATTTATCCCTGTCTCTGGCAAGTAGATACTCCTATACATTAACTCTCTACCTGAGAATTATCATGTTCTTGACTTGAATTAGTGCATGCCTTTCCTCACTAGAGCCACTTTGTTGCTCATTGGAATCATATTTGATCCCAAAGTCTCTCCATTTGGCATGAGCACCTGTGTTAAAACTAATTGTTTCAGCATGAAATCTTCATCAAACATTGCATCACTACTTAATCCTATTTTTCTCGAAATTGGATATGAGAACTTGAACCCCTTCACACCTTTGACATATCCTATGAAGCTACACCTCTTGGACTTGGAATCAATTTTAGACAGTTCATCACTAAGTACATGTACATAAGTAGGAAAACCAAATATACACAAAATATTGTAATTAAATGAGTTACATGTCTATACTTTACCATCTAATGAAGCTCGTGGTGGCCTACGATGACGTAACAAACCATACTAAATGCTTCTGCCGAAAAACCTTTGGAAATTACAATATTCAATATCAAACATCTAGCCCTCTCTATAACAAATTTGTTCATCCTGGCTGCAACACCATTCAACTGAGGAGTCTTTTTCACTAATATGTGCCTCTGAATGTCATATTCCTCATAGAACTTCTAAAAATGTGAGTCTTTGTACTTCATACCATTGTCAGACCTGAAGTATGACTTTTCTACAAGTATGGTTCTCTACCAGTGCCTTCCAAACCTTGAACTTGGCAAAGACTTGTGATTTATGCTTTAGAAAGTATAACCAGGCATTGTGATAAAAGTCATCAAAAAAGGTTACAAAATACCAAAAACCTCTTAGGGATTGTTGATGAGTGGGTCCCTAAACATCAGTGTGGATATAGTCTAGAATGCACTGAGTTCTATTTTGGTCAGCCTTGAAATTAATTCGTATCTATTTTCCAGACATATAATGCTTACAAAAATCTAGCTTGCATCTGCTGACTCCCCTCAATAATCCTTTATTGCATAGTTTTGTCATACCATGTACACTTTTATGACCCAAATGCATGTGCCATAATTTCGTAGTATTATGGTCTTAATCTAATGAAATCACTGCAACCACTCCAACAATTCCACGTACAAATATACTCCCTAACAACTTATAAGTGTTCCTAACTATCCTCCTTCCCTTCATCACTTCAAAGCACCTTTGGATACGGAAAGAGTATTATTATCCCCATCAGCTCTATAGCTAAATCCTTTGGTCTATAGTATCCTCAAAGAAATTAAATCATTTTTCATGTCTGGTATGTGCCTAACCTCACATAATGTCTTCACTCCACCATCATCCATCACAATTCTGATTTCTCAGCTGCCTTGTATGTGGTGAACCATTCTCTATTTGACATTGTTTGGTGGAAGCAACCAGTGTCAAGTATCCACTCATTTGAGTCCTGATTTGATGAAACATATAGTAGATTACCTTTACTATTGTAACCACAGTTATCTTTCTGTGCAACATTTGTAGATATAGATGCTCTGTCTTTCCTCACCACCTTGCTAGGACTCCATTCATTAGGACAATCGTTTCTATTATATCCAATGTGTTCTTACTTAAAGCATTGTACTAATATTTTCACCTTGGAGTTCAGTCTTTGCCTTTTGGTAGGACCCCCTCTGTCTTGCTTCCTCTTATGCGCTTGGCTCCCTTTCACATACAGACCATCATCATGAGACATCTCCCCTATATTTTGTCTTATTTGATTGTAGGATAAAATTGCAGTTGCAATCTCATCCAATTTTATTGAGTCTTTCTCAAACGTCAATATTGCTTTGTCCCCATCATCAACCTTCATATCAATTTTTTCAAGTCATTGATTACTTGATTAAAAGTATTGACATGTTGTTATCAATCACTACCCTCTTGCATCTTCATACCATAGATTCTTAGTTTCAAATACAACTTATTTGTTAGAGACTTGGACATGGACTTCTTCTCTAATGTCTCTCATACCTTTGTTGGTGACATTAAATCCATAGCATGCGACATCACCTCATATGATAGATAGAGCTGTATGGCTCCCACAACCTTCTCCTTCAACTATTCCCAATCCAATTGATCCATATAATATAGTTTATTCTCACATAGTGCATTCAATGGACCTTGTTGAGCCAACATATCTTTAATCTGTTTTTGCCACAATTCGAAATTACCAGTTCTATCGAACTTTCCCACCTGAATTTGGCAGTTGGGTTAAAAATTATATGATAGCAATTGTTGGTAACAATCGAGAAATCATATATAAAAGAGAATAGAGAGAAAAGAGAATTACTCAAGCAATTTGGTAACGCGGTTCAACCAATTTGTGCCTACATCATCGAGAGTGTTGAGAGGCTACCACTATGTATTAGAGAATAAGGATTTGTGTTTATGGATATTGTTGTTCATCTCATTAGGTTTACATAATACATAAATATATAGCCCACTACCCCAACCCCTTGACATTAGTCTAAACTCATAACTTGTATTGTTTTTTTCTAGATAATTGGTCATGTCCACTAGAATATAAGCCATTGGATAACATATATAGAATTGTTACTTTAGTAAAAGCCTACAGACATGTATATGTCTCAAACAAGGTCTTCCATTTAAAATTTTCGACCGTATGAACCATCACATCTACGAAGTAGTGAGTGATCCCCTCACCCTATGATTAGAAATTAATCCCTTCTAAAATGCATGACTGTCCCTCCTAAAAAATATCACTCTTAGGAATCGAATCATATTTATAAAAATTGGGAGTACAACGATAATCCTACTACATTTACAAAATGCCACAAATCTAATGTCATCCACTATATATACTACCAACTAGACTCTACACAATAATCCATCGACATTAGGTAAAGTCAATATTTGGTTGGTGTTCAAGCCCAATAAACAATACACATCAAATATGTGGTTCCCAAACTCAAACTATCAATTCAACATGTTTTCGTTAAAATAAAAATATAGGGATGAATAAAAGCCAAAAAAAAATTCTAATATTCTCCCACTTGGACAATTGATTGAGTTTATATTTATCCTAAAAACTATTTATAAAATGTCTCTTGAGTTGAACAAGTGTGGCCACAACAATAACATAACATTGGAAAATATGATAATTGCCATAAAAATTGTTACTTGAAGAGCCATAAGGAAGATGAATGATTCGGAGACACTAACAAGACATTGGTCTTGTATTGTAAGATCTCGCTAGATCTTTAGGATGACCCAAAGGTTAAAGGTTCGATTCCTAGTAGCAACACTTGTTGGGAGGGACAACTACACACATCGAAAGAGGTTAATTCCTTACTCATAGGGTGAGAGGATACCCTTGATAGTTCCAAAACTGATTTAGAGCCTAGTTCTTCGATGACCATACAAATTTTATGCTAACGTATATAACAACACAATTTAACAAACCAAAGTAATGTGTGGCAAGGGTAGACATCCCATGATTTGAATGACAATGCTTGTACTTATCCAAGAAGTGAAGGATTAAGAGTTATTTGACTACTAATAGTGCTTGGAATCATTAAAATTAATGATGAATATGTATGATTTTTATTTGACTCTAGATAATATAATGGTGTGAAGCTGTAAAGAAACAAGAGACTTTGGCCACACACAATTCTGCATCAGTACACAACTTGACCGTTCTGGTCTCTAGACCATGTTACATGGTTGAACGCTCTTGACCGATGCAATGGGACGTGTCTATTAATTTATTTCTTGACTCGAAATGGGAGAACTGTACTCATGTCTGCCCATGCCAATTGTCTCATAACTTTTCATAATTTTTTAAATGGTTGGAATTTTTACACTTATAGCATGAATCCCATATTTTTAATATGATTATTTGGCCTTTTCCGATTTGGCTCTTCACTATCCAAAGATACTTAGTGGGTGGGGGGGACCATTAATGACTTCTTAGCACTTGTTTTTTTGTTTATGGGTGTTGTCTTCCTGTATAGGACAACCACCCTATATATAGACACAATATTTCTGAATGTACAGAACACAAATAATCATGTTTAGAGTGGTTCTCATGTATTCCTAGTTGAATTGGAAACTTATGGAAGAGCTTTTCCTTGTGGTGTTCCCAAACCAGACTAAGAGGGGGGAGTGAATTAGTTGACTTAAAATTATGGCCACTTTTTCTGCAAAAACAAGAGTTAACGTGCAACGAAAAATATATGCAGAAAATAAAAAGGAATAAATCAAATAGATAAGGGAGAAGAGAGTACACAAGGATTTTATACTGGTTCACCTTCTTGTCCACCGAAGGCTACGTCCAGTACTCTTGTATCACAAGAGATTTCTTCACTAAGAATTATGAGTTGTAAATACAATATCTCACCCCGAGATTTATATGTACCTTACACAATCTCTAATTCTTATTCACTCTTGGAAAACACATTTCCAAGTGATTCTAATCCCCTTTCTTTTCACACCCCGTGAAAGAAAGTATTCTACAACAATATTGAAGAATGCACAACATTGGCAGATTGCTTTTACAAGTATGACAGTAGTATAACTTGCAATCCAATCAACTCCTTAAGTATAATAAATAATAATGCTCTTTTAGAAAACTTTGAAACACTTCTAAGCAACTTCAGAAAAATAACTTTTGAAAGTGTTAGTGCTAGTTGCAAAAAGTGTAGAGAAATAACTTCACAATATGTTTAAGAGCTTTTGGAAATTTTATAAGAGTTGTGTATTGTTGTGTGTTTGTGTTGTGAGAGTTAGAGCCTTTATATAGACTTTCCAAACACCCATGGTGCCTTTCTGAAAGTGTAGGAGTTGTTTGAAGTGAAGAGATTTCATTTGGAGTGAAAACATTTCATTTTGAAATCTGAAATCTCATGCAACAGCTCTCAGTAATCGATTACTGATAGTGGGTAATCGATTACCCAAACTCTCTGTCCATTGTTCTTTTAAAAACGAATTAGAGTAATCGATTGCACCATTTGGGTAATTGGTTACTCAACTTTTTTAAAACTGGTAATCTTTTACTCAAAGGCAGTAATGGATTACTCTGAACTGTTTTAAGTTGGATAACTCTTTTTCTCACACATGTAACTTGTTACTTAGATGAAGTAACCCGTTACACACTATTTTTGAAAAATGTTTTAAGTATTTTTAAAGTGTTTCATTTTTCTTTAAAAATAGTTTGAGCATTACTATTTTGTATATTTAAGAGTTTTAGGATAGAAGTACCTATAGAGACTTAATCTAATTTTCTTGAAGCTTTAATCTTCTTTGTCTTCATAAGTATTCTTCATTTTCTTCTTTTTGGTGATGTTGGTGTCTTCATCAAAACCTTGCCAATGTCAGGAGCAAAGATCTTCTTCACAGTTCTCAATGTATTCCTACTTGAATTGGAAACTTATGGAAGAGCTTTCCTTGTGGTGTTCCCAAACCAAAATTTATGAAGAGATCTCTCTCTTGTGGCATTCTAAAGGCTTATGATTGTCGCTAAGTGTGACACCTCTTATCACAATCTCCTCTATGTTTCTCCTTATTCTATCATTTTATTTTTAAGTCATAGCCATAGATTTAAGTCACCATATTATTTTATGTTTTTCTTCATGAATTTTGACTAGAGATGATAAAAGTATCCAACCCACGACTACCGTAAAAATATCCATAACAAGTACATACAATAATAACTTACGAGTACGTACGGGTATCATGACACCCACCCCATGGATATACACATAATATAAATTTATTTTGTAATTAAATAGTATATATATGTATTATATTGTTGTATTACTTTAAGATTATATATTATTTATTTAATTATTATTTATAATGAATTTTAGTGACTGAACTATAGTAACTAATTTATCATATATATATATATATATATATATGATTATTCATGTAATAATTATTTTTATCTATATTAATTATTATAAAATATATAAATGTATAATTAAATTTGAGTATATGTCATGTACCCATAAATACCTCATACCCGTATAAGTACCCACAAATATGTTTGGGTATGAGAAAACACTACACATGCACTTCTCATTGCCATCCTTAAATTCGACCTCTATTGGAATATAAACAGGTAGCCTTTAATTTTTCATATGAATACATCATCCTACCACCTGCACAATCCGAAAATCCATAAAACATATCCCAACTCAAGAAGGCTCAAATGCATTCCCATACAGGACGGGAACTCATCACAAAGTTTAATATAACAGTTAAGAAATGGAATTAAGATTATTTTGTAGTCAGATTTAATTTAAAACTTTTGATTAACATGTCTAGCATCAGAAACTTCGAATACTTGACCTCAAAACGATGCATTACATATCTCTTCGAAACTTCAAAACAAAACAAATATAAAATTTTCTTGGAAACATAATTTTAACAACTTTCATACTAGCAAAACCGCTCAACAAATTGCATCTCACCAACTATGTAAACATATAGAAAATATAAAATCAAGTTTTTTTAACCAATACCAAATCAATCAAGTGTACATTCATATAAAAAATAATTAAAAAACAAATCTTTTGGAAACATAATAAAACCTATTTGTATAAATGTAAGAAATGCATGTTGTGGCTTGAAGTGATATACTATTTTGTTGCACTATGCCAGAAAACGTAATAAATTCGGTCATTCAACCGCGCTTGCTAGAAGAACACTATTAAAAATAAGGCGGAAGAACATCAAAATTGCTCATTCAAGCAACCACTATCAATTTGGCTAGGCAGATATAACTTCAACAACGTAGGCGTGAACGAGCGTTGTTGAACATCAGTGATGTTAGCGCTGATTTGAACGAGTTCTATTTAACAACGGACGTTTAAGCAAGAGCTGTTAATTTACATATATTCAACAACACAGGATTAAAGGAGCACTATTGAAGATGATCTAATAACAACACTTTCTTATATGAGCGTTGTTGCTTGGATACGACATTTACATATGAGAAAAATTAATGGTGGAGTACTTTACGCCTCTTTTTGTTTCAATGAAAATTAATGGTTGCACATTTGCCAAAGACAACGATAGTCATTCTCTTTCCATTTTAATCTATACATGTTGTGGTTCAGACTAATGTCTCCTTTTGTAATTAGTGATGCCACCCAAAGAGAAGAAGATAGGAGGAAGAAAAAACAAAGAAACCGAAAAGAGAGCAATTCAAGACACAAAGAAAAATGGAAGTTTTGTTAAAAAAATAGAAAAAAAAGGATATTCCTAAAAAAATGTGTATGTCAAGTTTGAAATCTTCAATCTCTATGTTTCTTATTGGATTTGAATGTTTAATCTTTATATCTTCAATTTAATTTTTATATTTTTGTTTTTGCAGCAATTCTTAACTGCTACAGGGGACAATGACCCAAACTATGTGAAATATCTTAATTCTATTATGCACTTAGGGAATGATTTCTTCGATTGAGGGGCATTTTGAAGAATGAACAATTGTTGTTTTTTGCTGTTTGCCTTTTTTAACTTATCATGAACAATTATATTTTGGATGTTAATTTTCAGTTCTATTTTTTAGTCTTGAACATTGTATTTTGGCAACATATGTTTAATTTGAAGAATGAAATTTTTCTGTTAAATATTCATCGTGTTGTATCAATATAACTATTTATAATATATGTTTGTGTTGCTGATAATTATATGTTGTTGTGCTAATTATATATTGTTGTAATCAACAACATATAATTATCAACAAAAACACATATAACTTCAACAATGCTCATTCAAGAAAGCACTGCAAATTTGGATATGTAGATATAAATTCAACAACACAGCGTGAAAGTGCGCTGTTGTATTAGAGTTGACTTGAATAAGTTATGTTTAACAACATATCTTTAAGACAATATTGTTTATTTACATTTATTCGATAATGCGTGATTAAAGGAGCGTCGTTGATATGTTATGATGATGAGTTGTCAAAAGCTTGATTCGTCTCCTAGATGTTTAATAGCGCACCTTTAAGGATGTGCTATTAAATGACATCAATTGAACAGCGCATGCTTAAATGAGCGCTATTGATTTATTACGTCTATTAAATATTTAAAGTTTATTCACACTTTCCTCTACACTCTCAAACTTGTCGAAAAGAAAACATCATATTCAGACAACCTCATACACTAAGAAAACCTCATACTAGCTCAAAAAACTTCATCAATAGCTCCCCAACATGGTGATCGTGATTCTTACAGTGGTGAGGATGCTACACATACTCCACAAGATAAGAATATGTTTTTTATAAACGAACTACACGTGAAATAACTTCCATGAAGAATGTCATTCGTGCAAGAAGTAAGGACATGGAGCTAGTAGTTGAATGGAACACAAAAGGCCAACCTATAATTTCGAAGGGTGGCAACACATTGGTAAGCTACATTGAGATTGTCGTTAGGCAGGATATGCCGATAACATTTAGCAAATGAACTAATGTTAGGTTGAGTGCTGTGAAGAAGGGTATCTGTAATGAAATAATAATAAGTTTCTATTTTCGTGTATGTGTTTATGTGTTTTCATGCAATGTATATGTATTTTTGTGCAACATATGTGTTTTCGTGCAACGTATGTGATTTCATGCAATATATATGTATTTTTGTGTATTCATGCAATATATGTGCTTTCATGCAATTTATATGTACTTTTGTGTTTCCATGCAATGTATTTATGTGTTGGATATTTATGTGTTTTCAGTCAACTTTTTGTGAAGAAGATCTTTGCTCCTGACATTGGCACGATTTTGATGAAGACACCAACATCACCAAAAAGAAGAAAAGGAAGAATATTTATGAAGACAAAGAAGATTAAAGCTTCAAGAAAATTAGATTAAGTCTCTATAGGTACTTCTATCCTAAAACTCTTAAATATACAAAGTAGTAATGCTCAAACTATTTTTAAAGAAAGTTGAAACACTTTAAAATACTTCAAACAATTTTCAAAAATAGTGTGTAACGGGTTACTTCATCTAAGTAACAGGTTACATGTGTGAGAAAACACTCTAATTCGATTTTAAATGAACAATAGACAGAGAGTTTGGGTAATCGATTACCCACTGTCAGTAATCGATTAATGAGAGATGTTGCATCAGATTCCAGATTTCAAAATGAAATGTTCTTAGTCCAAACGAAATCTCTTCACTTCAAACAACTCCTACACTTTCAGAAAGGCACCATGGGTGTTTGGAAAGTCTATATAAAGGCTCTAACTCTCACAACACAAACATATAACAACACACAACTCTTATACAATTTCCAAAAGCTCTTAAAATTCTGAAGTTATTTCTCTACACTTTTTGCAACTAGTCCTTAACTTTCAAAGTTATTTTTCTGAAGTTGCTTAGAAGTGTTTCAAAATTTTCCAAAGAGCATTATTACTTGGTATACATAAANTACATAAAGAGTTGATTGGATTGCAAGTTATACTACTTTCATACTTGTAAAGGCAATCTGCCATTGTTGTACATTCTTCAATATTATTGCATAATACTTTCTTTTACGGGGTGTGAAAAGAAAGGGGATTAGAATAACTTGGAAAGGTGTTTTCCAAGAGTGAATAAGGATTAGGGAGTGTGTAAGGTACATAGAAATCTCGGGGGTGAGATATTGTCATTAAAACTCATAATTTTTAGTGCAGAAATCTCTTGTGCTGCAAGAGTACTGGACGTAGCCTTCGGTGGACTAGAAGGTGAACCAGTATAAAAATCACCGTGTATTCTCTTCTCCCTTATCTCTTTAATTTTATCTTGTTTATTTTTCTGCTTATATTTTCCGCTGCACGTTAACTCTTAATTTTGCATAAAAAGTAGCCATAATTTTTAAGTCAACTAATTCACCCCCCTCTTAGTTGCAACCTCGTTCTTACAATAGGCACCAGAGCTATATTTAAGTAAGATATTCTTAAGTCTGATCCTATATCAAGATGGCCTCAAGATCCTTTCTAGGAGAAGGTTCCAACATCAACCGCCCTCCAAGCTTTGCTTGAGAGTGCTATGATTTCTGGAAAATTAGAATGAAGATCTTTATTGAATTTCAAGACTTGGACATATGGAATGCCATTGAAGAAGGACCATATATACCCTTTACTGTTGTCAACAGAATAAGGGAAATAAAGCCAAAATCTTCATGGAACGATGAAGACAAAAAAAAGGTGCAATATGATTTAAAGGCAAAGAACTTCCTCACCTCTACACTTGGTATTGATGAATTCTTTAGAGTATCAAATTGTAAGTCTGCGAAAGAAATGTGGGATACTCTAGAGACCACACACGAAGGAACAGAGGAATTGAAAAGATCGAGACTCAACACTCTTTCCCAGGAATACGAAATGTTTCGTATGAAGCCTGGAGAAAAAATTCTTGATTTACAAAAGAGGTTTACTCACCTTACCAATCACCTTATTGCACTTGGAAAAGTTCTATCAAATAGTGACTTAAACTTGAAAGTTCTAAGATCACTCACCAGAACGTGGCAACCAAAGGTAACTGCAATTTCTGAAAAGAAAAGTTTATCCAAAATATCTTTGGTTGCTTTGTTTGGCAAACTACGGGAACATGAACTATAACTTAGCCAACTTGATCAACATGAGGAGCAAGAAAAGAAGAAGAAGAATATTTCTCTAAAAGCAAAAGTGGATAGATATGACTCATCTGGAGATGAATCAAAAAAAGATGATATGCAAGATATGAGTCTCTTCGTGAAGAAATTTAGCATGTTCCTAAAAAGGAACAAAGGCGCAAAGACTGGTCAAACAAGGAAATTCACCAAGAACAATGATGCATCTCATCACATCAAAACTTTACATGTTTTGAATGTGGCAAACCTGGTCACATGGAGATGGATTGTCCAAATTTGAAAAAGAGTTCTTTCAAAGGAAAGAATGATACGAAGACTGGACGAAGAGTATACATTGCTTGGGAAGACAATGATACCAGTTCTGCATATGAAACAGAAAATGAAGAGCAAACACATCTATCACTTATGGCATCTCATCATTCTGATGATGAAGAGGAAAATTTGAGAGCCACCTGCAATTTATGGTACTTGGATAGCGGCTGCTCAAAACACATTACGGGCGATAAAAGTAAATTCTATGTCTTGACTCCAAGGGACAAAGGATATGTACTGAGTTAGAGGCATTTAGAAATATACCTTCATCATCCTCTTGTCAAAATGGCATTACTCTTGAAAACAAAGTATCAACATTAAGTCTTGAACTTAATAAACTAAACAAGAGTGGTAAAAGTTTAGAAAAGTTTATTAATGATCAAAGACACTCAACTGACCGAAAAGGTCTTGGCTATTCAAAAAGCCATAGTTTTAAGAAACCAAGTGTCCAAAAGAAAAGTATCCATGCATTTGCAAAATCTAGGATACACATTCATCAACCCATATGCACATACTGTAAATTTCATGGGCATACACCAAACACGTACATGATTAGAAAATATGGTGTACCCTTAGGAAAATTTAGATGGGTTGAGAAAGGTACTACCCATCTAGGATCCAAAGAATATTGGATACCTAACAAAACTTAATTTGTTTTGTAGGAAAATTTGAGAGCCGCCTGCAATTTATGGTACTTGGATAGCGGCTGCTCAAAACACATGACGGGCGATAAAAGTAAATTCTCTGTCCTGACTCCAAGGGACAAAGGATATGTCACA
>NC_032024.1:10271004-10271655 GCF_001865875.1 Lupinus angustifolius
CTTTACCTATAACATGTTTAGTAGCTAATGATAATCATGATGCATGGCTTTGGCATAGAAGAATTGCCCATATTCACATGGAACATTTGAATAAACTCATTAAGAAAGACTTAGTTGTTGGTTTACCCAAAATGAAGTTTGTTAAAGACAAACTATGTAGTGCTTGTCAAATGGGTAAACAAACAAAAACCTCTTTCAAACCAAAGTAGATGGTTTCTTCCGATATACCATTACAATTACTTCATATGGGTTCATTTGGTCCCTCAAGGACAAAACGTTTTGGTGGTAATTATTATGCTCTTATTATAGTGGACGATTTTTCTAGATATAATTGGACTCTATTCTTAGTTCATAAGAATGAGGCATTCAAAGCCTTTAGCATTTATGCTAAAAGAATTCAGAATGAAAAATCTCTAAAAGTCGCTACTATACGAAGTGATCATGAGGGAGAATTTCAAAACTCTTCTTTAAAGAATTATATGATGATCTTAGGATCAACCATAATTTTTCTGCTCATAGAACACCTCAATAAAATGGTGTTGTAGAGAGATGTCGCGCCCCGATTTTCGGCTACGCGACCTCTCGAGTCGCCACTACATTTTTTACAGTAAAAAATGTAGTGGCGACTCGAGAGGTCGCGTAGCCGAAAAT
>NC_032024.1:10271755-10272786 GCF_001865875.1 Lupinus angustifolius
ATGAGGGGGTCAACATTGCTATATTTTGTCCAAGATGCAACCACGGAGTGGAAATTTCTCTTCTGAAAATTGCTTTAGTAGGATCGACGGACTGCGCTCCCCGACTCTCAAATAAGAGATTCATCATACTTGCTATACTAACAGAAATTTTTGCATAAAAAAACAAAACATTTTTAACTATATGCATCAGCATTGCTCCGCAACACCCCTACCACACCCGACTCCGAGCTAGACAGATGGCCGACTCTTCAGACTCCAGTCAGGATTCCCGGACTGAATTAGCTAGCTTGAAAGAGCAGATGGCAGAGATGTTTCGCATCCTGAAGACCCTCCAGAGCGAGAAAGAGAAGACTGCAACTGCTGGGCCACAACCTCATTCAGGATCCGGAAGTCCCAGTCTAGGGGACGGTACTGGTCAGCCTCATGAAAGTCATGACACCAACACAAGACAGCCGAATGCCAACCATCAAGCAAACGGAAGGTACAATCATGATGGGACCCAAAGGACTCCTCTAGGAAGTAACACCCCAAACATGGAGAAAAAGGAAGAGGAGTGGAGCTCAATAGAAGAGAGATTAAAGGCTATTGAACGAGCCAACTATGTGGATCGGAAGAATGCCTTTGAGATGTGTTTGATGCCGGATGTAGTACTCCCTCCCAAATTCAAAATGCATGAGTTCGAGAAGTATAATGGGACTACTTGTCCCAAAAGCCATTTACACATGTACGCCAGAAAGATGTCAGCTTATCATGAGAATGATAAGTTGTTGATCCACTGCTTTCAAGACAGTTTAGTAGGGGTAGCTATAAATTGGTACATCCGCCTGGAGAAGACTCAGATCAGGACCTTCTTGGATCTATCCAATGCCTTCATTAGATAGTACAAGTACAATGAGGATGCTGCACCAGATAGGACTCAACTACAGAATATGTGTAAGAAACCATCTGAGAATTTCAGAGAATATGTTCAGCGTTGGAGGGGACTAGCATCTGAAGTCCTTTTGCGATTAGAAGAAGATGAACAACTGTCG
>NC_032024.1:10272886-10273425 GCF_001865875.1 Lupinus angustifolius
AAGGGGGTCACAAGCACGAACCTTGGCAAAAGAAAGGCCCAAGTCTCTTAACAATTTTCAGCATATCTAGCATAA
The DNA here is from genome assembly GCF_001865875.1 of Lupinus angustifolius. Lineage (NCBI taxonomy): Eukaryota > Viridiplantae > Streptophyta > Magnoliopsida > Fabales > Fabaceae > Lupinus > Lupinus angustifolius. The sequence continues at coordinate 10,272,962 of NC_032024.1, forward strand.
TGGGGTGTTGCGGAAGCCTAACATTGTCTTTCAATAAATCATAAACAAACACACCCATATGACATCGCACTGGAGTAACTGCATCCATACACAAGCATTGCATTAATCTCATAAGTCCAACACTACGCAAACCGTGCATTCAAACAAACCATGCATTCAACAAATTGTTTTTTAGACAGGATGCTCTAAGGCCATCTAAGGTTTCCTCTAGCGACTGCAAAAACCTAACTCTTTATGGCAATACGGGTGCCTCAACAAATCCCTAAATCTTCTATGGCAGCATGGGTGCCTCAGCAAATCCCTGACTCCTTATGGCAATACGGGCGCCTCAACAAATCCCTAAATTTTCTATGGCAACATGGTGCCTCAACAAATCCCTGACTCCTTATAGAAATACGGGTGCCTCAACAAATCCCTAAATTTTCTATGGAAGCATGGGTGCCTTAGCAAATCCCTGACTCCTT
>NC_032024.1:10273525-10274634 GCF_001865875.1 Lupinus angustifolius
ACGGGTGCCTCAACAAATCCCTGACTCCTTAGGGCAATATGGGTGCCTCAACAAATCCCTAAAGTATCTATGGCAGCATGGGTGCCTCAACAAATCCCTGACTCCTTATGGCAATACAGGTGCCTTAACAAATCCCTAAATTTTCTATGGCAATACTGGTGCCTCAACAAATCCCTGACCCAAATTCAGCACCCTGTCAAAAGGACTTTCTCTGAGCCTTGACAAAATAGCGTTCATTTCTTTACTGGTTACTTACCATGATACCCCTCAAACCCTGGTTTATTTGCTATCAGGTAAGCAACAAGTAAAGAGGGGCAGCTGTGAACACTCATTTTTGTCCGGCCCAGAAAAAGCCCAATTCTAATAATAATAAAAAATGTTTTTTATCATTTTCAGAATTCAAAAAAATAATAATGATAAAAATAAAAAAAGAGATTTATGGATTTTCGGATAAAACATAAAATAAAAAAATAAAAAAATCTCTAAGTTATTAAAAATTTGAATTCAAGATTTGAATTCAAATTTTCAAATTTGAATTTCAGATTTTCAAATTTGAATTTCAAATTTCAGAGTTAATGGTGAATCAAATTAGGCTTATTGTGATTCCTAAATATCTGTATCAGATTTGATTGAGAATTAAAAAATAGGCAAGTGTTTAGGGATTTTAATTTTATGGTGTTTTATTATAAATAGGGGTTTAGGGCAATGGTAGAAAGAAGCCATTTTTTACAGTAAAAAAGAACACTGCCAAAGTACCCCAAACCCCTTGCCAAACACGTCCAGGGAGAGAAAAAGAGATTGGCCAGAGAAATATTCTGGTGCGTGTGCGTCCACCCTTGCTTTCGTGCACCCAGCCCAGGATTGCATCACAACCGTCCAAACCGCGGACTATTTTTGCATCACGCGTTGACTAAGCTGCAGCCAATCAGGCAGCGAAACGTCACCCGAGCTCACCAAAAACTACCGCACTGAATACTCATCCCGTGTGCACACGGGATCCTGTGTAGGCGCGCCCACGCGTCCCACTGTGCGCCTTTCCTTTCTTCCAGCCACGCGGTTACACGTCAGTGGGTACACCCTTCTTCCGTGCGCCCAGCCACACGAGATCA
>NC_032024.1:10274734-10275752 GCF_001865875.1 Lupinus angustifolius
CCCAATCCCAGGCGCTTGGATCCACTACAAGCGGTCTCACGGTGTAGCTGGTGTACCCTTCTCACCCACGAATAGAACACGGACACGTGTCAAGGTACTGCAATCCCCCCATCTTCGTCCAGTAACGTAACGCCACGCGTCCTGGGCCTTCCTGAGCACTCATACTGGATCCAGGCCTTCACTGTTTAAAAAACATTTATTTTCTTGGCATCCAGGTGAGTTTGTATATTTTAATTCATCATTATTTGCTTGTTATAAGGGTGATATTAAATTAAATAATTGATAAACTTGTATATGATGAAAGTGCATGCTTTAAGTTTAATTTGTCTACAAAATAACAACCAAGAATTTCATTGTGCTGAATAATTTATAATTGTTTTAAATCAAATTGTTCTAATCATATTCATTTCTATTTAAATAATGATACTATTCCATATTCACATTTTTTAACAAGTAAAGAATAATCATTAGTAAAATCAATCAACTTAGCATAATATGTTATATACCATATAATTAGCACAACAATTTCTTTCATTTTTTATGGGTTACCTCATTAATCAAGGGGGATGATTGTCTTAATGATTTACAATTTTTTGTGTGTGTCTTCGATGTAAATAACGAAAAATAAAAAGTGTGGAATTTTTTATAAATAAGTGCAAAGTTACTTAATTTTTTTATAAAACAATTATTGTAAATTTTCTTAAACATGATGCGGTGTCGGACATATGGGCTGCACTTCACCTGCCTAAAAATCACTATAGCTAATCTACTTATGACTGAAAAAAAACTATTTTTTATATAAATAGTTAATATCTTAACTAACCCTCAATACAAATGCGGTATCGGACGAATGAGCTGTACTTCACTTGTATTAGTAGGATTGTTAGCCGAGATTTAACCTTTATATATTTTCTAAAATCAATCCAACCAACAAACCTTTTTTTACTTAAAGAACTACGTAAGCCTTGATTCCCTTAATAGGGATACGTAGGACCGGGGTCATTCTTGTCAGGCACAA
>NC_032024.1:10275852-10296166 GCF_001865875.1 Lupinus angustifolius
AAATAAAAAAAATATAATAATCCATGTAGTTTAGTATAGGGTACCGCTTAATGCGGGCGGGTGGGGTGCTAACACATTCCCTACCTTGTAACCGACTTCCGAACCTGGATATCAAAAATCCAAAAGGCCCAAGATAATTGGGCTAAACAAGATTTTTCTACATTTTTGACAGTAAAAAATGTAGTGGCGACTCGAGAGGTCGCGTACGAAAATCGGGGCGCGACAAGAGAAAGAATCAGTCCTTAGAAGAACTAGCTCGAACAATGTTAAATGAAACTAACCTCCCAAAATATTTCTGGGCTGATGTAGTTAGCACTGCGTGTTATGTTTTGAATCGAGTTCTTATAAGACCTAGTCTTAAGAAAACCCCCTATGAACTCTTCAAAGGTAGAAAACCAAACATTTCTCATCTGCATGTTTTTGGTTGTAAATGTTTTGTTTTGAACAATGGTAAGGATAACTTGGGCAAGTTTGATGCAAAAGTTGATGAAGGAATTTTCCTTCGCTATTCTCTCACGACTAAAGATTATAGAGTCTTTAATAAAAGAACTCTAGCCATGTTAGAATCTGTTCATATATCTTCTGATGAAACCAATCCTGTATTAAAAGATGTGATATCTTATGATGAAGACGACTTGCCAAGTTCCCTTGCTAAAGAAAATTCTATTGTTGATATTACAATTGATCCTGAGGAATTGAGAATGGATGAAAATCTATCTTCTCAAGAAGAGCATATTCACTCTGATCTACCAAAACAATGGAGAACTCATCGAAATCATCCTATTGACAACATCATCAGTGATATAAGTAAAGGTATAACTACTCGTAGAATGCTTGATGCTTGTCTGAACATGGCCTCCGTCTCTCAGATAGAACCCTCCATGATTGATGATGCAATCAAGGATGAACACTGGATTCTTGCTATGCAAGAAGAATTAAACCAATTTGAGAGGAATGAAGTTTGGGAACTTGTCCCTAGACCGAAAATAGGCATATCATTGGAACTCGTTGGGTATTTAGAAATAAATCTAATGAAAATGGTTATGTTATTGTTAGAAATAAAGCTAGACTAGTAGCCTAAGGATACAATCAGGAAGAATATGTTAGCCTAAAATTATGTTATTGTTAGAAATAAAGCTAGACTTTGATGAAACCTTTGCTCCTGTTTCTAGACTTGAAGCTATTAGGCTATTACTTGCATATGCTTGTTCTCTTAATTGTCAGTTATATCAAATGGATGTCAAGAGTGCTTTTCTCAACGACTACATTCAAGAAGAAGTGTTTGTAGAACAACCTCCTGGTTTTGAATATTACAAACATCCTACAAGTTAAAGAAAGCCCTCTATGGTCTAAAGCAAGCTCCACGAGCGTGGTACGATTGTCTAACAAATTTTCTGATAGAAAAAAGGTTTTACCAAAGGGAAGGTCGGCATTCTCTTAGAATTTGTCAATACACATGAGCAACTTGCAGACAACTTTACTAAACCTTTGGCTAAAGATCCTTTTTATAAACTCATACGAGAACTAGAAATTATTGATGAAGCATATATATCCTAACATGTTAAAAATATATTATATGTGATTCATTACATGTATTTGATGCCTACTTGAACTTATACATGCTTGTTATTGCTTAACTTTTATTATTTTGGGGTATGTAATCTGCTACCATGGAAGGGTAATCGATTATAAGGCTTCAGTGGCAAAAACTTTCTTAAAATCAGCCAATGTAATTGAGTATGTGCTACACAAGTGAATGATATGGAACTACAAATGATGTGTGATATTAAATAGAATGTTCTAATTAATTGGGCATTAATGGTAATGAGACAAATTTGGGCCTTTAGAGGAGAGTTCGGACCACTGCCTTATGTTATTCTCATAACTGCCATTCTTGAGTGTGTTGGTATTTCGTTTGCTGGAGAGACTATGTTCTCGCTTAATGCTCGCGACAAAATTGACGTGGATGCCATCCACAAAATGGGATACCAATGACATGATAAATAAGCATCACGATGATTACCAGACTGCAAATCTAGAAAATCCTTCTGTTGACCCTCCTTGTCATCCCACATTTCGTGTCGAATCATCTTCGTCTGACTCCACTCCTACAAATCAAATGATCATGGACGACTTGTACTCGCTTAAGGGCTACATCACTACTCAATGGATGATCTTGACACAACGAATCTACAAGTCCAAGAAGAGCTTAAACGCATATATAATCGATTAGACTATATGGACCTAGACTATCGGCAAGCTTATCCAAACCATTAGGAGTAGTAGTCTAGCATTCTAGGAATTCGGTTTTGTTATTGTTGTTGTTGCAATTTCAGAACTAATGTTACTATTGTTTTTAATTTCTCTTTTAATATTGTTTACGAACATCTTGCTATTTACGAATTGCTATGTATGAATTGCTTAATTATTGTTCTTAATGTTATGCTTTGATTCAGTACATTACTATCTAGCATTAATCAGAATTCATAAGTATTATGCAAAAATTATAACCTTGGCTTGTTTATAAATCAACATATCTTGTGACCCTTGTCTATACATATTTGTATATTGTACTGGACAAAACTAGATTTTCTTCTTTTTGATGATGTCAAAAGGAGGAGAAATTTTAGAGTTGTATTTTTCTATCAAATCATTTCAGGAACATACAATAAAACAAAGGAGAACTATACAATATAGGCAGAGCATATTCGAACTTTCAACAAAGTTATATCCTCTACATATGTTGAACCTCAAAAAAAAGTCAAAGATCTCAATTTTCAAAAGGTACTGGTTTGTCATCAATGAAAAGGGAGAGATTGTGAAGAATATCTTTCCCCTGACGTCGACATGGTTTTGATGAATACACCAAGATCACAAAAATAAGAAAATGAAGAAGACCATGAAGACATAAAAGACTCAAGCTTCAAGAAAGTTAAAGATTAAGTCTTCACATAGGTACTTCTATCCCTACACCCACTTTAAATATTTAGTTGCAATGCTCAAAGAATGAAAATCATTTTTAAAGAATTGGATATGTCTAAAATGCAAAGTCAAATGGCTAAGCAATGAGTTACTTGACCTGGTTAACATGTTACTAGAACTAGGTAATAGGTTACCTGAACTGTGAGACACTTGGTAATAGGTTACTGGAATTGTGTAACAGGTTACCTGACTGAGAAAACAGATACAAAAAAAAACTGACTGATGTAACCGATTAATTCAATGTAATAATCGATTACCACATTGGACATAACTTTTAAATAATCGATTACCACCCTGTGACAATCGATTACACAGAGTTATTGAAAGTAGATTTTCAAATTCAAATGAATAGCTTTCATCCAAAGTGAGTAGGTTTCATTCCAATCGTGTCTCCTCTTCATGGAAGGTTATCATGGCTGATTGGAAGCCTATTTAAAGGCATTGAGACATCCAAATTCAACACACCATAACATACCAAATACACAATTATTCACAATCACATAAAACTTTCAAACACGTAGTGAACAAATTTTCTGCATATTTTTCTTAAGCAACTTTGTTTCTGAACTTTCATACTTTCTGAAGTTGCTTGGTAAAGTGAAAAGTGTTCTAAGCTTTCAAAATATTAAGAACATTGTTTACTAAGTATTTAAATTGTGAGATCAAAGATTGCAAGTTATAGATTTGTTCAAAACTTGTAAAGGCAATCAAAAGCCAATATTGAAATTCTTCATCTTGTTGTAAAGTTTTTGACACAAGGGTGTGTTAAGAAGGGGGAAATAGTTCAATTGAAAAGGGAATTTTCAAGGGTAGATATGTTGTGAGTGTGTAAGGTACAAAATAATCGGGGAGAGAAATTGTAATTGCAACTTAAATTCTCTAGTGGAAAAATCTCTTGTGTGGCAAGAGTACTGGATGTAATCTTCGATGGACAAGAAGGTGAACTAGTATAAAATCTTTTTGTGCACTCTTATTCTAACTCATTCTTGTCATTTACTTTTTGCTTTACTTGGTTGAATTCTGCATAAATAATCTGTTGCACTTACACTTTGATATCATAGCAGAAAAACCAGACATATTCTCCCAACAACTAATTCACCCCCCCTAGTTGGCATATTGAACTTACACGATAAATCGGTGACAAATTTCTATGACTATGGTAATTCCATTTGCAAAGTTCGAGACTTCACCTCAAGCCTTCCTCCTCATGCTATTGCAGAAATTTTTGCTATGCCTCCTCTCTCCTCATTGATTGGCTTTGACCCTATCTCTTGGGCTTATACTAGCAATGGTCATTTCTCCTCCCAGTCAGCTTAGGAAACCAACCAGAGAAAATTGATAGTGCAAACTAACCCTATTTGGCGTACAATATGGAAGTGGGATGGCCCTTTAAAAGTCCACAAATTCTTCTAGTGTGTCATGCATAATGATCTATGGGTCAACTATCGTAGATGTGAGTCTAATATTGTTGAAGATCCAACATGTCCCTAATGCTTGGGTGAACTTGAAACGATTTCGCACATTTTTCGAGACTGTCGATCTTTAAAGCCTATTTGGGATAGTATCTTGTCCCTTCACTCTCATCGTAGTTTCTTCACAACTGATTTGAAAGTGTGGACAACAGTTAATCTCAACCATGTTGAGTTTTAGACAATAACTGTAGGCAACTCCTAAAATTTGGCCTTATCCTTTGGTCAATCTAGACAATGAGGAATAAAGTGGTGTTCAAAGGTGAACTCTTTAATCATCAGCAAGTCATATATCAAGCAAGATAGGTGGGTACAGAGTTTACTACTAGGGTTAGCTTGGGTTCTTTGCATGATTCCCTCCCCACTCTGGTGTATCATCAAATCTTGGTGGGTTGAGACCCCCGCTTCTAGGTTGGTTGGAATGCAATGTGATGACTCTGTCAAAATGCTTAGCCATATTGCAGGTTGTGGTGGATTTTGTAGAGATAAGTTTGGTAAATGAATTTTTCGATTTTGCAAGAATCTTGGAATTTCTAACATTCTTTGGGCAGAGCTTTGGGGCATCTTCTCGTCTCTCTCTATTGCTTGGGCTAAAGGAGCAAGGAGACTCATTATGGAAAATGACTCTCAATTGGCAATTAATTTGATGAATAATGGGTGTGATAACCTTCACCCATATGCTCCCATGGTGAAAAGGATCTAAAATTGGTTGGACAAGGATTGGGTAGTTCAGTGTGTTAATATTCATAGAGAAGCTAATCAGGTGGCACATTTTTTTGGAAAATATGGCCCGCTCTCTACATATTGAAACTCGCAAGTTGGAGTATCTCCTACCTGGGATTTACTTTTATTTGATTGTACAGACATATTTCTGCTTAGAAGAGTTCTAGAGTAGTCTTTTGGGGTTTTCCCCCTCCTAAGTATCAAAGAGAAACATGCAGTGGTTGCAAAATATTGATTTTGCATTGTACCACGTTTGAGTGGAAACTAGCTATTTAGTGTCAAATGAGATAATGTTTTCTGGTTGGATAAATTGGTGAGAGTTCTGTCTTTTAACTGCCAATGGTATGTTCGAATCTCAATGTAGAAGATTTGGGAGTTTTTTAAAAGCCACAACTTGATTTTCGAATGAAGAAAAATGAAACTGCATACCTGGAATTAGAACCAAGCTATTTGTGGTTAGGCAGAGACAACCTTACCACTAGTTTATCACTGTGAAGTCGTGCTAGAATGGGTATCTTTTGGATCACAAGATTATTTGATATTTTAACTAAACTAGTTAAAGTAAGAAGTTACCAAAGTGACCCCTCTTATTGTAAATTGTTCATAATAAATGTCAAATATTAGTGCATATATGTATCCATTCGAATATTAATCGGCCCAAAGGAAGATTATTATTTGGATGACTTATATACACACATGTGATAATTATTAGCTTGCATATGTGAATGATAAATCAGTCCAAAGAAGGATTTATTATTTCACATGTATTAGGATCAATGTTTGACCATTACAACAATTGTGCCATTGGCAATTGATATGGAATACAAGCCAATTCTATGTTTACAGTTTAAGCGAATAGTGATCGATCCAAAAGAAGTTTACTATTTGACCAAAATTATAAACATACTTGTGATAATAAATATATGTGATAATCATATGGCTTTAAATGTGAATAATAAGTTGATTCAAAGAAATACTTATTATTTGACAAGACTAATTATCAATATTTGAGTATTACATCGAGTATATCACTTATAAGTTAATATTTTTTATCTAAAGACTGAATATTAATGTTGTGATAGGTTACTCGTGATGTGCCCTACCATTATTTGATTTTAAGGGTTAAAGTTGACTAAGAGTTTAATTGTAAGAATGATTGCAATTTATTTTATTCTTTGTTCTATTGACTTCCCTACTTTTATAATATTTGAAAATATATATTCTATAGTCTTCCTAAATTGCACTAACTTTAAGAATTACGGAGAGAACATTTTGTTTGTTCTTGAATGGATGAATGGCTTTGCACTTTAGAAATGAACAACCCATTAATTTTAAGGAAGTTCTATTAAAGATAAAAGGAACTATGAGGAATGAGAATGTTTAAATAGCATGAGTCTTATGTTCATTAGGTATGCAATTCCAAAAGCATTCATGGATGCAAGGTTTTATGAAGGAATTTTAAAGTTAAAGATATACAGTATATTACTTATGTGTTGGCTAAGTGAATCTAATATATACAAAGTTGTTCACATCAGGATATTGTGTACTTGGTTAGAATGCAAGTATTTAAGTAATTTAGTTACAAATTATTATAAAGCAGCCAATTAAGTTATCTAGTACTTACAAAGAACCAAATTATGTTCTCACACATAAAGTGATTCAATTCGAGATCATTAATATTATTATTTAGTTATGTTAGAAGTTAATACAGTTGAAAATCATGTAAGGTTGTATCTGCCTATTAGGTGGATAAGAAGTTATTTCATTAAATTTTAAGCAGACACTTATAGCTTCATTCATTACGATAGTGATTTTCATAACTTATTAATAAACATCTAATTATGGAATATGGCTATACAATTGTCACTTGGCTGCTGATTTGGATATATTGAAAAACCAGTAAAGTTATATTGTGAAAAAATGTTAGCGTTGTTAGATCCCGATTAAGAAAACATTTCAGAGTGGTTAATTATCTATAGAGCACATTAACACAAACTCCATTGTAGCAGACTTGCTCACTAAAAGTATATCATCTAAGGTCTTACACAAGTACATTGCTCATATTAGTATTGTATTATTTGAGGATACTTAAGTTCATTGAGAGTTTGTATATGAGTATTCTTTTAGTGTAGACATGATTATTGATATAGTTTTCTGCAGAATAAGGTTTATGGTTCAATTTCACTCTAAAATCCATTTGTGTGGATCTCACTAAAGTAAAGGAGGAATAGTCAAAAATTGATATGTATTGATCACCTTCATGTGATTTTCATGCTGCATATTTCATGATTGATCTAATGTCATTTAGTTTATTAATATTAGTGATCGTTGATTGGTTTAATTATGATTGATATAATGAAAGCCGCTTCGGTTTAATATATTGATATAATTAATGGTCATGATAAGAATTATAATGACGTATTTTTGAGCTCATAAAGTCTAACACAATTTTTAAAATTATATGTGACCAGCGGGAGATTGTAAGAAATCGTAGGTACATGTAATGTTTAAAATATGTTTAAGGTAATTATTTTAAATAGTCAAGTTAAAGTGATCTAATTCAAATAAGATATATGACTATAGACATAATTGTCATGGAAATTATTGTGTAGATATCAAAAGTCTTATTTCTATTTTTATGATGAGCCAAATTGGAAATAAGAAAATCATGGTGATGCCACTCTTCATGAAAGAGCATAGACTTCTTATAAATAATTTTTATGCTCCCCAAGTCATTTGCACCAACTAATCCATCAATGGATTTCTTATTATAATATGCCATCATTAGAAATGAGAGATTTTAAGTATTTAAGAGAGATTATGCATAATGACTTGGAAGGTCAAAGAACATACATGTCCTACAATGAACATGTATTTACAAGGACAAAGGATATGGAGTTGGTGGATATATGATAAAAGATGGTACAAAGTTTGTTCACCATATTTTCAATGAATATATTAAAGTACATTTTCACCCTAGATTTATATTTCTTCTCGGTGATTTAACATGAAAGATCTTAGCTATATATGATGATAGTGTTCATCATCTTTAGTATGTATTATTTATTTTTTAAGTATATAGTCTCCTGCAATTAAAGTCTTCTTAAAGATTTTTTCCAACAACTGTTACAAATTTGGTTATTCAGACTGTGGTTATCCTGGATTTGTTTTGCTACTAATATTGCCATTGCTAAAAGTGAACAAAAAAGCAAGAATAAAAATTGCCTGAAACCGAAAACAAATATAACAAATTAAATACAATTTGTAAGTGTGAAACTAATAAAAAGGAAGTCTACCTTAGACTCTATGATCATTTATGCATTCAAGTCTGCAGTCAACAATATGCCCAACAAAAACACATTCATATTGTAAATCCTTTACGATATCATATGGAGAAAGTTTTATTAGTTGTATTTTGTTCTTTTATCATAACATCCCTTCAAGTTCTTATTACATCGTGAAATTTAGCCCATTGTATGGGGTTCAAGAAGATTGTAAACATTTTCGCCTATAAATAGTAAGTTGAATAATAATATTAAATTAGTTTTTTTTGTTGCTAAACAGACAATTAGGGGTATAAAATCTCCCTCTAGTATTACAATCAAGTATAAAAGTAAGGGGTTGTCGTATCTATAAGGACTTGTTAACTTAACCTCTCAAAATCAAATTAATATTCTAAGCTTAATTAGTTTATCAAAAGGGTTTTCAATTTGGTTGGTTTGGTTTGTAAAGTTTTGATAATAAAAGTGTTCGAATTCCGATGTGGGATTGACTCACTATTCATTTTATTAAAAGAGACAAAGTAAATAAAACAACTATGATTCTACACAACATTGAACCTCAATTACACTAAGAGCTAATACTTTAGTCTATTAGTAACTCATGAAATAAAGGTGCAACCTTAAACACAAGAACAAAAAATTATGATTCACACACCCCTCTATTTCTATGCATATAAATTGAGTAAATGCATACCTCAACAGTATTAGCCGCCAATGTCTTGGTGTATGCTATCACTTTACCAAATTAGTTGTAGGTCTAGTAGCTAAGATGGTAAAATTGCAATATGAACCATCGAACATGCCTATATGTCTTGTAACACACACCCTCAAGTTTGAGAGCTTTTTAATACAAATATGAAGCTATATCTAAAAACCATATGAGCATAGACATTTGTTGTGACAATTAAACAGGCAACTATGTCTAGTTTTATGCATAAATGATGAATTACATGCTTTGAAGTATCGAACCGGAATTTCATCACAAAATTCTTTTCCTAAGACGAACTAGGCATTTCGTCAAACACTTAGCGAGCATTAAACACAACAAGAGTAATTCATAAAAATCAAGTTAATTTATTCATAAATCAAATTGCAGAATACATCAATGAATAGAAAAGAACCAATATCAGTTAATCAGTAATCTAGCTAAGCATTTACATACATAATTTGATTCAAGAGAAATTTGGAACTTGTAGTTCATGGAGAAGTGTTGACTTCTCTATGAACATACAAGAACTTCATTATTTCTACTCCCTAGCTGATGTGAACCCTTTTAGAAGGTTCTTATGCACGACCTATTGTGGTTAGTGTTAGCCAAACTCTTGGTTTGGTTGAGCCTTTTATGAATGAGTAAGCAGTGGAATTGATTAAGTAAAGATAAAAGAAGATGGAATAGACTTGACGTGATATGGCGCCACAACACATGAGGTGTTGATAAGCCAAGGTGATACTCACCATAAGAACTTGGTTCTTGATAAGAACTTTTAATCTTGGTTCAGCCAAGAAGGTATGGAGAATGCACAATGCTCTCACAAGGAATAATCCTCAATTCAATATGAATTATACTCAACTTAACTTGTTTATTTCATGGAGATCAAGCATACATATATAGGCAAGCCAAACATGTCTCCCACGAAAAAGAAAGGACAAGACATTAAAGTCCTAATTGATGGTGATCCAACATAGTGTAACGTTTGACTCTTAAACTATTCCTACACATGCTTAATTCGGATAACATGTGCCTTATTACAATCAAGAAGAGAATTAAATATATTAAGAACATAATGAAGAAGACATATGATTCTTGTTGAGGCTTGTAATTCCACTACTTGATGAGTTGGTTGGTCTAGGATTCCTTGCCTCATTGATGCCACGATTAATTAAGACAAGAATCACATGGTGAAATTCTTGTCTTAACTTCAAGTTATAGCTCCACGGTTGAAGAATGAATGTTAAGAACATAGGATTCTTCTTCCAAGTGTATTCCACGACTAGAAACAACTTCACTTTGAGCACATGGTGAAATAGGAGTTTATTCACAACTTAAATGTGTCCCACGGCCTAGAATTGATGAGCATAGGATGTGATCTTCAAGTGTAAACATTCCCTCGGCCAAGTGAACTTCTTTGTTAGCATAAATAGCCTAGGATGTCGTTTGGACCTTTATATCCAGCAATGCCAAACTTCTAATGGATAGAAGTTGGTGTTAAACCTCTATAAATGAGCACATAAAGGCTCCAACATGCACTTCAAGTTTCCCATGAGCAACTCTTCTCCAATATCTCTGAATTTGATTTAGGATTCCATTTGGTGATTTATGCCAATCTGAAATATGCACCAACGATCCAAACATGGTATAAAGCCACCATTAATGAGCCATTTAAGTCACCAATGATCATGATTAAGTTCCTTTGGAGCATTATCCATCCAACATCTCCATAATACATTATTTACCTACCAAGAAACATTAAATATAGTGAGAGTGCCATTGGTTCAGGAAAAATAAGAGCTGGCCCAAGCATTAAAGTGTTGGTTACACTTTATGACTTGTTTAAGGTCACACGAGCCATTTGACAAAATAAACATTATTTTTGGGCAATTTTTATAAATAAAATATAAAATTGAATATGCTAAGTTTTGGTCCAAACTTGGCTCACACAATTACTATTGAAATTAAAAATGACCCAAACTAAGTTAGGCCACGCCGAGCGCCACACTTGGCACGCTAGGTGTAAGCACCTCGGTCAGAAATCTTGGCCAGGCCAGATTGGCCCAATGCCTCGCTCAACACTTGTTGCGCCAAGCTCCTTGCCTCGGTCAGGCTTGGTGCCTGATGCACGTGGCCCAGTGCTACGGTTAGAATTGGTGCATTGCCCAAGTCCTTGACTTGTCTTGTGCGCACGTCTTGTTCCATCCTTGGCTTGATCAAAACCATGTACCATGATGCAATTGAGCATCTTGGCACCCATTTGCGCTAACTTTGAGTCACCATCATGGATCAACCCTATCCATTGTCCAATTGAATTTTGTGCCCTTTTTACCTATGCCCTTCTCATTGGGCCACCCATGCCTTCAAGGCCATCATAGTCAAGTTTGGTCTCGTTGGGTCTCGCATCATCCCCTCCTTCTTGAAAATATTTCGACCTCGAAATTGGTTCTCCATCACCTACTTCAAAAGAAAACATATGAAGCACATTGATTATATCATCTTTAGGAGTATACTTACCTTGAAGCTCAAGTTTGTAAGCATGCTCATAGACTTTAGTTTGATCTTGTTCCTTGGAAAACACAAATTGGTTAACCAAGTCATCCATTAGCCCTATTTCAATACAAGTAAGCACAGTTTTGGTCTCCCAAGGGTCATCAACCCTTTTAGCCACTCCAATGTCCTAAAAAAAATTAGAGATAAAATTTGGCAAAACAATGCTAGTTGTGAAACAAAATAGTGGTGGTGATGTTGTTTTGCAAGAACAACTCTCCTTTCTTCCATATTTTTCATGAGAAAAAGTGATTTTCCCTCTATCTCTTTTTTACATTTTTTTCACTCTCTTTTTCTTTTCTCTCCATCTCTATTTTTTTTTCAAGATCCTCTTATACTCAATGACTTGTTCAAGAGTCAATGGTGAATGAATCACTCTCCTCTTGTTGTGCATCATGTGTACTTGTTGGTACGACCATCATGTGTAGCTATTTTGTCATATTGCCATGGACGACCTAGCAAAAAATGACTACCCTCTATATCCATAATATCACATAGTACTGAATCCTCATAGTTCCCAATAGAGAAAGGAACTTCAGCTTGCTTGTCCTCAAGCATTTCTCCCACCTCACTCACCCATTGTGGCCGGTATGGAGTAGGATGTGATTTAGTTTCAAGATTAAGTTTTCATACTAATCATTACTAACAACATTTGTGAAACTTCCACTATCAATAATCAAACAACAAACCTTACCACCAACTAAAAACCTTATATGGAAGATGTTCCCTCTTTGATCCACTTCATGGTCCTTAACTCAGCTTCCCAAGAGCCTCCTCACCATTAGTAAATATCCTTTAGGAACAATGGCATTGTCCTCCTCGTGATCATCTTCTTCATCACTTGAAGCCTCAGGTTGAGACTCCACCTCTCCATTCATCATGATCATTGTCTTCCTTGTTGGATATTGAGAGGCAATATGTCCAAGGCCTAAGAACTTGAATCATTTTACATCTTTACTCATTTTATTAGCCATCATAGATTGTTTACCTTGACTTGTAGTAACGACTTCCTTGGAATTAGGTGTAACATCCTTTGTTGATCCCTCCTTCTTGAGTTTGTCTACACACTTTGATGATTGATATTTTGAACTAGGCCGAAGGAAAATTTGGACTTCTTCATCCTCAATTGCTCCTCCACTTTGATGGCTTGTTGAACCAAGTCATCCAACTCAACATAGTGTTGTAACTCAACAATATTTTGAATGTCTTGATTTAACCCATGCAAGAACCTAGCCATAGTGGCTTATCAATCCTCTTGGAAATTCGACATTAGCAAACCTAATTCCATTTCCTTTAAATACTCATCAACACTCTTAGACCCTTGTGTGAGTCTTTGAAGCTTGTTGTGAATATCTCTTTAATATGAGTTAGGAACAAACCTTCTCCTCATAAACAACTTCATTTCATCCCACATATCTATTAGTTCAGCACCAATCCTCCTCCCCTTTTGAAGTTGATCCCACCAAATCAAGGCATACTCCTTGAATTCTAATGCAACCACTTTAACCTTCTTCTCCTCTTTATAAGAATTACAATCAAACACTTGTTCAATTTTGAACTCCCACTCAAAGTAAGCCTCTACGTCATTCTTCCCAATAAAGATTGGCACCTTTATTTTGACCCCCTCCAACTTATCATCCTCCCTTCTCCTTCCCATTCGTGCCTCCTTCCTTTGTCTCCCCCTACCTCCTTTATCATCTGAATCACTTCATTGCATATGTTCACGGTAATCAAGTCTCATATCATACTCCAATCTCATTTGCTCAATTTGTCTTCGGAGAGTTCGATATTGTGTTATCATCATAGGATGTAGGGTTGTTGTCCTAGGGGATAATGGAGAACTATCACTTTCATTATTGGAATGGATGGAATGGTTTGACATTTTTCACTCGCTCACATGTATCACTCACTTTTTTGTTTGTGGAAAATGTAAAAAATTGTGTATCACTCAACACTCTATCTTCCAAGGCTTTCATAAGTAAACCAAGTATGGAACCAAGAAAATTGTGAAATAAAATCACCCCAACTTTTCAATATGGAAATGTTGTGACTTGAGTTATACCCCAAAAGAAAGAAAGTTGATACTTTGTAACAAGAAGAAAGAAATTAGACTAGAATTTCGGCCAAGAAGAAAGATAAGCACTAAGCAAGAGACTAGATCTTATGCTACTTGATGTGAACCCTTTTTGGAAGGTTCTTATGCACGATCTATATTGGTTGGTTTTGGCCAAGCTCACGGTTTGATTGAGCCTTTCATGAATGAGTAAGCAGTGGAAATGATTAAGTAAATATAAAAGAAGATAGAATAAATTTCAGGTGATAGGGTGCCACAAAACTTGAGGTATTGATAAGCCAAGGTGATGCTCGCCACAAGAATAAGGTTCTTGATAAGAACTTTTAATATTGGTTCAACCAAGAAGGTTTGGAGAATGCACAATGCTCTCACAAGGAATAATCCTCAATTCAATATGAATTATACTCAACTTAACATGTTTATTTCCTTGTGATCAAGCATACATATATAGGAAAGCTAAACTTGGATCCCACAAAAAAGAAAGGACAAGACATTAAAGTCCTAATTTTTGGTGATCCAACATAGGATATCATTTGACTCTTATACTATTCGTTCACATGCTTAATTCAGGTAACATGTGCCTTATTACAATCAAGAAGAGAATTAAAGATATTAAGAACATAATGAAGAAGACATAGGATTCTTTGTGAGACTTGTAAGTCCACGACTTGATGAGTTGGTCGGCCTAGGATTCCTTGCCTTATTGATGCCATGGTTAAGACATGAATCACATGGTGAAATTCTTGTCTTAACTTTAAGTTATATCTCCACAGTTGAAGAATGAATGTTAAGAATATAGGATTCTTCTTCCAAGTGTATTCCACGGCTAGAAATAACTCCACTTTGAGCACATGGTGAAATATGAGTTAATTGACCATTTAAATGCGTCCCACGACCTAGAATTAATGAGCATAGGATGTCATCTTCAAGTGTAAGCATTCCCTCAGCCAAGTGAACTTCTTTGTGAGCAAAATTGGTCTAGGATGTCGTTTGGACCTTTGTGTCCAGCAATGCAAAACTTCCAACACCTATAAGTTGGTGTTAAACCTCCATAAATGAGGACATAAAGGCTCCAACAAGCACTTCAAGTTTCCCACAAGAAACTCTTTCCCAACAGTTCTGAATTTGACTTACGATGTCGTTTGGTGATTTATGCCCAGATGAAATATGCACCAACGGTCCAAACCTGGTGTAAAGCCACCATTAATGAATCATTTAAGGCACCAATGGTCATGATTAAGTTACCCTCGAGCATTATCCCTCCAACAGCTCCAGAATACTTTATTTATGTTCCAAGAAACATTAAACATAGTGAGAGTGTCGTTGGTTCATGAAAAATAAGAGTTGGCCCAAGCATAAAGTGTCGGTTACACTTTATGACTTGTTTAATGCCACACGAGCCATTTTACAAAATAAACATTATTTCTGGGCAATTTTTTTAAATAAAATATAAAATCAAATATGCTAAGTGTTGGCCCAAACTTGGCCCACACAATTATTATTGAAATTAAAAATGACCCACACTAAAGTGATGGTTAGGCCTCACTCGGTCAGGCCACGCCAAGCGCCACACTTGGCACGCTAGGCGTAGGCTCATCGGTCAGAAATCCTGGTAATGCGAGATTGGCCCAGCGCTTGACTCAACACTTGATGCGCCAAGCTCCTTGCCTCGGTCATATGCGCCTGATGCATATAGACTTGTGCCTCGGTCAGGCTTGGTGCCTGATGCACCTATCCCCATGCCACGGTCATAATTGGCGCATTGGCCAAGTCCTTGGCCTATCTCATGCGCATGGCCTGGTCCATCTTTGGCTCTGTCAAAACCATGGACGATGATGCAATTGAGCAGCTTGCCATCCCTTTGGGCTAAGTTCGGCTCACCATCATAGATCAACCCTATGAGTTGTCCAAGGACAATTTGTGCCATTTTTTCTTGTGCCCTTGTCATTGGTCCAGCCATGCCTTGAAGGTCATCGTAGTCAAGCTTGGTCTCATTGGGTATTGCATCACTAACCAATTACATCATACTTCCAACTACATAAATCTACAAACTAAGAAGAAAAAATCATTGTAAGATTATACAACAAAATCAGATTCCAAACTTCTCAGGTACTGAATTTAGGACTCAATATATTTTTCTTGGCTTCTTTGGTCTTTTTTATATAAATATGAGTTTTGGCACCTGCGCTCAACGCAACAATGGTGTGCTGAGCGCACCTCATTTCGTAACAAACCCTTCTCCTGGCTTCTTCCACGCTTGGTGTGACTTCCACACTCATCCCTTTTTGCGTTGAGCTCAACTCATTCGTTGAGCGCATATGAGTTGATTTGTTGCTTTTGCATGCTTATGCCATTTGGTCCATTCTTGGCCCAACTTGCCCTTTTTAGCCAAAAATAATCATGGAAACTTGAAAAGTAAGATTAGTACAATTTATTATGGAAATCTTAAATATAATTACATAAAGTAAATATTTAGAGTTAAGAGTATTAAATTATCCTTATAAATTAATGTAATGTTGACACTTAAAAAATTTCAGTTTAAACTTTTTGGCAAGTCATGATGCAATTTTTCTTTAAAGTTTTGTCACTTTTCTTATTATATTTATTTGATCTTTCAATTTTTGTGACAATCCCAAAATGTATAAGAAATTAGATGTTGTTAGTTTTCTCTTATATCTTCCATTGTATGTTTCCGAGATAAATGTGTAGTTACCTATTTTTCCGTGCAAAAATCTTGTTTATATGTTCACTTCCAAATACATATGACAAAATGGGTTGTTCTATCTATTTTATATACATGTATTTATTAGCAAATGATCATAAAATTTAAGCGGGTGTGACATATCCGTATTGTCTTAATGGATAAAATTGTATGGTTGGCCTTTTTAAACTGAGCTGACGGACATGCAGGACCTAGATAATGATAAATAATTTTAAAAACAATTCATATAACAAAATAATAAGAAATTAAATAAAATAGTTGATGAGAAATATTTTTTTTTAAATTTAATATTTTATATGAAGTTTAACAAATCACATTACATCACAATTTGTTTGAGTCATTAAATCATATTACATGTAAGAGATGACAAAAATAAATCAGACTCTTGGATACTCATAAAAATACCTCAACATATATCCACAATAATAACTTATTGGTGGGAATGACTTTTATAATAAACATGTCATGAGTACCTATATATTTATAAAATTATTCTTTAATTAAATATTTATATATATATTATACTTATTATTATCTGCGTTATTATTATTATTTCATAATAATTTTAGTGATTTAACTATAAATATAAATTTATCATGTATATATTTTATTACTCATGAAATAAATATTGAATGATATAAAATATATGATTAAAATAGGAAATCTGATTGTTATCCTTATGAGTACACACAAACTGCATGGGTATTTGTAAGAATACTTGTGTCATCCCCTCCTAGTTGCTATCTTTTTGAACCATAACTTCTTTGAATTTTTTCCCTTTATTTTCTTATATTACGCTTGTAAACTGCTTGGAGGCTTGCCCGTTTTGGTATCTAAATTTTCAGAAGTGCGTACTTTGGTTTGTGTTTTCTGCATTGAAAATGCGCTACCCGAAAGGGAACCTATCAACCTGCAAGCCTTAAAATATAGGCCTGCTGAAGTAATCCGTCCGGAATATTCCACTCTAAACATTTATTGTGTAGAATTTGTGAAACTATATTTGAAAAAAATCAAGTAATTTTCAATGGCAAACACACTCCTAACAAGGGTAGGGTCTGCCATCAATGACATAAAATGATGTGATAGTTGTGTGGACCATTTTGCCTTGATGATAATATAGGAATTTTATAAATAATGATTTGCATACATGCCATTTAAGGTAACTATGAATCGGTAGACTTAGCTTGACTTTGTTAGCTGTATTTGTGTATGAAAAGAAATTGCAAATCAATTCAAGAATGCTCAATCAATTAAGCCGGCCCCTCAAAGGTGAAGCAATCTGTGCTGGAGACCACTAGGTATATTAGAACCTCGAAAGTGACCAGTAGACCCACACCAAGATATTTTCCACTCTCCATATGTTTTAGCAAAATATCCCTAGATCACAACATCGAGTCAAAATCCTCTTCAATATTAACAAAAATATTTTTTAAAAAAAACAAAGCAAAAGCAAAATAAAATGAGACTTGTATCTTTTTTCTTTATCATGAGATGACATTTTACACAAAACTAAAAGCAAAAATAGCATATTTCTCTCTCTATTATTGGAGAGGATTTTGATTCCGGAAAGTTTCTCATTAGTGGTTGAGAATAAGCTTTGGATGGCAAGTTGTTTACTTTTGTTTTGGTCATTAGCATTAAGATCTTGATATCAAATGTGAACAAACAACATATAGCCAATGAGAAAGAGGTTAGGAGAGAACTATCAAAGGCTTTTGGTAATTGGGTGGAAGAGAAAGAGGGACTAATAGATGAAGAGATAAGGAGATTGGGATTAAATGGCGTTGCACAGTGGCATCGGTCGGCTTCAAATTGTCTTTGTCCCACAACGAAATTTGTTGGACCCATGTAACCATTGCTGACTGAATCAAGCTCTGTTTTGCTCAACGTTTTCCTTGATGGTTCTATCATGTATGATATGATTTAAGAGACAATTTTTCATTTTGAGAAATTAAAAGGATTTTTACCCTTGTCTTTTTTATCTTCTTATTATTCTTATAAATTTTGGGTCACACACGCAATGTTTAAATATATTATGATTACTAATTTAAATACTCAAATTATAATGATCTAATTCAAATAAAGTTTATATCTATGGAAAATTGTCATGAAAATTATTGATGCAACAGAAGCGATCGTTGGCCAGCATTGACCACTGTTCTTTTGTGGTTGATCGGAGTGGTCGGGCTGGAGGCTCGGGCAAGGACTCTTCTGGTATCTAGATGAAGTTGACTTGGACCCGCCAGTGGAGGTAACTGAAAAGGTTATCCAACGATCAAGTCAGTATGAGACTACAGAGGTAATGCTCAGGAGCAATATGTAAGAAGTGAGAGTAATAACAATAAGTGGCAAGTGATGAAAAGATAAAATAGATGATATGTGATCCTACCTGTTGGGGGAAATCCCTATTTATAGTGGTTGAGATGTAAGACGTGGTTCTAGTGGGTATTGTTGCCATTGCCGACCACTCTAGTCTGTCGGGGGTTACCTTTCCCATGTCATGTGGATTTGGCAACACTACAACATTTTTGACCTATGTCAACGGCTGAAAACTGTGGCCAAAAGTCAAAAAACCGTTCTCGTTGCCAAAGACAACGGTTTTTTAACTATGGTAGTCTGAGGCGTTGCCTTTTGTTTAGGCCACGGTTTTTTGACTTTTGGCAACACCTTTTTAAAACCGTTGTCTAATATTTAAATAGACAACAGTTTATGTGCAATGTCAAAGGCAACAGTTAAAAACCGTGTTGTAAAAGGAAAGTACAAAACCGTGGTCATTGTGTTTATAGGCAACGGTTTTAAAACTGTTGCCACATTGTATAAAGGCATTAGTTTGAAAACCGTTGTCATTGTCTACATAGGCAAGAAAACCATTGTTTTTAGTCCTCCTGTGTCCATTTTGAAAATAGATAATTGTTGCATTTGCTACACCATATATACAATCTTTAACTACTCTAATGGATATTCATAACATTAATTAATTTAAAACATGAGTATTTGTTACTCTAAATTTGGTGAACCAAAATACAGACTTATGTTCTTGAAAGTGGCAAGCATCACTCCACAAACCACTACACTACTAGTCATGTCATATACAGTTATATCCATTACTGTTTAACAAAATATAATCATAATCCAAAATAGGAAATCTTGATTCATTCCCATCTATACTGTATGCGGCAAATTGTCTTCCAAATGATTTTGCTGCAAATAAAGAAGTTATAATATTGTTAGCTTATATATGAATGAACATCAAGTTTTTCCAAAAATAAATATGCTAAAGTAGAGTTTGATATTTATTATATAATTAGAGTTTAGTCTTAACCATGTTACAACCATGATGATAGAAATAAATAAGAAATTACCTTATCATTATTTGGAACATGTGTCGATGTAGAAGTACCCGGTGTTGATAACATTGTTGCTAATGCCTCCACATCTACTCCTGAGTTGTTTTGATTTATGACATTCCTTAGCAAAATTTGAATTTTTTGTTCCATTGATGACATTTCTTGCTTATGTTTTGCCTCCATTTCCTCAACTTTATCATTTAACAATTTCAATTCATCAGCATGTTTTTTCTCAATTTTTACTATTTCTTCTGTTCTTTTCAAAAGGGTGGGTGTGGTAAATCTTCCATGACACCGAACTCTTCCAGGCTTTTCTTTCTCAAACACACTCTGAAAATCTTCATCAGGTTGTTGACTAGAATTTTCAATTAAATCTTTAAGTTGTGCCTGACATTTTTAGAAGCAATCGAGTTAGCATAAAACTATATTTTTGTTCTACAATCGAGTTGTGCCTAAC
>NC_032024.1:10296266-10299883 GCF_001865875.1 Lupinus angustifolius
TTTCATTCAAATCATACAGCAGTTCAATTACAACTATTTTGTGACAACCTCAAACACTATCATGTACTGCAAGGATTTCAACAATTGTATTCCTAGTCCTAATGCATAATATGGAACATACAAACATACCAAGTAAAAGTAGTTAATTCACTACTATGCTTCGGTATTATACTCATGTCACTCTTAAATAAGGTTACTCAAGTTAATTTGTAGTTTGTTGGTTGTAATAGTCTAATTTCACTCAACTATTTGTGCAATGTATGACAATTTAACATCAACTAAAGTTTAATAATCTTACTTGAATATTTCCAAGACTCCAATATCTTATCAATTCCTTAAAGTGTGATTCTGGAATGTCTTTGGGACGATTTTTCAGGCGCTCATATGTGGTTTTATACTTGCTAAAATGTTCTTCCTTGATGGCGCATTTGTGTCGCCTCCAAGCATCATTTAGAATAGCGGATACAGCTTTTTTTCCTACATCTGGAATGATGTATTTTTGCCTCAATGAAAAGAAGAATAATTATAAAGATCTAAACACACATGCAGGAACACAAATTAAAAAGCACAACTTCTAAACTAATACCTTGACATAAGCCCATATGAGATCTTTGTCTGGTACAGCCTTCCAGTTAGTGTAAACAAGGGGACAAAAATCTGAACTCCTAGCCACTGTTCCCAAGAAATTGCTGAATTGAACAACAGTTCTTTGATCTGGTCCAATTGGCACTCCATATTCATTGAAAATGATTTCCATTCTATCTTCTAGTGATCGTGCATGAGCTTCCAAGCATTTTGTTTTCCCACGCTTTCTTTTTTAGTATCAATTATTCACATTATGCATGTTGTTGTTTTAATTACTAGACATATATTTAATTCAATGATCAATAACTCCGAATTTTGTTAACATAGTTGCTAGATATAGAGGTGTGTTAAGGGTTCATAGACCTTCATCTTGTTAGTGTTGTTACTAGACATATTAATAAGCTACTAATATGACCAAAACATTGACAATTAGTATATTTGAGGTGTTGCATTAAAACTCAATTTGACAAACATAGTTGCTAGACATGTGTGTTTTGTGAATCATAGTTCTTCATCTTATGAGTAGAGTTTCTAGACATAGAAAATTATTTCATGAGCTACTAAATTGATTAATGCATGAGCTTTTGGTACCATTGAGGTCCCCTTGTTATGAAAGAATCATAACTAGATAAAAATGTTGTTGAATCAAGTGTATATTGATAGTAAATAGTAAGTTCAATCCCAACATCTTTATTCCAAGTAGTTAATCGATAAGTGTTATAATTAAACAACCAACCAAAACCCATTTTGAAATCAACTTAGAATAATACTTTTTGGTTGAAAGACATCAAGCAAGTCCTTGTAAATTCGAGAATCTTTTATACTTGTTTGTGGCAACTTGGTTTGGTAATCCAATTAACCAATTTTCCAGTTAGCAATAAGCTATTATAACTTCTGAAGAGAATAATCTCTTGATAAGTTATGGTTTGGAACACCACATGTAAAGGTCTTTGATATGTTCTCGGTTCACCTAGGAACTCACGAGATTCACTCTCATTGTAAGGTCTAAGCAAAGCTCTAAACTATGTAATTCATGGTCTATAGATTCAGAAATATGGAGTGTGTCGCGCCCCGATTTTCGGCTACGCGACGTCTCGAGTCGCCACTACATTTTTTACTGTAAAAAATGTAGAAAAATCTTTTTTAGCCCGATTACCTTGGACTTTTTTGGATTTTTGATATCCAGGTTCGGAAGTCGGTTACAGGGTAGGGAAGGTATTAGCACCCCACCCGCCCGCCTTAAGCGGTACCCTATACTAAACTACATGGATTACTATATTTTTTATTTGTTGTTATTATTATTTTATTCAATTGTGTGATTAATTAATTAATTTTTATGAAGAAAAAAATTTGTTTTTATTATTGTGCCTGACAAGAATGACCCCGGTCCTACGTATCCCTATTAAGGGAATCAAGGCTTACGTAGTTCTTTAAGTAGAAAAAGGTTTGTTGGTTGGATTGATTTTAGAAAATATAAAGGTTAAATCTCGGCTAACAATCCTACTGATACAAGTGAAGTACAGCCCATACGTCCGATACCGCATTTGTATTGAGGGTTAGTTAAGATATTAACTATTTATATAAAAAATAGTTTTTTTTGAGTCATAAGTAGATTAGCTATAGTGATTGTTAAGTAGATGAAGTGCAGCCCATATGTCCGACACCGCATCATGTCTAAGAAAATTTACAATAATTGTTTTATAAAAAAATTAAGTAACTTTGCACTTATTTATAAAAAATTCCACAATTTTTATTTTTCGTTATTTACATCGAAGACACACACAAAAAATTGTAAATTATTAAGACAATCATCCTCCCTTGATTAATGAGGTAACCCATAAAAAATGAAATAAATTGTTGTGCTAATTATATGGTATATAACATATTATGCTAAGTTGATTGATTTTACTAATGATTATTCTTTACTTGTTAAAAAATGTGAATATGGAATATTATCATTATTTAAATAGAAATGAATATGATTAGAACAATTTGATTTAAAACAATTATAAATTATTCAGCACAATGAAATTCTTTGTTGTTAATGTTGTATTTGTTATTTTGTAGACAAATTAAACTTAAAGCATGCACTTTCATCATATACAAGTTTATCAATTATTTAATTTAATATCACCCTTATAACAAGCAAATAATGATGAATTAAAATATACAAACTCACCTGGATGCCAAGAAAATAAATGTTTTTTAAACAGTGAAGGCCTGGATCCAGTATGAGTGCTCAGGAAGGCCCAGGACGCATGGCATTACGTTACTGGACGAAGATGGGGGGATTGCAGTACCTGGACACGTGTCCGTGTTCTATTCGCGGGTGAGAAGGGTACACCAGCTACACCGTGAGACCACTTGAAGTGGATCCAAGCGCCTGGGATTGGGTCCTGATCTAGTGTGGCTGGGCGCACGGAAGAAGGGTGTACCCGCTGACGTGTAACCGCGTGGCTGGAAGAAAGGAAAGGCGCACAGTGGGACGCGTGGGCGCGCCTACACAGGATCCCGTGTGCACACGGGATGAGTATTCAGTGCGGTAGTTTTTGGTGAGCTCGGGTGACGTTTCGCTGCCTGATTGGCTGCAGCTTAGTCAACGCGTGATGCAAAAATAGTCCGCGGTTTGGACTGCTGTGATGCAATCCTGGGCTGGGTGCACGAAAGCAAGGGTGGACACGCACACACCAAAATATTTCTCTGGCCAATCTCTTTTTCTCTCCCTGGACGTGTTTGGCAAGGGGTTTGGGGTACTTTGGCAGTGTTCTTTTTTACTGTAAAAAATGGCTTCTTTCTACCATTGCCCTAAACCCCTATTTATAATAAAACACCACAAAATTAAAATCCCTAAACACTTGCCTATTTTTTAATTCTCAATCAAATCTGATACAGATATTTAAGAATCACAATAAGCCTAATTTGATTCACCATTAACTCTGAAATTTGAAATTCAAATTTGAAAATCTGAAATTCAAATTTGAAAATTTGAATTCAAATCTTGAATTCAAATTTTTAATAACTTAGAGATTTTT
>NC_032024.1:10299983-10300674 GCF_001865875.1 Lupinus angustifolius
AGATCCACACAGTGGGTTCCCTCAATAGCCCTCAATCTCTCTTCTATTGAGCTCCACTTCTCTTCTTCTTTCTCCGTGTTTGGAGTGTTACTTCCCAGAGGAGTCCTTTGGGTCCCATCATGATTGTACCTTCCGTTTGCTTGATGGTTGGCATTCGGCTGTCTTGCGTTGGTGTCATGACTTTCATGAGGCTGACCAGTACCGTCCCCTAGACTGGGGCTTCCGGATCCTGAATGAGGTTGTGGCCCAGCAGTTGCAGTCTTCTCTTTCTCGCTCTGGAGGGTCTTCAGGATGCGAAACATCTCTGCCATCTGCTCTTTCAAGCTAGCTAATTCAGTCCGGGAATCCTGACTGGAGTCTGAAGAGTCGGCCATCTGTCTAGCTCGGAGTCGGGTGTGGTAGGGGTGTTGCGGAGCAATGCTGATGCATATAGTTAAAAATGTTTTGTTTTTTTATGCACAAATTTCCGTTAGTATAGCAAGTATCATGAATCTCTTATTTGAGAGTCGGGGAGTGCAGTCCGTCGATCCTACTAAAGCAATTTTCAGAAGAGAAATTTCCACTCCGTGGTTGCATCTTGGACAAAATATAGCAATGTTGACCCCCTCATATTATTTGTTTGTACCTCCACTTTTGTCCCTTGTTTGGGTGCCTCAACATTGCTATATTTTGGATCCATGGGACTCGTACC
>NC_032024.1:10300774-10302015 GCF_001865875.1 Lupinus angustifolius
CAATGAAATTCTTGGTTGTTATTTTGTAGACAAATTAAACTTAAAGCATGCACTTTCATCATATACAAGTTTATCAATTATTTAATTTAATATCACCCTTATAACAAGCAAATAATGATGAATTAAAATATACAAACTCACCTGGATGCCAAGAAAATAAATGTTTTTTAAACAGTGAAGGCCTGGATCCAGTATGAGTGCTCAGGAAGGCCTAGGACGCATGGCATTACGTTACTGGACGAAGATGGGAGGATTGCAGTACCTGGACACGTGTCCGTGTTCTATTCGCGAGTGAGAAGGGTACACCAGCTACACCGTGAGACCGCTTGTAGTGGATCCAAGCGCCTGGGATTGGGTCCTGATCTCGTGTGGCTGGGCGCACGGAAGAAGGGTGTACCCGCTGACGTGTAACCGCGTGGCTGGAAGAAAGGAAAGGCGCACAGTGGGACGCGTGGGCGCGCCTACACAGGATCCCGTGTGCACACGGGATGAGTATTCAGTGCGGAAGTTTTTGGTGAGCTCGGGTGACGTTTCGCTGTTTGATTGGCTACAGGTTAGTCAACGTGTGATGCAAAAATAGTCCGCGGTTTGGACGGCTGTGATGCAATCCTGGGCTGGGTGCACGAAAGCAAGGGTGGAGGCGCACACCAGAATATTTATCTGGCCAATCTCTTTTTCTCTCCCTGGACGTGTTTGGCAAGGGGTTTGGGGTACTTTGGCAGTGTTCTTTTTTACTGTAAAAAATGGCTTCTTTCTACCATTGCCCTAAACCCCTATTTATAATAAAACACCACAAAATTAAAATCCCTAAACACTTGCCTATTTTTTAATTCTCAATCAAATCTGATACAGATATTTAGGAATCACAATAAGCCTAATTTGATTCACCATTAACTCTGAAATTTGAAATTCAAATTTGAAAATCTGAAATTCAAATTTGAAAATTTGAATTCAAATCTTGAATTCAAATTTTTAATAACTTAGAGATTTTTTTTTATTTTATGTTTTATCCGAAAATCCATAAATCTCGTTTTTTATTTTTATCATTATTATTTTTTTGAATTCCGAAAATAATAAAAAACATTTTTTATTATTATTAGTTATTATGATATTCAATTGTGATTTTGGGCATGATATGCTAAAAAATTCCAAAAATTAGTTTTCTTTTAAAAAAAACATTTTTCTCATACTTTTTTATATTCTTTTTTGTTTTGGAAGATGACATGTGGGCCTATGGTGGC
>NC_032024.1:10302115-10303299 GCF_001865875.1 Lupinus angustifolius
AGCTGAAAACCTTTTTTATTCATTTCCTACACAAGTTTGAAAATCAATCAGCATTTTAAAAAGTCATATCCTTGGAAGGAAAAATTGCACCAATAATATATATGAAAAAATAATGTCACCAATGGCATACCATTTAATAGAAAAATCAAACCGATAATAATAAACATAAGTAAAACAATCACACTTAACAAGCAACAAAAAATGATTACTACACCAAAAAGATATAATAACAAAGGAAATAAAAAGAAGTGAGGATTCTTTGCTTAACAGTACTCCCTTATGGAAGAAAAAAACAGAGGAAAAAAAAGCAAAGATAAATTATAGAAAAAAACAGTTAGCGACAAAGAGAGTGATGAATAATGGCTCTCATATAAGTAAGTAGTTCATAGATTTCTCTTATCTCAGAACTCCATAAAGCTCTTTCATTTCTTGAGCTTCTCTCTCTTGGTTCCACAGAAAACATGATATAACAAAATGATAAATATAAGAGTAATAATATATAAAAAATACACATGAATAATGAAGAAGACTTACATGAGCTGCTAGTATATATATGTATTTGATTTTCTGCTATCTTGTTTCCCAACAAACTTATTTTGCATCCAATTGAGGAACTGAAATTGACAAAACACTTTGTCATATACTACAACAATAATTACATAACACTAACAATGAAAAACTATGAGGAAAAATGCTATATACTTACAAAATTAATAAAATAAGAGACTAATTTTTAAAACTAAATTATTCTATGTTGTCCCATAAAGTGTGATCATGATCAGAATCTTCAGTTTGTATCTTATTTGGCACAAGCAAAGGATTTTCAGCGATAGTTGGTGGCAAGTCACCCCTAACCAATTGAAATCCAGATCTTTCATCAACTATAGATAGATTTATTGCATGATCTGGTGGCTCATTTTGATATAATTCCTGGTTATTCAAATGTGAATCCTCTTGCATATCAAAATAGTCTCTAGGAATATTCTTCAAAACATAATTTCTATCTGAATTAAGAGGATCTTGAATGTAAAAGCATTGCTTGACTTGAGAAGCCAACACAAAGGGGTCATTTTTGTAGCATCTTTTATTGAAGTAAACACATATTAACCCATACTTATCTTCTTCAACTTCAAACCAATTACACCTAAAGAGCACAAATTTGAAACTGCCATAGTAGTCTAGCT
>NC_032024.1:10303399-10308883 GCF_001865875.1 Lupinus angustifolius
TCTTTTGTCTTCCCTGCTATATCCAACAAGGTTGCAATTATATTGTCAAATATATTTTTCTCTATGTGCATTACATCAAGGTTGTGTCTTAAAAGATTGTGCTTCCAATATGACAACTCAAAAAAATTGATTTCTTCTTGCATGGACCTTCGTTGGACTTCTTTTGCATCTTTCCAAACATATTATTGAAGTTTTCTAACAATGTTAAGATATGCACACCTTCTAACAAATGAGATGGAGACCTAAATTCTTTTCTCCCATTAAAAGCTTTTGCATTTGATCTATATTCATGATCCATAGGCAAAAAAACGCGATGGTCCATATAACACATTTTTTGACTATGCGTCAGATAAGCTAAATTAGTTTCATAATTACAACAAGGGCATGCAAGTTTCCCTTTTGTACTCCGCCCACTCAGCATAGCATACGCAGGGAAGTCATTAATAGTCCACATCAGTGCTGCTCTCATCTGAAAAGTTTGATTTTTTGAAGCATCATAAGTCTCTACTCCTGACTCCCACAATAATTTTAAATCATCAACTAGTGGTTGGAGGTAGACATCAATATCATTTCCTGGTGATTTTGGTCCAGGGATTATTAATGATAGAATAGAATACTCAGCCTTCATGCACCACCAAGGGGGGAAATTATATGGTATTAGTACCACAGGCCATTTACTATGAGACAAATTCATTAATCTAAAAGGATTAATTCCGTCACTAGCCAAACCAAGTCTTATGTTGCGTGAGTCAATAGCAAAGTCAGGATGACGCTTGTCAAAATCTTTCCATGCCTCGCCATCGGCAGGATGTCTCAACTTCCCATCTTTTGAACGCTCTTCTTCATGCCACCTTAACGAGCTAGCTGTCTTTGAACACATAAATAGTCTTTGTAGTCTAGGAATTAGGGGAAAGTATCTTAAAACTTTAGCAGGGACTTTGTGAGCATTCTTGTTTTCATCATTCTCAGTAGATGATTTTGTATATCGTGAAGCACCACATACATGGCAGGAGAAGTCATTCTTATGATCCTTCCAATACAACATGCAGTCATTAGGACATGCATCAATCTTTTCATAATCAAGCCCCAAATCCTTGATCATGCCTCTAGTTTTATAAAATGAATCAGGGATATTCAAATGAGGCATAGCTTCTCTCAAGAGCCCTAACAAGGAGGTAAATGATGCATTGCTCCACCCATGAAGACATTTCAACAAGTACAATCGAATCGTGAATGACAATGTAGAGAAATTCTTACAACCTGGGTACAACTCTTGTTGCGCTTCTTCAATTAGATTATAGAACTTTTTAGCATCATCATTGAGCCCCTTGTTGAGTTCACTGTCTTCTGCCACATCTCTAATCGTATCATGCAATAATCCTTCAATGTCATCAACTTAATCATCATCATCTTCTATACAACCATCAAGATCCATGTCTGTTAGAACCTCACCATGACGAATCCATACATCATATCCTTTTCCAAACCTATACCCTATTAGATGGTCATACACTATAGCCCTGACTTCCCAGCAAGTATTGTGACATTTAGCACAAGGACACAAAATTTCTCCTCCTTGCGGTTTTCCATTGGTGTAAGCATAGTTCAGAAAAAACTCAACACCATCAATGTACTCTGAGCTATACCTCGGCAATTTAATCCATTCTTTGTCCATCACGGTAACTAGGATTTTGGAAAATAAAAATAATTAAATTGGTCTCCCTATTAATCAAGTTCAAGATGAACTTCACAGATGGCCTACTCTAGGAGTGGTAATTAATAAAACAGAAGCACACAACATGTATAACTTAAATAACTACTACCACAAAACATAACAAAGAACACATTAAAAAATAAAGCCTATAAATGTATATATTGGAAGTTACAAACACATGACCTCAGAACTACAATCATGGTGCCCTATGCAGTGAGAAGTACAATGTCTAGCCTACATTATAAGAGTCACTTGCATAACCTCCCGCACTTGTCTCTTTTTGGCTGACCTGGAAGTGCCCTAGCAGGAAATCCCCCAGAAATCATATTGATGTCAACTGAGCTCCTCTGTCTCCGGTTGTTTGGACGGTAGTTGTTTGTCCGGTCCCTATTTGGGGGACTCTGTCAACGGGACTATGGGGACCATCTTTGCTGAGCTACCCCAGCGATGAAGCATTGCCAGAGGTCAACCTAAATCAGATTTTCAATCGTGTCTTGCAGTTGGGTGCAATCTTTAGTCATATGGTCAAAAATTTTGTGAAATTCACAATATTTTGTTCGGTCTTGTGGCCCCACCTTTTTTTTTGGGTTAGGCTTGGGCAGTTGGACTAGGTTTGCAAAATTTTGGAGCGACTAGCATTGACAGGGGTGTAGGTCGTATATTTGTATTTTTGGGGTAGTCTTGGGGGGTTATCTCTGGGTGGTCTTGGAATTTTGGCCTTTTTGCTTCCTATGAGGGGTTGTGTGTATAGTGCTCGATGGGTAATCAGACATTGTGGGTTTCTTCGATATTAATGAATTATTGGGCCTTGGAGCAGAAGTCCTCCATAGTGAGGTCACTATATTTAGCTAGCTCAGTTCTGAAGCGACCATCTTTTAGACCCATGACCAGTACATGCACCGCGACATCGGCACTTCAGGTGCAGACCTTGACTGACTCAGCATTGAACATATCTAGGTATGCACAGATGGATCATGCAGACGTTGTTGAATACTAGACAAGGAATAGGACGATCTTGGTTATTCCTTGCTATCCGTAAACCAGATATTGAATGTGCTAGCCAATGTGGACCACTGATCGATACTTTTTGGTGCTAGTTGAGTAAACCAGTAGGGAGCAGTGCGTTTCAGAGTGAGTGGGAATGCTCGACACATGATGGGGTATGTTGCTTCGTAGAAGAGCATAGATGCTTCGAAAGCATTGAGGTGGTCATAGGGGTCCGAAGTTCCATCATACTGGTCGATATTGATTGGGCGGGCCAAATATTTTGGTAGAGGAAGTTCCATCAGTGAATGGGTGTTTAGCTCCATAAACGTTATGGTCGAAGAGGTGGATATGATTTGTGGTCTTTGTGTGTAAGGGAATTTTGTAGATAGGAAGGGATTCTCCGGTGGAATCGGCGGTAAGTGTGTGGATGGCTGGTCACGGTGGTTTGTATCTTGACTCTGGCTTAGACTAGCGGAATATTTCCAACAATTTAGCCTGCTGCTGGATTACCCTTTCTTGTCGCTCTAGAATTTGAGGAGTTGTTGGGTGATTGTTGGTGGTTGTTCTAGGGCATTGTGGTTCTAGCATGATCTAAAGGTTGTATTTGTGATGTAGGGTTGATGGAAGGTGCATGTGGTTGAGAGGTATGTTTGTGGGTGTTGGTTCTATTTGGCTGGTAAGGTTTGCTTGTTTTCAGGTGGTCACCATAGTGTAGGTAAGCCATAATTGGCGTGATCGATGCCGTACCCGATGCAAATAATATAACAATTAAGAACTGTAGTACTAGGAAGTGACTCATAGGTCGTTTCCCAAGGATTATCTTTCAAGCAAAGATTCAAACACCTTATACTTAAACACACAAAGGGGGTTTTGTTTGATTAGTATGAACAATAAGCAAATTCAGAAACAGTAAATAACAATATGATCAAATGGCTAAATACCTTTGGTTCGTTTGTTCACAACTCAATCCTCGGTTTCAAAAGATTATTTTCAGATTCCAACCATTAACTTCCGAATTTGTTGAGAATCAATTAACTAAGCGATAATCAATTCAAAGTTCAAGAACCTAAACCTCTAACTAGGCGTAATCATTATAGGCATGAAACAATTAATAAATTCACACGAACTAAGCATTCATCCACTAGAGAGAGTAAATCAACTAAGTGAAGATAAACTCAACCAACTAGTTTCTAAGCAATGGAATTATGCAAACCATATTCAGAAATAAGATAAAAGAAATCAACAATAAAGAAATCGAAAATGCATTAATAACAAAACCTCAAGAGTTGTGATACATTACCAAACGAATTTAGTCCATAAATTTAGCCTTCAATGGAAATGGAAGAACAAACTGAAAATGAAAAATGAAGAAGAAGTGAAACCCTAGCATAACAAAAAGAGGGGAAAACGAAGATGTATGTGTTTCAAAGATGAGGAAAAGTAAAGTGAGTGTGTTTGGAGTGGGGAATCCGAATTTAACCCCTCCAACACACATAAAACCGAATTGGGCCTAAACAATGGGCCCAAAGCTAAATTACAATAAAAAACTCCTAAAATAAAAATGCAATCTTCACTTCAACACATATTCACCTCTTCCATAATGCCCAAAATGCCACTGATGCCAAATATGATCTGAAAATGATAATAGATTTAATTAGGCCAAATAATCCAAAATTATAAACACACAAAGGGGGTTTTGTTTGATTAGTATGAACAATAAGCAAATTCAGAAACAGTAAATAACAATATGATCAAATGGCTAAATACCTTTGGTTCGTTTGTTCACAACTCAATCCTCGGTTTCAAAAGATTATTTTCAGATTCCAACCATTAACTTCCGAATTTGTTGAGAATCAATTAACTAAGCGATAATCAATTCAAAGTTCATATGTACCAAAGTTAGTCATGCAAGAAGATCACAAAAAATAGAAAATGAAATACCTAAGAAAATCACATACTTCACAATGAAATCGAGGAAATGTAATGAAATGGGCAAAATAAAACACACAAGATTAAAAGAATCAAATCAAGATATCCATGAAAATCATCCAATGAATTCAAGTATGCCACAAAACTAATCAAACCAAAAGGCAAGTCACAACAATGATAGAACCTCACAAGATATGCTCTCTAAAGTGTTTACACTCATGTGCCTTTGTTTGCAAGTGTTTACACTCAAAAGACTTTATGAAAACAAACACAATCATAGGCTTGACAAGCCTCGAACATCAACATCATAAGTACATGCACATAAAGATCAAAAGGATTTTTCAAGGTTGTAATTGGGCCAAGGACAAGGTAGGATAAATATGGGATATGTAGGTAAAACCAAATGGAATATAGGAGCAATGGGGAATAAGTAAAAAGTAAGCAAAATCAAGCCAAAATAAGACCAAATCTCTAATTCCAATATTCTTTGCCTTACTCAACGTTTTATTCACTTTTGTGTCTCTTTTTGTTGTTTTTCTTTCTCTTTCGTTTTTTTTTTGTTTTTTATATGACCACTTATGTACACAATTGTATTAACCATCATTAAGACAAAACCAAGAATCACAAGATTTGAAGAACAATGCACCCTTTCTTACTTAATACCCATTCCCAAAACAATTCCAAAGCTCCAAAACTCCCTAAGGTTAGGACAATCATGGGTTTTCACTTATAAGCTTGTAATGCGCTAAATAACAATGAAAGAGGTAAAAGTCTCAAAGCGGCTATCAAAGGATAAATTCGTTCAAGGTAGGCTTATAAGGCTAAGTGGCTTATTCAAAAGAAATGCCTAGATC
>NC_032024.1:10308983-10309102 GCF_001865875.1 Lupinus angustifolius
CAAGTATCAACAAGAAACAAGTCAAGTTATAGAGTACAAGTAACCAAGAGTGCAATCACACATGAAAGAATATTAAATGACATGCAGCAATCCATCCACAATTAAGGCTCAAATTCTCA
>NC_032024.1:10309109-10310097 GCF_001865875.1 Lupinus angustifolius
CACAAGGGACAAGTCTATCACAATTGTTTCAACCTCTTAATTCTCAAAACCAACTTGACATACAGAAATGTATGGATTCACATCACAAGATATCAAGACTTAAGTGAATGAAAGTATGAGATAAAATGCCCAAACCTAAGCAAAATCTAAAAGTCAAAGAAAAACATGCATCAACAAAACCTACAACCTACAATAGTCTACCCCCACACTTAAACTTCACATTGTCCCAATGTAGTATAATCAGAAAATCCAGACATGCATATCAATCAACGGAATTGGACAAGTGCAACAAAAAGTAGAGAAGAGAAAGGAAAACTCCCTGATTCATGGAGGGGGGGAAAGTGGGTTCAACCAATGAGTCCTCCTCCACAAGTTCATCCACTAAGGAAGGATTTGTGAGGAAAGGCTTGAGGCGACACCCATTAACCTTGAAGCTCTTATATGTGGATTCACTTTTGATTTCTACAACACCATAAGAAAACACATTAGTAACAACAAAAGGACCAATCCACCTAGAACCCACCTAGAATGAAGCTTACCACTCATGATTCCAAGCCTAGAGTTTTACAACAACAGTTTTTGACCAACCAAAAATTCCTTTGTAAAAATCAAGTTATCATGGAATCTTTTGGTCTTCTCTTTGTAGAACTTAGAGTTATTATAGGCTTCTAAGGGGATCTCATCGAGTTCATTCAATTGGACCTTTCTTTCTTCACCAACTTGATCAAGAGCCAAGTTACAAATCTTCACAGCTCAATATACATGATGCTCTATCTTTATAGGAAGATGGCATGCTTTACCAAAGACAAAGCGATAAGGGGACATCCCTATGGGTGCCTTGTAAGCTGTCCTATGTGCCCAAAGAGCATCCTCAAGTCTGTTGCTCCAATCCTTTATGTTAGGCTGCACCATCTTCTCCAAAATCCTCTTTATCTATCTGTTTGCAATCTCAACTTGCCCATTACATTGGGGGTGATAAGGTATGGAA
>NC_032024.1:10310197-10314213 GCF_001865875.1 Lupinus angustifolius
AAGACTCAATCAAACTGGATGAGATCACATCTGCACTTCTGTCCCACACTCAAAGAAGACAGAATGTAGGTGAAGGGTTTCAGAGTGATGGTCTGTATGTGAAAGTGAGCCAAGAGCGTGGGAGGAGACAAGGCAGAGGAGGTCCTGCCAAAGGGAAAAGACCAAATTCTAGGGGCAAAACACTAGTAGAATGCTATAAGTGCAAACAGACTAGGCATTACAAAAAGGATTGTCCCAATGAATGGAGTCCTAGCAAGCCGGTGGGGAAAGATGGGGTATGTACATCTGCAAATGTTGCACAGAAAGATGACTCTGGTTACAATAGTGAAGTTGATCTACTATCTGTATCATCAAATTATAGTACAGATGAGTGGATACTTGACACAAGTTGTTCCCACCACATGACGCCAAACAGAGAATGGTTCACCACATATAGAGCAAGCAATTTTGGTTTCGTGTATCTCGGAAAAAATAAAGCATGTGAAATTATTGGTATGGGAGAACTCAGAATTGTGATGGATGATGGTGTAGTGAAGACGTTATGTGAGGTTAGGCACATACCAGATTTGAAGAAGAATTTGGTTTCTTTGGGGACATTGCAGGCCAAAGGGTTTACCTATAGAGTTGATGGGCACAGTGATATTCTTCAAGTATGCAAAGGTGCTCTGATTGTGATGAAGGGTAAAAGGACTTCAGGGAACACTTACAAGTTGTTAGGGAGAACAATTGTAGGTGGAGTTGCTGGAGCGGCTAAAGAGATCTCAGTAGATTCAGACCATGGTGCTACAAAATTATGGCACATGCGTTTGGGACATATGAGTGTGCATGGCATGGCAGAACTATGCAAAAGAGGACTGTTTAGGGGTGTCGGCAAATGCAAGCTAGATTTGTGCAAGTATTATGTGCTTGGAAAACAGACACGAGTTAGTTTCAAGGCTGGCCAACATAGGACTCGAGACATTCTAGATTATGTCGACACTGATGTATGGGGACCCACTTAGGAACCATCACTAGGAGGTTCTAGGTATTTTGTTACCTTCGTTGATGACTTTTCTCGCAAGGTCTGGGTATATTTTCTGAAGCATAAGTCAGAAGTCTTTGTCAAGTTCAAAGTTTGGAAGGTAGAGGTATAGAACCAGACTGGTAGGAAAATAAAATACATGAGGTCAGATAATGGTACTGAGTACAAAAACTCACAGTTTCAGAAATTCTATGAGGAACATGGCATTCAGAGACACTTTTCAGTGAAGAAGACTCCTCAGCAGAATGGTGTTGTCGAGTGGATGAATAGAACTCTTATAGAGAGGGTCAGATGTATGAGACTGAATGCTGGACTTTCCAAACGATTTTGGGCAGAGGCACTTAGTATGGCATGTTATGTAATCAATAGATCACCACGGGCTTCATTGGATGGTAAAGTTGCAGAAGAACTATGGACATGTAACCTAGTCAATTATAATATGTTACGCATATTTGGTTGTCCTGCTTATGTACATGTACCCAATGATGAACAATATAAATTTCAAAATTTTCCAAACCTTTACCCTTAATCACAAATTTTCCTTCACACTCTATATTTACACTAAGATTTTTTTGTAATACTTCAACACACAACGAAACAAACACTGACTAATAAAGCAGTAAATATTGAATTGCCTTCCAACAAGCGCTTGTTTAACGTCATTAATTCGATGCCTATTGTTTCCTGGATTGGATAGGTTGATGATTGTGGTGAGTCACTCAACCTCACCACCAAATAAGGTTTGACCCTTTGTCTATTGACTATCCATCTTCTTTGAGATGTTGGATCCTCTAATTCAATAGCTCCATATGACTTCACTTCTTTGACAATGAAAGGCCCTAACCACTTCTATATCAATTTTCATGGAAACAATTTCATCCGAGAATTAAACAATAGTATTGATTGGCCCAATTTGAAGTCTTTCTTCCGGATTTTCCTATCATGGTACATCTTCACCTTTTCCTTTTAAAGCTTTGAGGATTCATATGCATCAAGCCTCATTTTTTCCAGTTGTTGCAGCTATAATTCCCTTTTCCAACCCGTTGCTTTTGGATCAAAACTAAAATACTTCAAAGCCCAAAATGCTTTGTGCTCCAACTCCACTAGAAGATGACACACTTTTCCGTACACTAGCTGATAAGGAGACAAACTTGTGGGTGCTTTGAATGTTGTTCTCTAAGCCCATAATGCATCATCAAGTTTGAGAAACCAATCTTTTCTTGAAGTTTAGATTGTATTCTCTAAAATTCATTTGATCTCTCTATTAGACACCTTCGCTTGTCCATTTGTCTGCGGATGATAGGGAGATGCCACTTTGTGTCAGATTCCATAGTGTTGAAGAACCTTTTCAAGTTGAACATTGAGAAAGTGAGATCCCCCATCACTAATCAGAACTATCAGTGTGTCAACCCTACTGAAAATGTTTCTTTTCAAGAATTTCACCACTATTTTGGCATCATCTTTCGGTGCAGCTATCACTTCAACCCACTTAGACACAGAATCCAGCGCCACAAGTATATAAAAATTTGAATGTGATGATGGCAATGGCCACCCCAACAATCAAAGACTTCAATTTCTTGAATACTGGAAAGAGGCGTTTCATTTCTTTTGGAAATTCCACCTAATCTCTAATAATTATCGCATTGTTGAACAAATTGATGTACATCTTTGAACAATAAAGGCCAATAAAAGCGGGATTGAAGAACTTTGGCACTTGTCATTTCTCCATTAAAGTGTCCTTCATATGGCGAGTTGTGACAATGCCATAAGCTGCTTTGGCTTCTATTGAAGATACACACCAATGCAATAATCCATCAAATCCAATCTTAAAAAGATGAGGATCATCCCAGATGTAATTACAAGGATCTCTAAGAAACTTCTTCTTTTGATGCCAAATAAAATCATCGGGAATCACCCTTGTAGCTTTAAAATTGGCTATAACAACAAACCATGGCTTTCTTGTATCAAAAGGAATTTTTCATTAGGAAACTCCTCTACCACTTCAGCTTTTTTAGTAGTCACCTCCAAATTTACAAGCCTTGACAGATGATCTGCTATGCAATTTTCACTTCTTTTCTTATCCTAAATCACCAGATCGATTTCCTGCAATAACAGAATCCATCGAATTAATCAAGGCTTTGAATCAGATTTGGTTAGCAAATATTTGATTGCAGCATGATCTATAAATATTATAACTTTAGATCCAATTAAATATGATCTAAATTTTTCTAATGCGTATACAATTGCTAGCAATTCCTTTTCTGTTGTTGCATAGTTAATTTGTGCTTCATTTAAAACTTGGCTAGCATAATGAATCGCATGGAAAAATTAAGATTTTTGTTGTCCTAGTAAAACTCCGACAACATAATCAATGGCATCACACGTTAACTCGAAATCTAAATGCTAGTCAAGAGCTACTATGATAGGAGCAGAAATGAGTTTTTGTTTCAACGTTTCAAAAGCTTTTACACACTCAACATCAAAGTGAAAAGAATTATCTTTGTTAAGAAAATTATTGAGTGGTTTTGCAATTTTTGAAAAGTCTTTAATGAAACACCGATAAAAACCTACATGTCTAAGGAAACTTTTGATTCCCTTGACATTTGTTGGTGGTGGTAGCTCCTTGATCACTTCCACGTTAGCTTTGTTCACTTTAATACCCCGAGAAGAGATCTTATGCCCTAATAAGGGGATAGAGTTACTTGGAAAAGTTTTTTCCAAGGTGATAAGTATTAGTGAGTGTGTAAGGTACATAGAGATCTCGGGGTGAGGTATTGTAATTACAACTCATAATATTTAGTGAAAAATCTCTTGTGCTGCAAGAGTAATGGATGAAGCCTTAGGTGGACAAGAAGGTGAACCAGTATAAATTCTTTGTGTACTCTCTTCTCCCTTACCTCTTGATTTATTCTTGTTTATTTTCTGCATTATTCTCCGCTGCACTTTAACTCTTCATTTTGCAGAAAAAGTGGTCATAAATTATAGTCAACTAATT
>NC_032024.1:10314313-10317033 GCF_001865875.1 Lupinus angustifolius
TTTTAGTTGCAATCTCAGTCTTACAATTCGCATTAGAGCTTCTTTTGAGTAAGTTATTCTCAAAACTGATCCTACATCTAAGATGGCCACAAGATCATTCCGAGGAGAAGGTTCTAACATAAACCGCCCTCCAAGTTTTGTTGGAGAATGCTATGACTTCTGGAAAATCAGAATGAGGATATTCATAAAATCCCAAGACTTGGATATATGGAACGCAATTGAAGAAGGACCCTATGAACCCTTCACAATTATAAACAGTGTAAGGGAAGTAAAGCCTAAATCTTCATGGAATGATGAACACAAGAAGAAGGTGCAATATGACCTAAAGGCAAAGAACATCCTCACTTCTGCTCTTGAAATTGATGAGTTTTTTAAAGTATCTAACTGTAAATCCGCCAAGGAAATGTGGGATACTCTAGAGACCACACATGAAGGAACGGAGGAAGTAAAAAGGTCAAGGCTAAACACTCTCTCTCAAGAATATGAAATGTTTCGAATGAAACCTGGAGAGAAGATACTGGATCTTCAAAAGAGATTCACCCATCTTACAAATCATCTTCTTGCTCTCGGTAAGGTATTATCTAACAGTGACTTGAACTTGAAAGTTCTAAGATAACTTACCAGAACATGACAACCAAAGGTAACAACCATTTCTGAATAAAAGAAAAGTTTATCGAAAATGTATTTGGTTGCATTATTTGGAAAATTGCAAGAACATGAGTTAGAACTCAGCCAACTCGATCACCATGAAGAACAGGAGAAGAAAAAGAAGAATATTTCTCTAAAATCAAAAGTTGACAAATATGAGTCATCAGAGGATGAATCCGATAAAGAAGAGATAGAAGATATGAGTCTTCTTGTGAAGAAATTCAGCAATTTCCTCAAAAGGAATAAAGGTGGTAGAACTGGAGAAATAAGAAAGTTCACCAAGAACAACGATGCCTCTACTTCAAATCAGACTTTTACATGCTTCGAATGTGGCAAGGCTGGTCACATGAAGATGGATTGTCCAAATTTATAAAAGAATTCATTCAAGGGAAAGAATGAAATAAAGACCAGAAGAAGAGCATACATAGCTTGGGAAGATAATGATACTAGTTTCACCTCTGAACCAGAAAATGAGGAACAAGCACATCTCTCCTTGATGGCATCTCATCATTCCGATGATGAAGAGGTAAATGACTCAAAGCTTCATCATCTTCATGTCAAAACTGTATTGCTCTTGAAAACAAAGTTACAACATTAAATCTTGAACAGAATAAGATAAGTAAGAGCAGTAAAAGTTTAAATAGAATCATCAATGATCAACGACACTCAACAGACCGAAGAGGTCTTGGCTATTCAAAAGGCCACGTTTCTAAGAAACCTAGTGTCCCAATTAAGATAAACTTTCATAAAGGAAGTATCCTTGCTCATAAACATAATAAGGAAAGAACTAGGATACATAACCATCAACCCACATGCACATATTGTAAACATCATAGGTATACACCAAACACTTGAAAAATTAGAAAATATGGTGTACCCCTTGGTCATTATAAATGGTTTGAGAAAGGTGCTAACCATATATGACCCAAAGAAAATTGGGTACCTAATAAAACTTAACCTGTTTTGCAGGATAATTTGGGAGCCGCCTGCAACCTATGGTATTTGGATAGCGGCTGCTCAAAACACATGATGGGCAACAGATCAAAATTCTCTGTCCTTACTCCAAGGGACAAAGGATATGTCACACATTGTGATAATAATAAAGGAAAAATTCTTGGAGTTGGTAGAATTGGAAAGCCTCTCTCAACTACGATAGAAAGTGTGTTATATGTTGAAGGACTCAAGCACAACCTTCTTAGCATAAGTCAACTATGTGACAAAGGCTTCCATATGACATTCTACCTAGATAAGTGCGTCATAGAAAGTAAGAATCCTCAACACTCTAAAATGGTTGGTATGAGAATAAACAATATATATATGATTGATATGAATTCATCTTTACCAATAACATGTTTAGTTGCAAACGATAATCATGATGCATGGCTATGGCATAGGAGAATTGCTCATATTCACATGGACCATTTGAACAAACTTATAAAGAAAGACTTAGTTGTTGGTTTACCCAAAATGAAGGTTGTTAAAGACAAACTATGTATTGCTTGTCAAATGGGTAAACAAACAAAAACTTCTTTCAAACCAAAGCATATGGTTTCTTCTGATAGACCATTACAACAACTACATATGGACTTGTTTGGCTCCTCAAGGACAAAAAGTTATGGTGGTAACTACTATGCCCTCGTTATAGTAGATGATTTTTCGAGATACACTTGGACTCTATTCTTAGTGCATAAGAATGAGGCATTCAAAGCCTTTAGCTTTATGCTAAAAGAGTACAAAATGAAAAATCACTTAAAATCGCTGCTATAAGAAGTGATCATGGGAGAGAATTTCAAAACTCTTCTTTTGAAGAATTTTGTGATGATCTTGGTATCAATCACAACTTTTCTACTCCTAGAACACCACAACAAAATGGTGTTGTAGAGAGAAATAATAGGTCTATAGAAGAACTGGCTCGAACAATGTTGAATAAAACTAACCTCCCAAAATATTTCTGGGTAGATGCAGTAAGCACTGCTTGTTATGTTTTGAACTGAGTTCTCATAAGACCTATTCTCAAGACAACCCCCTATGAACTCTTTAAAGGTAGAAAACCAAACATTTCTCATTTGCAT
>NC_032024.1:10317133-10317985 GCF_001865875.1 Lupinus angustifolius
TGAGATAAAAGATGTTATAACTCCTGGTGAGGAGGAACTTCCAAGTTCTTCTTCAAATGAAATTTCTATTATTGAATCTACAACTGATACTGAGCAATTGAAAATGAATGATAACCTACCATCTCAAGAGGAGCATATTCATTCAGATTTACCAAAAGAGTGGAGAATTCATCGATACCATCCAATTGACAATATTATTAGTGAATTAAATATGGGTATCACAACTCGACGAATGCTTAATAAAGCTTGTCTTAACATGGCCTTCGTCTCTCAAATCGAACCCTCCAAATTTGATGAAGCAATTGAGGATGAACACTGGATTCTTGCTATGCAGGAAGAATTAAACCAGTTTGAGAGAAACGAAGTTTGGGAACTTGTTCCTAGACCTAAAAATAGGCATGTTATTGGAACTCGGTGGGTATTTAGAAATAAATCTGATGAAAATGGTATTATAGTTAGAAATAAAGCTAGACTAGTAGCCCAAGGATACAACCTGAAAGAAGGTATTGATTTTGATGAAACGTTTACTCTGGTTGCTAGTCTTGAAGCTATTAGGCTATTACTTGCATATGCTTGCTCTTTGAATTTTCAGTTATCTCAAATGGATGTAAACAGTGCTTTCCTCAACGGCTACATTCAAGAAGAAGTGTTTGTTGAACAACCTCCTGGTTTTGAAGATTACAAACATCCTTCTTATGTATACAAATTAAAGAAAGCTCTCTATGGCTTAAAGCAAGCTCCTCGTGCATGGTATGATCGTCTAACTAAATTTCTACTTGAAAAAGGTTTCAACAAAGGAAAGGTCGACACTACTCTCTTCATAAAGAAAATAAATCATCATACTCTACTTGT
>NC_032024.1:10318085-10320082 GCF_001865875.1 Lupinus angustifolius
TGGTATGATCGTCTAACTATATTTCTACTTGAAAAAGGTTTCAACAAAGGAAAGGTCGACACTACTCTTCATAAAGAAAATAAATCATTATACTCTACTTGTTCAAATTTATGTAGATGATATTATTTTCGGTTCTACTAATCAGTTGTTATGTAGTGATTTTGGCAATATGATGCAAGGAGGGTTTGAAATGTCTATGATGGGGAAGTTAAATTACTTCCTTAGATTACAAATCAAACAGCTTGACAATAGTATTTTTGTAAGTCAATCCAAATACTGCAAAGATTTGCTAAAATGATTTTACATGGATAGATGCAAGCAAATAGCTACTCCTATGGGATCTGGAACTTACATCGATACGGATGAAGTCTGGAACTTACATCGATACGGATGAAGCAAGAAAATCCATCGAGATATCAAAGTATCAAGGTATGATTGGATCTCTTTTATACTTGACTTCCAGTAGACCTAATATCATGTTTAGTGTGTGTCTGTGTGCTCGCTATCAATCCAAACCAAAAGAATCACACTTAGTTGTTGTTAAGAGAATCATGAAATGCCTTAAAGGCACAACTAATGTTGGGTTGTGGTATCCAAAAGAAAGTGTATGTGACTTGGTTGGATATTCAAATTCAGATTTTGCAGGATGCAAAACTGAGAGGAAAAGTACAAGTGGTACTTGTCATATTTTAGGGAATGCTTTAGTTTCTTGGTCATGTCGGAAACAAGCATGTGTAGTCCTAAGCACTGCTGAAGCTGAATATATTGCAGCAGGTAGTTGTTGTGCCCAAGTGTTGTGACTTAAGCAACAATTGCGAGATTAAGGTATAGATTTGGGTTGCACTCTTCTAAAATGTGACAAT
This sequence comes from Lupinus angustifolius, assembly GCF_001865875.1. Taxonomy (NCBI): domain Eukaryota; kingdom Viridiplantae; phylum Streptophyta; class Magnoliopsida; order Fabales; family Fabaceae; genus Lupinus; species Lupinus angustifolius. Next base: position 10,318,949 of record NC_032024.1, read on the forward strand.
ACTATTGCAATAAACCTCACAAAGAATCTGGTTATGCATTCCAGAACCAAACACATTGATATAAGGCATCACTTCCTTAGGGACCATATCCAAAAGTAGGATGTGTCTGTAGAATTTATTGATACTCATAACCAACTAGCAGATATATTCAGTAAATCTTTGGCAAAAGAACCTTTCTATAAAATTAGACGAGAATTAGGCATTCTTGATGAAGCATATTTAACTTAAATGCCTATATATGTTTATATGCATACTTCATTATATCTATTTCATGCCTACTTGAACTTAAATGTGTTTATTTATGTTTAAAAATTTCAATTTTTGGGTTAAAAATCATTTTCATAGCTTAATTTTGCCTGAAAATAAGTTTTTATAGGGTCAATAATCAATTACACTGGAGAGTAACTGATTACAGGGTTGAACATCGTGTTTCAGTAATCGATTACCCAAAGTGAGTCATCAATTACTCTGAGTTGCTATTTGAAAATTTTAAAAATTTTAATTTGAGTAACCGATTACTCAAAGTGAGTAACCGATTCTGCATTTTTTAAACTTTTTCAAACTCACCTTCCTCACTCAACTCGTGCTCTCTCTTGCTCAACCCTCTTAAACCCTAAAATCTTCGTTTTTGATATGTTTTAAGTAATTTTTGTGTCTATTCTTATCACATTTTCACTCCTAAACACTTCTAAACCTTCATTTTCATGTTTAGTAACCTAAATCAAAAACCCCCAATCTCCAAAACCTCAAAACCTAAACCTTCAAAAACGAAAATCCATGGCTTCCTCTTCAAAAACCAAGAAGCAACGCACCTCCACGACTCAAAATAGGCAAGGAACTACTTCTATGGAGTCCAACCCTCTGGATTTAGCAAGGCTTCTAGCTAATGAGGAACAACACAAAGTTTTTGAAGAACACTTCCATGGATGCATCATTTTCACTCCAAAATTCGGTAATGTTGGAAATTTTGAGTTTGAAGATTTTCTCTTCCCTTATCATTTACGTCAACAAAACCTTTTTGATTTTTATTGTGAGACGAATAAAATTTATCCAGAACTTGTGCGAGTATTTTAATGTAACTTGAACTTTCGGAAAAATCGTCTTACTTCCTATGTCAAAGGAAAAGACATTGTT
>NC_032024.1:10320182-10336649 GCF_001865875.1 Lupinus angustifolius
AAATCTTTAGTTCATTGTTATGTAACATATCCTCTCAAGGTAGCATAATGGGTTACGGCCTTGTGTGTGAATGGGATAATTATGATCGGAAGGATTTTTATCACTTTATGTAGACTTTCAAAAAGGGAAATAGAAATGCGTAAGCAATAGGGCTTTGGCGAGACCGTCAAAAACCGAGACATCCTATCTACTGGATATCTCAAGCTTGAGGACCGATTGCTTCATTATTTTTTGACATAAGTGACATAGCACTCCAATTGATGTATGCTTTAAAGTTTAACATCAAGATCAATTGGGCTCTAATGATAATGAGACAAATGTGGACTGTTAGAGGTACTCAAAGTCCTTTGCCATATGCAATCTTCATAACCAACATTCTTCAGCATTTTGGTGTTTCTACAAATGGTGAAACAAAGGTGCTACTGAATCTTCGAGAAAGCCAAATTGATGTTGAAGTGATCCACAAAATGGGTTTCACCCAAGACCCTCGAACCCGCACCTATAAACATAGAACTGATAAATCGACTGTTGTTGTTTAACCATCTGGACCTGAAACTCATAACCCTCCTGAACCTCAATCGTCTGAGTTTCATGCTCAATCGTCCTCATCTGCTGCCATGCCTACAAACCAAATGATTATGGATGAGTTGTTTTCTCTCCGAGGCTACATCACTAACCGGATGGATGCTCTCAACTCTTAGAATCAACAAATTCAATATGAACTCCATTGCCTCTCCTCTATGATGGATAGCATGGATATTGATGAAGACAATTCGGAGCCCGAGTCTTAGAATATCTATTGTTACGATTTTCTGGTTGTATTATTTTCAAAATTCGTACAAATTTTTAATTCTGCTTATTTATTGTTTTTAAGTTATTTCTTCATATTCCCGGACAAGTTACTTTATGATGTTTTTGTGCTTTATTGTTCCATTCCTGGATACATGTTTGAAACATCTTATTTATGCATTGCAATACTTGCTTATTTATATCTTGATCCATACAAGAGTATATCATATTGATATATCTCGATTATATAAGTGTATGTATGCTATATATATTGTGTTGGAATCTCTTTGCTTTTCTACTTTTTGATGAAGTCAAAAGGGGGAGAAAAGTTGGGGGAAGTGTATTTTTTGTAAAATTATTTCAGGCACATTACTCCAAAAGAAAGGGGGAGCATACAAGATAGGGGGAGCATAGTCAAGTCAAACTTCAACATATCTCAAAGTATGTTGCTTTCAAGAAAACTACACTGTCAGGAAGATCTTGATATGTCATCATCAAAAAGAGGAGATTGTGAAGAAGATCTTTGCTCCTGACCTTGGCAAGGTTTTGATGAAGACACCAACATCACCAAAAAGAAGAAAAGGAAGATTACTTATGAAGACCAAGAAGATTAAAGCTTCAAGACAATTAGTCTAAGTCTACATAGGTACTTCTATCCTATACTCTTTAATATACCAAAGTAGTAATGCTTAAAATATTTTAAAAGAAAGTGAAACAATTCAAGTTTTAAATTAAAACATTTTTCAAAATACTGTGTAACAGGTTACTGAAATTTGAGTAACAGGTTACATGAGTGAGAATCAGTTATCCAACAATATTTAAATTGGAGTAACCGATTACTCAAATTTGAGTAACTGATTACTCAATGTAATTTTACAAAATGTCACGTTTGGGTAATCGATTACCCACTTGATGTAATCGGTTGCTGAGAGATGTTACATGAGTTTTTCAGATTTGAAACTCAAGGGTTTTCATCCCAAACGAAATGCCTTCATTCCAAACAATTCCTACTCTTTCATAAAGGCACAATGACTGATTGGAAAGCCTATTTAAAGGCCTTAGAACTCACAATGAAATAGTTTTCTTCACTTTTAGCTACTTGAACTCAAACTTTCAAAGCTATTTTTCTGAGTTGCTTGAAGTCAAGTGTTTTAAAGTTTTTTAAAACTTAAAGAGCATTATTTACTAAGTATACAAAAGAGTTGATTGAATTGCAAGTTATTATTATATTTCATACTTGTAAAGGTAATCCAATCCATCATTCGAATTCTTCATTCATTGTAATTACTTTTTTTCACGGGGTGTGAATAGAAAGGGGATAGAGTTACTTGGAAAGGTGTTTTCCAAGGGTATAAGTATTAGTGAGAGTGTGTAAGGTACATAGAGATCTCGGGGTGAGATATTGTAATTACAACTCATAATATTTAGTGGAAAATCTCTTGTGCTGCAGGAGTACTGGACGTAGCCTTAGGTGGACAGGAAGGTGAACCAGTATAAAATCCTTGTGTACTCTCTTCTCCCTTACCTCTTGATTTATTCTTGTTTATTTTCTGCAATATTATCCGCTGCACTTTAACTCTTCATTTTGCAGAAAAAGTGGTAATAATTTCTAGTCAACTAATTCACCCTCTCCTCTTAGTTGCAATCTCAGTCTTACACCAGATTCTTGCTTGAGCGAGGAGACAAATTATGGCTTGGGCGGCACCTCTAGCTTGGGCGAGAAGTCTCCAGGAGGATTGACTTTTTTGACTCTTCTCTAATTTGAGTGGGGTCCTCTCGCTCGAGCGAGAGATCTAATGCAAGCTTTTTCACCAAGGCTTCATTTTTCTTCAATTTCAAGCTTCTTCAATATCATTTCTCTTCAATAAAACCTATAAAACTCCTTTCTTGAGAATAATGTACCTTAGTTTTAGAAAATATGCAAAATTCAAAAGCAAGAAATAATTATACTCAATTATTTGGAGTTTGTACAAGAAATTCATCACAATTAAAGTAATAAGTGCTCAAAATTATATAAATATTATTCACAAAATGGCACTTAACAATTGCTCTAATTGTGATGAAAAGGCAAAAGGATTACCAGGAAAACTTAAATGTTATTAGGAAGTACAATTGGTAGTGGGTTGCTAGAGTTTTTGAAGTAGTTCTTGTAGAAATTAACCGTGATGACACTAGATTTTGGCACATGTGTCTGGTCATCTCAGTATGTGTGGCATAACTAAATTATTTAAGTGTGGTCTCTCGGAAGAATTTAGCAATTTTAAGTTTGATCTGTGCAACTAGCATGTGATTGGGAAACATACACTAAAACTCACGACATTTTAGACTATATTGGCACTAATGTATCAAATGTTGCTTATAAACTATCTTTAGGTGGCACTCAGTAGCGACTTAAACTGATGATATTTCATGCAAAGTTTGGGTGTATTTTTTGAAGAAAAATAAAGCATAACTTTTTCCCAAGTTTAAGGATTGAAAGGAAGGGATAGAGAATGAGACGGGTATGAAGATCAAGTACAAGGATTCACATTTCATGAAATTATGTGAAAAACATTGCATTCAAAGGCATTTTTCATTTAAGAAGATTCAATAACAGAAGGACGTTGTAGAGAAGATAAACAAATCTCTTACTAAGAGAGCAATATATTTAAGGTTGAATGATAGTATATGCAAAGGTTTCTGGATCAAAGGGAATCAACATGTTATGCTATGTCATTGGTAGAGTACCATGGGTCTTATTTGATGAAAAAGTTGTAGACGAAGTATGGACAAGTAACTAATTGGTTTTAGTAATTTACACATTTTGGTTATCCTACTTATGTACATATATCCGATTATGAGTGGTCTAACTTGATCACAGGTCAAAGAATTGTATCTTCGTCGATTATGCTCCTTCAAGTTTTGGGATCAAGTTTCAAGAAGATGGTGCTAAGAAGAGATACAATATTTGATAAAATAGAATTGTATCTTCGTCGGTTATGCTACTTATATATGTTATTATTTGCGTGTTCTCTAAACTCTAATTAAGTAATTGTATTCACTAATAATATATTTATAATCACTAAAAACTCCCTGAAATATTGGTACAATTGATCGAACCTCATTACTAAATCATCTTATCTTTTTTCTGTATTTTATTATCTTTCATTGCTTTTATCCAACATTCTTGAACCAAATGAATCCCTCTCTATATAAAATGAAAAAAAAAAGGAGGGAGGAGGTGGGGTAATTCTGAAGCCTTAGTAATGTGACATTGACAATTTATGATTATAGTCATAGTAAGTGTCAGCATTTTGACAAGTTCGGCGTTGTAGCTACTAGAATCTGATTCTAACATGTTTTCATTCCATGTGTGGAATCAAGCTGGAAAAGCATAGTTTCATTTCATGTGAAATAAAGCATGAAAAGTTAGTCGTTTTTCTCCCACAATGATATTGGCTCCACTTTTATCAGAATTTCACTCATAAAGCTTCTAAATGTATTTGCTTTCTAACAATTCTCAATTAACTAGGATGGGTCATAGAAATGAAGTGAGAAAGGTTGTGAGTTCGAGTTTCACTCATATTTTAAATTAAAAAAATAGAGTTATAATGTGGTTTGATGATCAGGGAGAAGATGTCGAGTGAAGGAGGTTAAAGGTTTGAGTCTCCCTCACAACAAATAATAACATTTTAACATCGATCAAATAAAATAAATTAAAAACTAATCAGACTCTTATTATTATTGGTTCAAAGAGATATATTCATATATGTTTATGTGAAAATGATAGATTATTTGGCTCCTTCCTCATAATATTGTTAAGAAGTTGGCATTTTCTTTTTAAAAGTTTTGTTTGTCAAGTTTTGTTCTTTGCTATTCCTCGACACACAACATGAGTTGTCACCCGTGATTAAGGCTATGTTTGGATGGAGTGAAAAGGGGAGGAAAGAAAGTGAGGGGAATGAAAAAGGAAGGAAAATAATTTTTTCCATTATTTGGTTATAATGAAAAGAAGGAAAAAAAGAAAAAAATGGTGGAACCCATGCCATTATGTTTTCTTTCTATTATTAGGAGGAAAACAACTAGAAAAATTAGACCTAGATTGATTGTTCTAAAGTATGTTCCAAACCATATTCTAAACTAATGACGATGAAGGAAAAACAGAGAAAATAATGAATATTTAATTTTTTTAATTGACATGACATGTTTTCATTGGTTTATGACGTGATTTGTGACATATTTTGAGTGATGTAAAATTTCGCTAGATCCATAAAAAGACAAAAATGTCAATGGTCAATTCTTGGGTTAGACACTTATTGGGAGGGATAGTCACACATCACAAACAAAATTAGTTCCTTACTCACAAAGGTGATGAGATACTCTTGATAGTACAAAGAAAATATCATTATTAAATAATAATTATATTATTTTCTCTTTACTTTATTTCCATTTTTTATCATACCAAACAACTAAAAATCACCACATTTTCTACCAATTTTCTTCTCTCAAGTTTTATTTCCTCAATTTTTCTTTCCTTAACTTTTCTTCACTAAACCAAACACAATGTAAGTAAGTGTATCTTGACTCAAAGTTGAAGCTATAACTAAATTTAGTTTAAAATTGATGATAAAAATCATCTAGCACCAATAAAATACAAAGAATTTTATCAATAATATATTAATCTATATAACCAAAAGAATATCATATTAATCTAAAATAACAATAATTAGTAATAAAATATGATTTTCATTCTTGTAAAAACTTAAATTTATCAATAATTTAAAGTTTTAACTAGATTCAATTGAAACCTACAATATAAAATCATCAAATAACAATAAAGTATAGTGATCATTATATAATTTTATCAATGTTTCAAAATAACATATTAATACAATATAATAACTACTAATAAAATATGTCAAATAAAAGAATTTACATACATTCATTAAAGTTTCCATATTCCTTCTTTTAAAAAGTTAAAATAAGCTATGATTGAATCAAACATAAAAGTTTCAATTATTACTCTTTTTCAATAAAACTCATTATATTAATTTGTTTTCATTCTTTCCAAAACAATACGCAATTCAGAAATAAATAATTGTGTGGTATCTTAACAAATCTGAATGGTAAATGAAATCAAAAATAAAATTTTAAAATTGATATCTTAAACATTTTTTCTAGTTAACTCATTGAATTCAATAGGATAATATTTTTGGGTTATATTAAAAATATAAATGTCATTTTGGTAATCAACTTGTGACAATTTTCAGTTGTATTTTTAGATATTTGAATCATTTTTTTATAAATATAATGATAAAATATAAGGTTAGGGATAGATAGTGATAATTTAATTTACTGAAAAAATAAGTTCTAAAGATTAAATTGAACATAAAACACTATCATATTCCTACATATATATTTAAGTATAAAAATAGAAATAAAAAGTTGTGGTGGACCATGTGCTTGGCCCAATGATCAGTCATAGGGTCAAAGAGATATATGCACTGTTATTAAAATCTGACGGTGACTGTCACTGTGAGGTTATTTGGTCAATGAGTGGCTATTTGGCCAATCAGCCATTAGTTGGAATAGTGAGTTTTATATTAAAATATTTCTAAAAATATAAATAGCAAACAAATAAGTTTTCCCTTTAGATGTAATATATATAAGGGTACAAATAACTTTGAAACTTAATTAGTAAGTTGAAAAACATTATTTTTCATCTCAAAACTATATCCTTTTAATGTTCTTTTACAAATTATTGATTGACTTAGCCAACCTGATCAAATAAGTTATTAGGTTTAAGCTTAAACCAAATTATTTAAACCGGATCATTTTGGTTTTGATGTAAGATTGAGTGTACGAGTTGCATAGACCGGTTAGGTGTAACCAGTAAATCCGAACCAGTTTTTAACACGCGATATATGCATATATAATACACATATATGTATTTATGTGAAAATGATACATTATTTGGTTCATTCAATTCCTCATAATACTGTTAGGGCATTGAATTGGCATTTTCTTTTTAGCAGTTTTGTTTGTCAAGTTTAATCACCTGCTCCCAGTCGTCCTACTCTCTTGGTGTTATTTACTATTCCTCGACACACAACATGAATTCTCACGATGACACACCCATACTATTTGCATGTATGTTATTTTTTTCTCAATGAATTTACCTGAAGTGATCTTAATTTGTTTATAAGACACGTTTATCTAAGAAATAAATTCCACTTAAGTTACTTTATAACACTTTAGCTACCTACATGTATAAAAAATTATTTGAGAAGGCAAAAAGAATAAATACATAACTTCCAGGATTATTCGTAGATTTCTTCTATTTTTTATAGAAATACATGGAAGAAATTGTTTTTAAATGCTGAAAACGTTTGCATGGCAACAGAGCCAAGCCGTGGAAAACATATTCTATGAGGGGCGAACATAATTAGTGAAGTAATGACGAGGGTTAGTCAAGTAATGAGTTATGATAAGACTACTCAATGCAAATGGTTAGTCAAGAATAAATTATATATCTTATTTGCCAAAGCATTCACAAATATATATTTTTCCAATTTTATTAATATAATTATCAAATCAGAATTATTAATAATCAAATATATATCGTTTCTATCACTAAAAATCAGTTAAAGAATAATACAATTTTATGAAATAGTTGTGTGCTCCTGCTCTGTCATAGGAGGGTGAGTCGGGCTGGGGCCTGGCTCAGGGTCTACGGTCGTGAGAGGATGTATCTTCTGGAGTGGAGGTTGTCAGACTAGAAGACCTGGTGCGGTGATGTCCTCAGGAGGACTTTGCCCCTGTTGGTGGGTGAAAACCTGAGTTGTCTGGAGTATGCTCGGGCCCGCCAGGGAGGTACCTGAAAAGGGGCTCTAACGATCAAGTCAGTAAATAAAAAAGGAGGGGATCCACAATTCATGATATATGTAAGTATGACACTCAAGATATTAGAGAGTAAGGTTAGAAAGTGGGGGACCAATGCTTAGGTGAGAATGAGCTTTGTCAATTTGTCCTCTTGTTGTTGGAATTTGGTTTGTTGAAAGTCATTAGTGAGAACATTTGGGTGTGAAATCTAAAAAGCTCTCAAGTCGCACATAGAAGAGTTTTGAAAAAAATAACTCCAAAGTCCCACATTGGAGAGATGAGGAACTTGGAAAAAATCCTATGTTATAAATAGAGGCGTTCTCCGCTCAAGATATTTCTTTTTCCCTCATATTTTCCGCTGACGCATTTACGGCAAACTTCTCTCCCTTTGTTTATGTGGCACTAAGAATTGGCACAGGCAGCGAAATTGTGGAAAATTTGAGAACATACACTAGTATTGGTAATCAATATTCATGGGGGAAAAGAATTGGCACATGTAGCCATCTTGTAGGCATTTCGAGAACTGACACCGGCAGTCAGTAATGTAGGAAAATAATTGGCACGGGTAGTCATATTGTGGGAATTTCGAGAACTGACATTGGTAGTTAGATTGTGGGAAAAGAATTGACACGGGTAGCCATATTATGGGTATTTTAAGAATTGGCACTAGTAGCCATATTGTGGTGGGTGTTTTCCAGATTGGTTATTACAATATAGTAAGAATTCGATAACAGATATATGGGTTGTTTTATCCTCAGGATAGCTTGGTTGATAGTGTCCTAACACATTTTGGGCAGTGCCACAAAACGTCTTAAGAGAGCGACATGATCGTGACTCAGCCAGTAAGTATTATTTTGTGTCATTTAGAATTGTTGCAAGCTACGATACCAACGCATGTGCTATGAGGGGAGGAGCCCTATTTATAGTGGAAATAGATGAAGAGTCTCTTGTTGGATGTCGTTAGCGTGGCCGACCATCTGAGCCTGTTGGCCTATCTTTGGCAGAGCAAGGGGTCACTTTATGCGTGTTGAGCAGCTTGGTGAGGTCGTACTCTGTGCATAGTTGACTTATAGCCTATATTATGCTATGATAACCGCAGTATAGGCCTGCATTTTCGATATAGCAGAAGGTTAAGTGAGAGTTGCAAGTGACATGTAGCAGGTCTTGGCAGCATGTAAGGTGGGTGACTGAGGCGTGCCTTTGTACTGACTTGAGGTGGCGTCTGGGTGACGTTACGTTTTTCCTGGCGGGTCAAGCTGATTAGTTGGTATGATGAGTTCTGGTGGCTTAGGGTTTCGCCAAGTGTTTGAACTCGGCCAATATTAAGTAGTCTAGTACGGTCAACACGACTCCATTTGACTAGGGTGGAACAAGTTATAAGAACACTTAATTACGAAAACTGAAATCTAATTTTATTAACCAATCAGAAATTCAAAAGATAACACCAACAAAAGTTTGATGATATTTTTTACAATACATACTTGCATACATTTTCTAGTAACATTTAAATTTTTTCTCATTTGTCCCCATTAAAACCATTCACCATCTCTAATTTATGAGTTAAGGTATAATATCAAATAGAGATAACATTATAATCTTATAATATTTAAGAAAAAACAAGAAAATTAAATATATATCTATTGAAGAGCAGCTTTTCACAACAGGAATTCCCCCCTCAACAACAAAATGTGTCACTTTGTTGAAGGGTTAATTCGAATTATTACAAGTTTATTTATATTTAATTATGGTGATAAACAATTTATTTAATTAGTGACATTATTTATTTACTCCCTTTTCGAGTTCCTTTTAACATACCATTAAGGTCGGCCTCATTTTATTAAGTTAATAATAGTATTTCTTATGAAAGGTTGGTATCAAAGAATAAAATGAATAAAAGAATAAAGTTACTAGTTAATCGTATCACTTCTTTCAAAGAGTTGATATAAAGAATAAAATAATAAAGCAATAAAAAAACATTAGTTGCGAAAAAGTAAATGACAGAAAGTAAAACTTAGTTGCGGAAAAGTAAATGACAGAAAGTAAAAGTTAGATGCGGAAAATAAATGACAGAAAGTAAATGTTAGCGGTTAGATTTATTATTCATCACTCTTTTATTATTGTAAGTAATAATTTATTGATTGGATTGCAATTTTTGCATATTATTCCTATGTACAAAGTTACAAACCATAAATTGGTTTGAACTTATGTTTTTAGAAATCTTTAATCAACAAATAAAATTTATAAGTCAACAATTTACTATGTTACATTTGCATCTCTTTTCAAGATTCAATTGTAGTATAGTATATGGTTATGTCGAACCACAAGGAATTGCCTAATAGAAATTTACTCATACTTTGTATCTTTTATCAAAAGTAAGAAAGTAACACATAAAGTTGTTTTCGTGATTTTATCAAATAAAAAACAAGAAAAAGTAAAGAAACTAACTATTACAAATTCAAGAGGAGAATATGGTTGGAATGGTAGAATAATATCTTGAACAACATCAATATCAAAATTATACCAGATATGTGTTATCCATTGGTTGATTCCATGCACCATGTCTAAATCACCCATCTATTTCCTATTATGATAAGATGATTTTCAAACCTTATGTAATACACTAAATAATAATTAATTGTCACTTGTCGGAGTAGGTTGTCACACCATATTTCAGTCTCTGTTAACATTATTTAGCCTTGAACATAAGTTGCTTAAAATAGATGCTTTGATATGGCAAATGAACTAAGGTGTAGGTTTTACTTTTTAGTTCATTTGTCAACACTTTAAGAAGAAGCATTCTTTTGGATCTTTAAATCAAGCTTTAGGTGATCGAGCTAAAACCGCATTAAGAACTTCTTAAAGAATCAAAATAACCAAAGAAATAACTATCATAAATAAAGAAGATGAAGAGTACAAGAAAGTTACACCATAATCCAACTTTTTGGAGCATTAGTCATCCATCCAAAGATTAGATGTTTTTGGTTCTAAATGAGGTTACAAAATCATGTTTTTGCACCTCATCTGTCAACTTCATTCCCTCTGAATTTCTATGAACTAAACACCTAAAAGCAGCCTAAGAACAACCTAAAATGAGAGAGAACCAAAAATGAGAAGAAAAATGGTATGTACAATGTTTTCACAATGTTGTAAAAAGTACAGAAATGGGTGCGCCTTTTAAAGGCAATGGGAGGGCCGCCTGGCCCCCTTTCCAGGACGTCTGGCCTCTATGTCTGACCCATGACAACTAGCTTGGACAACCTATTATGGGCTAGGCTACATGCATGGTGACACCTCCTGCTTACTTGTGTCATGCATGAGGTCATAAACTTGGCTTAGAAGCTAGCTTTGGCTGGTTGCTTGGCTTGTGAAATCATTCATGACATAACCATTCTTCTAGGCCAAGCAACCATTTTTTCTGGTAGGTCAGGCGCCTGGCTGACCTGGTCCACGCTCAACTGCCTGCTTGAGTAGCCTGGCTGACCTGGTGCACGCTCAACTGCCTGCTTGAGTAGCTTGGCTGACTTGATGCATGCTCAGTTGCCTACTTGAGAAGCCTGGTTGACCTGGCCTAGAGCTTGGTGCTTGGCTGGACTGCTTTGTGCTTCGCTGGACAGCTTTGTGCTTGGCTGGACAACTTTGTGAGCGGCTTTTCTTTGACTTTAATTTCTTCCAACCAAGACCAAGTTGCATAGTCATGCTTATGTTTAAGCATACACCTTACCATGCTTAGTTTTAAACACACATGTGTCATGTATTTTGGCTTGATTTCTTCAAGGTGAAGTAAGCTTTCTTTCTTCAAGCCTAATCATTCTTTTCTGGTCCAATTTCCTATGAAACTCAAAGAAAACTTGGACAATAGATGATGAAAAATTATATTATTTAAACACACAAAATTTATCTAAAAAATGTTGAATTAAGTTGCTTTTCAAATTTTTGCATAGGATAAATGCCATGAAAAGTGCATGAAAATTAGGTATTTTTTGCACTTATCAAGATCCAAAGACAAACATATGCCATGTGTACCAAGGCTCCTCCTATTTGTTGACTACACATATCCTAAGATATCATTCGACTAACTATGTTCCATAGCTCCTCACAACATTAATGACGACCCCCACTTATCGATCTGGCGAATATGTTAATACTAAAAAGACAAGTCATTATTCGTGTTTGTGAAAATATTATCGCCTTAACTAATCAAGTAGCCGCGAAAGCCAACCATTGATGAACTTGAAGTTTCCCCTTGACCATCTACAGGACCAGCATCATTAGTCTAGTAGCATGACCATGTTTGGCTATACCACTAGGTTGGGAGCAACTGTTCCATCCTAGTATTCGGACTGGTCACGAACTAGCAACCTCATCGGGACACGATCCATTAACGAGCGAATAAGATCTGGCTTACATAGTTGTCGGGTAGCTCGATTGGTCGATCTAACTAAGGGAAAGGTTGACAATGAAAGGACATAGCCTAGTCAGCATCTACAAAACCATATACCTCTACTACAGTACTATCATGTTGTCTGAACAGCACAGACACTACGACATAATGGAACACGTCGTTTGAACACTAAGAGTTACCCTCTCTGCCATATGGCGAAGACAAGCCTAGTATACGACTATAGAAAACTGGACAAGCGACAAAATGACTCACCATCGATAGAGCATTGTGTCAACTAGGAAACAAATATGGCAAGACCATTAGACTCGAATAAAGCAGCTCATACCTGCTTGGGACAAATGTGATAGGAAGGCTTGTCATGGTTAAACACTCAACCTCTCTACAAATAAACGATATCTCTCATAAAGAAGTTTACACTATACTCTCACTTATACTTTTGTATCTTATACTCTTATTGCCCTCTCTCTACATGTCATACTTATACTAATATAACTGTCAGAGTTCCTTTTCAAGTACCCACTCAAGCGATTCAAGGTCGACTCTTACCTTGACTCATCAATCAAATCAACACTTCACCCCTTCCACCTCCATCCAAAAGAACAATAACTATTCATAAATTGGAAACTACTTTTCTCGTATGGGTTATTGCCAAGAATTTTGGGAGGAAAAAAGGAAACAAAGGAGTGGCAGAAGTCAATTGTAAAAAAAAAAACTTCTCAAATATTTTGACAAAAAGATAAATGGAATTGGCTATTGATCATTGTTGGGACCAATGAGATGAGAATCCTTGGCGTAACTAACAACCTATGCTCTGAAAGATTAATGCCATTTCTATTCACATGTCAGGCCGGCTATCTTACCTTATAGATGAGTCATTATGTTGAAATGTGACCATAGTCTTTCATCGATGTCCTACCTAGTTTCTTGTCCACTTTCTCACATTTGCCTCTAGTAATATACAAAATATACTTTGAAGCTCCATGACAACAACCCACTCTTTTACATCTGATAGGGTCCACAAAATAGTTACCTACGGTGGCCCAACTTCACCCATCATGCTAATTGGGCCAAAAAAGTTAGACCCCACATCCACCATTTTGACGGCTCAGAAATAAAGCCTTTGTATTTATCATGTGCCTCTGAACGATCTGATGCAGATCTTTCGTGATAATAATTTGGAATAAAGATTCTTCCTCCCAAGAAAATTAGATTCTCATATCTCTACTCAATTAATCTTTACAAAATAATACATAAATATTAATTTCAATTTTTATAATTTTTTAATTAAATTAGACTTTCTAATTAAGTGGAGACACAAAATAGGACAAGAATGAGGTCATGTCATTACATCCCTTAATTTGACATCTCTCTCCTCCTTCAAATCTAACATAGTAACAAACTGTAATATTTTTAATGAACAACAAATTAACTATGCATTTGGTAACATGAATATGAAAAAAACAATTGTATATAATATTAAAACGTGTACCTGTTTCAAAGTTTAAATTAAATTTATACATTTTACATAATACACAAATGATTCACAAAATTGAACTAATGCAAAATACTCTATGATAATAATGAGTAGGTGTCTAATGAATTGTTTCGATTTAACTTTTCGAATAGTTCAACGATCAAACTAAGCAAAAATGGTTGGGTCGGTTCAAGGTTACTAACACGTATTCATCAATTCACGTGTTTTTATTTTATTATTCTATTGCAAAAATGAAATTAACAAGGAGTTGTAGTGTTATCAATAACCGCATCAAAATTAAAAAAAAAACAATTCACTCTTTAAAACTTGGTATCAGCTACCAAAAACATGAAGGCTAACCACCAACTCAACTTATTTATCCCTAAGGCTTTGTTTGGAAGTTATAAGGGATTAAAGAGTTAAGAAGAGAAAGGGAAAGAGAAGGAAATTATCTCCCTTATTTGGAGTATGATGAAATTTAGATGAGGAGGGTAAGCAATGATAACGTAAGAATATTTTTTTATTTTTTATTTTAAAAATGTAATTAACAATGAGAAATGAACAATAATGTATAATCATATAATATTACTAAAAATATTTAGTTATTTTGATATTTTATCTCCAAAAACTCCAAATTGAGGAAACTTTAAAAATAGACACATGAAGCATTTTGGAGGGTTTGAGAAACTCTCAAAAACTTCCCTTCTCCTTCATCTGACTCCCAAACAAGGGGAAAGCTTTCCAAAGCCGTCTCTTCTCTTCCCTTCTCCTTCAAAACCTCACTCCCAACCAATGCATAAAAGTATATACACTAACATTGTAATGAATTTTCAGTGCATATAGTAATTACTTCCAACTGATCAATTTCCACAACTAGTAATTAGGGCTCAAAAAATAGGGCTCAATTGTCACTAGCAAAACAATTATGTATTTAGAGGTTGTGTCGTAAAAGTTTTTGGCATCGAGGCTCGTGTGGATGGAGCATAAGAGAAATCATGAATTGAAGAGTTCTAAACTATGAATTTATGAGTGTATGGCTTGATTCTCGCGGTTTCAGAACCTATGAAATCGTGAACCAAATTCATTATGAATGGTTCAATTGGAAAAATGAAGGAAACGTTAAAATTGAATCAAAGTATGTTCTTTGGTTTAGTTCAATTTCATCAACTTTAGTCTATGCCCATAATAATATGAATTTGTCTTGTCTTTCATTATTATAATAAGACTTTAAATGACATGTTTGGTAGTTAGTAATAGTACTAATAATGACGTAAGACTTCATATTCAATCACCAAGTCAGAAATAAAGTAAAATGAATGAATTGCGTGTAGACACTGGACAGAATATGTAGTAAAAAAGAAAAGATTCACTTAGACGGCATTTATGTCTAGATACATTAGATTCTCCTTCCTCTAGTGATATCCAATACTATACTAATTTTAAAAATACAAGTTATAAAATAATAAAATATTTATTTAGTCTATATATTTATTTTGTAGTACGTGCAACATTCAAAGAAAGAATGTACTTTTCGTGTACAACTATATGATAAAAATAGGTTACTCTAACAAACTTTGAATCATTATAAATGGTTTAAACATTATTTTTTACATTTATTTTTGTATGCATCAAAACCAAAGTATTCCGTGCAAATGTAGAGGTATTTTACTAGTATTATAGATAAATTTATTCTTGGACGTAAATATCATGTGATACTCAACAAAACCAAGTTGGCCATGCCAAAACATTGTGAACTAAATTGATGTTTTCATAATTTGATGTAGTAATTAACTTTTATTCATTCTGATGTGTTGAACTTATGAGAAAGAATGAAATGAATGAAGATAGATGTAGAAGAAAGAAGTATGTGTATATTACTTTGATTGAAGAAGAAAGAGGATATTGCATCACATTGAACTAATACACTTGCTATTTATAGCTACAAGCCAACTAACTGAATTTCTAAAAATGGAAAGTATCCTAACTATACAAACAATCCGTTTAATCAATTATCGAGTATGGTTAATTGATTAACGAATATGGTTAATCGATTAACGGGTCTAGCAGGAAGAATTACATTTTTCTCAACACTCTCCCTTAATTCAAAATAGCTAGACTAATGACTCCAAGCTTATGTCTAAGTTCTTCAAACCTTTCCTTCTTCAATGACTTGGTTAGAATATCTGCAATTTGCTTTCCATGTCTGCAGAATTCCAACTTTAACCTTCCTCTACTCACTTGATCTCTTAGAAAGTGAAATCTTGTTTCAATGTGCTTGCTTCTCCCATATGCCACTAGATTCTTGGCCAAGTTTATTGCTGATTTATTATCAACCATCAACAACAAGCTTTCTTCCTATATTCTTAGCTTCAATTTTGTCAACAGTTTCTAACCACATGGCTTGACAAGCAGCCATACAAGCAACTATATATCCTGCTTCACATGAAGATAAAGGAACCACATCTTGCTTCTTTGAGCACTAAGAGATTGGAGCATCACCAAGCATAAACATATAACATGTTGTGCTCTTTCTGTCACTCTTATCTCCACACCAATCAACATCACTAAACCTAAGCATGTTCTGATTGAGGCTGATGGGTTTAGCAGGAAGCATCAAGCCAAGTTCAATTGTTCCCTTCACATATCTTAGTATCCTCTTGACTACAAGTAAGTTAGACTTCTTTGGTATCTCCATATACCTACTCACAAAGCCTACTCCATATGCAATATATGGCCTTGTTGTTGGGTTTATTCAAGTGTGAAGTCCTACATTGGATATGCGGGGAGGAGTGAAAGAGATTATAAGAAGGAAAGACCCATGAAACTAATGCCTTAAGGTTTTGGTTCAAGACGTGGTGTCTCACTTGTGACTCTTCACTCTTCCCATACCCATGTAACAATGGAACTCCCCGGTGGTTGGAGGCTTCCCGGTCGCAGTCTG
>NC_032024.1:10336749-10355177 GCF_001865875.1 Lupinus angustifolius
ATTGGATATGCGGGGAGGAGTGAAAGAGTTTATAAGAAGGAAAGGCCCATGAAACTAATGCCTTAAGGTTTTGGTTCAAGACGTGGTGTCTCACTTGTGACTCTTCACTCTTCCCATACCCATGTAACAATGGAACTCCCCTGTGGTTGGAGGCTCCCCGGTCGCAGTCTGGTCCAACACTTGTATTGCATACATATCTAAAACACCCTATCATTTGTTTGTATAGGGTCTTATCACCACCACTAAATCTCCTTCAAGTTCATCAGATGTAATGCCAACTTCAGTATGTATGGAAACTGAATTATAGTCCTTCATTTGAAACCATTCCAATACATTAGAGGTGTATTTCCTTTGATGCATAAAGATTCTATCCTTGGTTCTTATAAATTCTATCCCAAGGAAGTAGGATAGATCCCCTAAGTCACTTATCTTAAATTCAACCTTCATATCTTCCTTGAATGCACAAATTTCTCCAATACTGCTACTAGTCACTAATAGATCATCAATATATAGGCACACTATTAGCAATTCACCTATGTTTGATCCTCTTATGTACACTCCATACTCAGCTATACACTTGACAAAACCAAGATACAATAAGAACCCATCAATTCTTCTATTCTAGGTCCTTGGAGCCTGCTTGAGGCCATAAAGAGTTTTATGCAGTCTATACACCATATCTTCCTTGCCTATAACCTCAAAACTAGGTGGTTGAGTGACAGAAACTTCTTCTTCTAGTGATCCATTTAGGAAGGCTAATTTCACATCCATTTAATGTTTGGGTCAACTGTGATAACTTGCGTAGGAAACCACCAATCTTATCGTTTCTAACCTTGCAACAGGTGTAAACACTTCATCATAATCAAGGCCTTGTCTTTGTAGAAAACATTTTGCTACTAGCCTTGCCTTGTATTTAACCACCTCTCCTTTTGGATTTATTTTCACCTTATAAACCCATCTCACAGAGATTGCCTTCATGCCTTTTGGTAGTTGAGTGAGCCCCTAGGTTTGATTCTTATCAATGGATCTCAATTCTTCCTTCATAGCATCCAACCAATGACTCTTCTTGACTGCCTCATCAAAGCTCATAGGTTCCATTTCTTCTAGTAGAGCCATGTGAATCAAGTCACCCTCTATAGTGAATTTTGAGTCTGGAAAGACTTCATAATCACTCAATCTTGATGGAGGTTGCCTCACTCTATGAGACCTTCTTTCAGTTTGTGTTTCTGTAGCAACTGGTTGTTGTTGTTGTTGTTGTTCAATTTCATCACCAAGATGCACCAAGGCATTTTTTCCTTGCTCGCCATCCTTGTCATTCCATCTCAGCATTGTGACTCATTAACATTCACATCTCTGCTCAACACTATCTTTTGGGTTAGTGGATTGTATACTCTGTATGCACCTATAGAAAGGTATCCTAGTAGAACCAATCTTTCACCTCTATCATCTACCTTCTTGATGCATCTTTTAAGGGACATGCTTATAGAAGATAGAGCCAAAGATTCTGAGATGACTAACACTTGGTTTCAATCCTGACCAAGCTTCTTCAGGAGTGACTTCATCAAGCCTTCTTGTAGGGCATATATTCAAGATGTATACTTTTGTTGAGACAACTTCTCCCCAAAACCTTTTGGGCATTATCTTTGTTCTCATCATGCTCCTAGCTATGTTCAATATCGTCCTATTCTTCCTTTCTGCAGTACCATTATATTTTGGAGTGTAGGGTGCAATTACCTCATGAATCAATCCATCCTTAGCACAAAATTCTTTCCACTCACTTGACATGTATTCTCCACCTCCATCAGTTCTCAAGGACTTCAACTTCTACTCACATTGTCTTTCAACTTGAGTTTTGAACCCAACAAAGGTGACAAACACTTCAATCTTTCTTTTGATTAGGTACACCTAAGTCTTCCTTGCGAAGTCATCTATGAAAGTCAGAAAATACCTATTTTCCCTAGTGAAGTTTCCTCAAAAGGACCACACACATTTGAGTATACCAACTCAAGTGGCCTTGCTGACTTAGTTGGAACATAAGCAGGAAATGAGTTCCTTGTCTGCTTACTTGCAAGACAAGCATCACACAATCTACTAGGAGATTGGATAGGGGTAAACCAGTTACAATTCCAATCCTACTCAGGAAGTCAATACCTTTGAAGTTAAAATGGCCATACCTTTGATACTAAATCCAGCTTTCATGAGCAGCCTTGGACAATAAGCATATGTGATTGTCCACTTGAATCCCAACCTTGAGAGTTCTATTGCTAGATAATGGAACTTTCAAGATCTGATTCTTGTCACTATCAAACACCTTCAATCTTCTATCTGCCATCAGCATTGTATATCCTTTCTCAAGCAATTGACAAGACTCAGCAAGTTGCTTCTCATCTTGGGCACATACAAGACATTGTGGATATAGGAGTGCTTGCCATCCTTCCTTTGAATTGAGATATCTCCAATTACTTCAGCCTCAATGGAGTTGTGGTCTACAAACTTCACCTTACTTTTGGTAGTCTCATCAAGGCTCACAAACCAGTCCTTGTGGCCAATCATGTGATTAGAGCAGCCAGTGTCAAGACACCAACAATTACTCTTGGCATGCTCTTTCTCTATTGTGACCATGAAGAGTACTTTCTCTTCATCTGACTCATCCTCGTGAGTGACTCTTGCTTCAACTTCAGCTCCACCACTACCATGCTTGAATCCGCACTCACATGCATAATGGCCAAAATTCTTGCACTTGAAGCATTATATTTTCCTCTTATCAAGCTTATTCTTATTTCTCCTAGATGCTTGATCATGCACACTGAATTTTTGTGAAGAGGTTGAACCAAACTCTTGTCTAGTTCCTTCATGTCATTTTTCTTTATCATTCTTCCATCTGTCTTTCAATTTCCTTTGGAAATTTCCCTGACCAGTGTACTTCTTACTGAACCTAGCTTGAAGGGCTTGCTCAGAATCTCTATCTTGACTTCTTTCTTTGATTATTTGTTCATGTACCTCCAATGAACTCTGCAACTCCTCTATATTGAACACTTCAAGATCCTTTGATTCTTCTATGGCAACAACAACATGATCAAACTTGCAGGTCAAGGTTCTAACACCTTTTCAACCACCAATTGATATCTAATTACCTCACAACATCCATTCATTTGATTTGTCAAAGATCTAATCTTGGTGAAGTATTCTGATATGATGTTACCCTCCTTTATTTGCAAGAGTTCATACTCCCTTCTCAAGGTCTACAGCTTTACTTTCTTAACTTTCTCAGCTCCTGCATAACACTTTTCAAGATTGTCCCAAACCTCCTTTCTTATTTTGGCATTGGCAATTTTCTCAAAGTTGGATTCATCCACACATTGATGAATCATGAACAAGGCCTTGCAGTCTCTTTTCTTGCACTCCCTGAAGGTAGATCTCTGGGCTTCAATGGCATCCTCACCAACTGATTGATACCCATTTTTCACTATTTCAAGAACTTCGTGATAACCAAAGAGAATCTTCATTTGCACATGCCATCTTTCATAGTTCTTTCCATCAAAAGTTGGTAGTGTCATAGTGAATCCACTCTTGTTTGCCATAAGAAGTTTGTTCTTGCTTTCTTCCTTCTTTTCACATGTCCAAGATTAAAAAAAACAAGAGCTCCAATACCACTGTTGAACTTATGAGAAAGAATGAAATGAATGAAGATAGATGTAGAAGAAAGAAGTATGTGCATATTACTTTGATTGAAGAAGAAAGAGGATATTGCATTATATTGTAACAATATACTTGCTATTTATAGCTACAAGCCGACTAACTGAATTTCTAAAAATGAAAGTATTTTGATTATACAAACAGTATGTTTAATCAATTATCGAGTATAGTTAATCGATTAATGAATACGGTTAATCAATTAACAGATCTAATAGGAAGAATTATATTTTTCTCAATATGATGTACCAAATATATTGGGATTGTTTGCGAGAAGAGAAACCTTGAATTTAAGTGTTGATGAAAAGACTAATAGCTGGGAAGCATTTTTTAGATAAATTCCGAAAGTAAAACTTTAAATAAAAATAAAGGACCAAGATTATAGTTAAGCCTAAAGTTTCACTAGATTGAGGATAACTATTAAGAGTAAATAAATAGTATGATTGAGCCATTTATCAAATGATTTTAATAAACGTGTCAAGTTATTCTGTTAAAAATATTAGTAAATAATGGCGTTGTCCAACATAATTTTTCTGATATAAAATTGATTGCATTATATAACACATCAACTTTAATGAATTGAAAAGGGTGAAGATAAAGACCAGCTAGTTTGCATGTCCCTTGGCATTGATCAAGAAGTCAAGGCAGGCTATAAGACTCCGTCGAATTAAAGGTGATGATGTCAATATGAAAATCTCAAGTCAAGTATGTTAAAATAGTTTAATTTTATCAATAACTTTCAGCACAATTGTGGAACGAATAAGTTTTTTAGGTATGGAATTAGGGATTCAATCTATTTTTAGTAGATAGAAAAAGTAAATTATATTTTTATTTTTTTGCAGTTACACAAACTATTCATAATTTATTTATGTAAATTATACTAACTATTCTTGTAAGGGAGATAAATGAAACTTTTTAAACAAAAATGAGCAATGAGTGTAATTAAGTCAATCTCCAAAATGTATTTGTATAATTTACTCTTAATTAATTATATATTAGTTATAGTATATTGATCATTTGTAGTTTTGTATATATAAATTGATTATGAAATCACTCTTCTTATATGTGTTTAAAAAATTATTAATGCATTTTATAATGAACTAAAAATAATAAAAATACATTGGCTCTTACAATATTTGAATTTGACTTCATACTATATCATATATTATGGAAATTATGTTTGAAATTAAACAAAGTTGTATCATTTTCGACTATTGTCATTAGCATATATATTTGTTGGTAAAATAAATGATGATTCATAAGTACACACAAATTCAAAAATATGATAGATAACTCGAGATCAAATAAAAAAATTTATTTTACATATAAAAAACTGATAATATTATAATTATTGCCGAATTTATAACAAAATGTCATTATTAAGAAACAACAAAATATTTGAATTTATCTTATTATTAAATATTTTTTATTTTGTAGGATTAATATATTTTGAAAATGTTTTAGAGAATAATAAAGGGAGGGAGAACTTGTTGTTTGATCAAATGAAAGTTAGATTTCAGTTTCTCCATTAAAATGTAAGAAATGATCATTGTCATACTTAATAATGGGGTATGTGTCAAAATTTATATTGTCACCATTCCTTTGAAGAAGAGTGACACACAACACAAAGTGAAACAAAAACATAGTAAATTGTGAAAAGAAAGGGTATTCATTTACTCCAGGAATAAGTTAAAAAACTTACTTCATATCTTAATTGTCTATTCTATGAAAATCTAATGGTTCAGATCAATTGACTAATTAAAATCACGTGAACCATTAGATTTTCATAGAATGAAATTTTAGAAATTCATAATTTCTAATTAAGGCGGGCATCATATATGTAATACAATTATATCAGCTATTTATTTTTGGGTTCCATTATAAGTGATCTGATTACTAACAACTCATAACTAAAACCGATAACGGATATGAGCTTAATGAGTGAATACCCAACAGGTTAGCCCATATGGGAACCCTATAAGTTAACACATAAAAGAACGATTATGGTCCCTAAGTCACCAAATCACAAACAGTTTTCACCTCTCCCCATCATAGAGAAAACGAAGGTTCCAAAAGAAATTAAGGATTTGGTTGATGAAGGCCATCAAACCAAAAACTCTCTCAAACGGTATATCAAAGGAGTAGATCAAAGAACATAGATTCAGGTTTGATTTTATATCATTGTTTTATATTATGTGTGAGAATCATGATATTCAAGACCATATGATTGATATTTCACCAACCATGAGGGAATATCTAACAAGTGGTATCATAACTTTAGGTTCTGAATTTTATGATTCTACATTAAAATTGTTTTCTCCCCAAATTTTTTTATGAACCCTATATTTTAAATTTGGGGACTTTTATGCTTCCGCTATTGGTTATGAAAATTTGGTGTTTATGAATAATGATGATAACTTTTATCCGCTTCCGATTATTTGAATTATGAGTTGTATTATGAATTCTTGCAACATGTGTTCAAGTATATATTCAGATCTGTGCATGAACATTGCATTAACTTTTATGACTCTATTATGCAATATGTATATTACATGTGCACTAATGCCTTACTATTGGACATTGACTTTTGTCACTTTACAATTTTCTAATTTGTTAAGGTGTATGTATAAGGTATATATGTGTTAAGATGTGTTTTTATTTTATACATATACAATCTGTAATTCATGACATTGTATATATTGTGAATTGATATATATATATATATATATATATATATATATATATATATATATATATATATATATATATATATATATATATCTAATGTGTGAAAGTGTGTATATATAATGTTATATATGTTTTAAGAATATGCATGATTATATTCGATTTGGAATTTTGATAATGATTTGCACATATTTTTTATGTTTTTCAATTTGGATCTACTTTGTATTTGATCAAGATTTCATCCATTTTCATGCATTGATATATATGTAATATATCTTTTTTGATTTGGAATTATATTATGGAATTAGGTTTTTTAATCATAAAAGATATCAAATCTGAAGATTTTTTAATTTCAAGATCATACTTTTTTTTATAATAGACTCACAGTGTTTTCCTTTTGTCTGGTAATTATTTTTGAATTAATTGATGCAATATGTTGCAAAAGTAACATCAATTGTGGAAATTGATTAAGATTACACATATGAGTATGAAATTATTTATGCGAATTGTGTTCGGCCCAAAGGACGACATAATTTGACCAAGTAATAACATATATGTGATGATAAATAAGTAACAATTACAAAGTTTTTTCATATGAATTAGTCGATCCAAAGAAAGACTATTGTTTGATAGAAATAATTGTTAATATTTGATCATTATGTTGAGAATACCACTTACAAATTAATTTCTATGTCCAAAGACTCGAAATTGATGTTGTGTCAAGTATCTTGTGATGAGTCTATTATGGGAACATGTCTTGTTTTATATAGATTATCTGACTTGTTTGTTTAAATGGTTGCAACACTTATGGTTTGTAGCATTGGTTGATGACTGATTGCATTATTAAGTGGTTGTTATTGTTGAAGCATTGTTTCTATTTCGACAGCTTGCTCTGCCATTTTTAATCATGTATAAAATTGTAATATTTTTTTATGGAAAATTCAAAGGGACCACCACTTGAATTCGAAATGCAGTCCTTGTGATGAGAATGATGCAATGCTACCAATAGACTATAATGGATGTATTTATATGTGGATATAAATAATATATGTGTTTTGGATTAAATAAACCTATTAAACAATAAGTCGCCAAAGTGAAATATTTTCCGTGAATTGTTCATAATAAATGTCAAACGCTAGTGTGTATATGTATTCATGCGAGTATTAATTAGCCAAAAGGAAGATTATTATATGGTCGGATTATATACACACATGTAATGATAAACATCTGATTATTATAATGTCGCATATGTGAATGATAAATCAGTGCAAAGAAGGATTGATTATTTGACATGCATTATGTTCAATGTTTGACCATTACAAACAAGAGTGTCATTAGTGATTGATATGAAATATCAAACCAATTGTATGTTTGTATTTTATGCGAATATTGATCGGCCCAAAGGAAGATTATTATTTGGACCAAATTACAAACATACTTGTTGCAATTAATATGTGATAATCATATGGCTTTCCACGTGAATAGTAAGTCAGTCCAAAGAAAGGCTTATTATTTGACAAGACTGATTATCAATGTTTGACTACTATATTGAGTGTATCACTTACAAGTTAATATTTTTGTCAAAAGACTGAATATTAATGTTGTGCTAGGTAACTCGTGATGTGTCTCATCATCAATTGAATTTAATTATTAAAGTTGGATGTGATTTTAATTGCAATAATGATTGCAACTTGTTTTGTTCTTTTATTAGTGCTGCAAATATTTCTGCTCAAATTAAGAACATCTCATTGTTGAATGGGACAAACTTTAAGGTCAATAAGGAAGCCATAGAAATTATTCTCGAATGTATGGATTTAGATGTGGCACTTCAGGTGGAGAAACTCATTTCTACTCTAGAAATCCTCAATGAGGATAAAATTTTGAAATTGGAACACCCTAACCAAATGTGTCTAAAGATCATGAAATGCTATATTCCAGAAGCGTTACAGGGTTATATTTCTAAGAGTCAAAATGCAAGGAAGTTCCTTGAAAAAATAGAACCATACTTCGCCAAAAAAATGAAAAGGTGGAGAGGGGTAGCCTTTCGGCTAAACTCGTCTCTATGAAGTATAAACACAAAGGGAACAAAAGGGAGTCTATTATGGAGATGACTAATCTCGCATCAAAATTCAACTCACTTAAGTTAGAGTTTGGTGATGACTTGCTCGTGTACTTGGTTTTGATCTCGCTTCTTGCACACTTTGGAAAATTCAAAGTAAGCTATAATACTCAGAAGGACAAATGGTCTCTCAATGAACTTATATCTCACTATGTGCAAGAGAAAGAGAGACTGCAGAGAGATAAGACTGAAAGTGTTTATTTGACTATGACCTCTCAGAATAAGAAAAAAAAGAACAATAAGGATGTTGTGAAATGACTATTTGTGTTTTTCCTCAGAGAATTTAGAATTGTTCTACAATACACTATGCTAGGAAAACCTAGCATGAAGGGTGTTGTTGAGCGATTAAACCAAAATCTTAAGGATATGGTAAGAAAATACCGTAGTTTACATCCTTAATAGGATGCCAGGTAAAGCAGCTAACAAAACCTCATATGAGCTTTGGATTAATAAAAGACCAAGCTTAAAACACTTGCACATTTGGGGTTGTCTAGCTGAGGCGCGACCTTATGGGCCGCATGAAAGAAAACTGGACTCGAGAAAAGTTAGCTGCTATTTTGTTGGCTATACTGAACGTTCTCAGGGCTATAAATTTTATGATCCCACGTCAAGAATTTTTTTTGAGACGGGAAATACAAGATTTCTTGAGGAAGTTGATTTTGGTAAGGAAGAGAGCATAAGAAATATTGTATTTGAGGAAGAACCTATCACTGATAGTGAACAAGACAACAACGAGGTTCTCTCTCAAGTACGTAGAGAACAAATTCAACAACCTCAAGAAGTAGAAGTGTCATTAATGAGATCCACTAGAGAGAGGAGAAATGCAATTCCTGATGATTATATTGTATTTCTTCATGAACATGAGGATATCATCGGGTTAAAAAAAGATGACCCATTGAACTTCAGTAGGCAATTAAAAGTTCTAACTTTCAAAAGTGGATCGATGCCATGAAGGATGAGATGAAGTCTGTGCATGATAATGACATTTGGGATCTTGTCGAATTACTTGAAGGTGTGAAACCTATTGGTTGCAAATGGATATTTAAAACCAAGAGAGATTACTAAGAGGGATTCAAAGGGTAATATTGACAGATATAAAGCTCGTCAAGTTGCTAAAGGCTTCACTCAGAAAGAAGACATTGATTATAAAGAAACCTTATCTCCATTATCTTCCCAGGATTCATTTAGAATAATATTGGCACTAATAGCTTATTTTGATTTAGAGCTACATCATATGGATGTTAAGACTGTGTTTCTAAATGGTGACATTAATGAAATGATCTATATGCTGCAACCAGAAAACTTTGTGTCAGTTGGCTCAAAGTCAATAGTATGCAAATTAAAGAAATCCATTTATGACCTTAAACAAGCTTCTCATCTATGGAATCACAAGTTTCATCAAGTTACCACAGGTTTAGTGGGAGTAAATTTATATTCCTGGTATTATATGTCGATGATATACTGCTTGCTAGCAGTGATATTGGACTACTGCATGAGACCAAGATATTTCTAACGAAAAATTTCAAAATGAAAGATCTTGGGGAAGCTTATTTTGTATTAGGTATTCAGATATTGAGAGATTGTTCTCATGGTATCCTAAGGTTGTCACAAGAAAGCTATATAGATAAAGTCCTAGATAAATTTGGCATGAAAGACAGTAAACCATGGGATACCCCTATAGATAAGGGAGATAAGTTTAGTCTCGAACAGTGCCCCAAAAATGACCTTGAAAGATACGAGATTCAAAAGATTCCTTACGCATCTATAGTAGGAAGTCTAATCTATGCTCAACTTTGCACGCGTCCCGACATAGCATTTGTCGTGGGACTTTTAGGAAGATATTTGAGCAATCCTGTAATGCATCACTAGAAGGCAGTCAAATGTGTTATGACTTAATTAAATAGAACAAAGGAGTACATACTCACTTATCGGAGGTTTGAGAATTTAGAGATCATTGGGTACTCTGACTCTGATTTTGCTGGATGTCTAGACAATAGACACTCCACCTCTGGATATGTATGTATGTAAAATGGAAAATAGTCAAAGGATGCCATTATAACCGACCAACGAAGTTTTGATGAAGACAAGATCTTACATGGAAGCTTGAAGACTTGAACATCTCAACAAACAACATACCAAGAACTCAAGGCCATTGTCATAGAATCTAGGATTTCTTTTTACATTCTAGAGTTCTAAGATGATTGCCTAGTATTGAGTCTTAGGATAGGTAAACCCAAGATGGAAGTGTCTCACAAAAAGTCTAAAATAAAAATCACATAAAATGAGGCATAACATCAACATATAAATATATGATAATTAACACTCATGCATTTGCCTTTAGCATACATGATTTTATGCATAAGGGTTTAATCATTTCTAAAATCATGATTGCATGATCATTCATCATATAGGGTGTTTACCATTTAAGATTGAAAAACCATTTTTAATGAATTTATTCGATTAACCTAGTTTATAATCGATTAAGTCCTGGTGAAATCCTTAATCGATTAAGGAAAGTCATAATCGATTAAATGGAGTTACAGTAGCTAACCTCCCAGGGTTTCTGTGTATTAATCGATTAAGCCATAACTGAAAGTATGTTTTCAAAAGTCCGCTAATCGATTAACATGACAATTTAATCGATAAATATTTGTTATATCAGTTATGAGCTAATTCTGTTATTTTGGAACAAAATCCATTCCGTTTTTAAAACACTTTTCTCTTCACCCTCATTAAGAAAGAATGAAAAATATCTGAGAGAGAGAATCAAAGATTCACTGTGCTAAAAAGTTTCAGAGCTATCTTGATGTATCTTTGAGTTTTATTGCATGAGCTTCAAGAGTAAAAAAAAACAGAGAGAATAGAGAGAAAAATCTTTTCATTGTACAAAACCATTTTCATTCAATTGAAACTAATTCTTGCATGATTTCATAATTAGGTCTTAGGGTTGTGTTTGTGAGATCTTTCTCTCAAGGGTGATTAGATGCGAATTTAGAGTTTAATTCACACATTCTAGTGTACAAAGTAACTCGGTGAAAGTTCTGAAATTGAGGAGAATTATCGTGATGTGTGGTATCATCACATGTTGAGAATTAGGAGTCTTCATTAGATAGAAAGTCTTGATTCGAGGAAGAGTTTCGGCTGGGGCCAAATAGCATGAAAGATGTGGTATCCAAGTAGGCGTACATAAGGGGTCAAATCGGGCTTTGTGGCTCATCGGTTTCAAGAAGGAAGTTTATGTCTCGTTGTATTGGAAGTGTGATTGTTAATTACATTTATGATTAGTGAAGAAAAATCTCCCATATCAACCGGGAGGACTGGATGTAGTTTGCAGCCAAACGAACCAGGATAAAATTCCGCGAGCAAAATTTCTATATTCCCATATCTTTATAATTCGGTCTTTATTGCTTCATGTTTTGATTAGATTACTATGATTAATTGTTTGATGTGTTCATGTTCCAATGAGTTTCCTACTTATGATGAACTATATAGTGCATCTGTTGAGTTGCATGAGGAACTTAAGAAATTAGCGACAGTAAATGTAGATAGAAAACGAGTCATCGTGTTGCATGAAATTAAGATTACTAAAATGCAACAAGAGTTAAATGGATTAAAACTAGAAAATAAGACTCTTGATCTAATTTACTCTTCCGCCTCATGTAGTTGTGCCACTAAATTAATTGAACCTCCTATATGTGACCATTGCGATATATTAAATGCTGAAATTTCTGACTTAAAAGATAAATTGGCAAAGTTCACATATAGCATAAATAATTTGGACAACCTACTTGCTACATCTAGGAATGTAGGTAATCATAGAGGTCTTGGCTACAAATCAAGGAAAAACAGTAGACCATATAGGAGGCAAGTAGATTACATGCATAATAGGACTAATCATAAATTGCCTACTTATTTCTATTGTGGTAAACATGGTCATACATCTATATCATGCTACATTAGAAAATATGGTGTACCTAGTGGTAATTATGTATGGATTCAAAAAGGGCGAGAGTCTTTGATTCTAAACAATGCGAGTAAACTTGTTTTGCAGGTATGACTATGGACTTAGGGACAATACTGGTACTTGGACAATGGATGTTCGAGGCATATGACAGGTGATAGATCCAAGTGTCTGGATCTCTCACTAAATGGTAAAGTTTATGTCACTTATGGAGATAACAATAGAGGGAAGATACTAGGCATTGGAAGAATTGGAAATGCTTCACAAGCCGTGATAGATAACGTGATATATGTCGAAGAACTAGAGCACAACCTACTAAGCATTAGCTAGTTGTGTGACAAAGGTAACAAGGTATCTTTTGACTCAAATTGTAGCATCATTCGTGACGAGGTAAATAATAATGTTAAGTTCATAGGGCAGGGAATAAATAACATTTATATGATCGATTTGGATGATGTGACCACTCTGTTTTCTAAATGTTTTATCGCTAAAGAGAGTGACATTTGGTTATGGCATAGACGATTAGCACACGTTCATTTAAAACATCTAGCTAAGTTGTCATCACATGATTTAGTAGTAGGATTACCAAAGTTGGATTTTAAATCAAAAGACTCTTGTGACACTTGTCAAAAGTGTAAGCAAGTGAAGAGTTCATTTTCAACTAAGAAAGTGATATCCACAACAAAGCTTTTGGAATTACTCCATATGGATTTGGTTGGACCATCACAAATTATGAGCTTTGGTGGTAGCTACTATGTGTTAGTAATTGTTGATGACTATAACAGATTTACGTGGACTTTGTTTCTCGCTCTAAAAAGCGATGCTTTTAAATCTTTTACAAATCTGGCCAAGCAACTTCAAAACCAATTTGATCATTAGATAGTGTATATTCGCAGCGACCATATTGTATTAAGGATAAGTCTAAATGTAAATAGCATACGGATGTGCGCCTAAAGAATGTGTGATATAATTGTTTTAGGAAAATATGAAGTCCAAGTGGGACTTTGGATTGATCTCACTAAGGTGGACATCATATATTTAATACAATTATATCGGCTATTTATTTTTGGGTTACATTATAAGTGATCTAATTACTAACAACCCATAAAATTTCTAAAGCTGATAACAAATATGGGTTTAATGAGTGAATACCTAGCAGGTTAGCTCTTAGGGGATAATGAGAACCCTATAAGTTAACACATAAGGAACGGTTATGGTCTCAGACACCAAATCACAAACAGTTTTCACATCTCCCCATCAGAGAGAAAACGAAAGTCCCAAAAGGAATTAAGAATTTGGTTGGGGAACACCATCATACAAAAAACTCTCAAAAGGTATATCAGAAGAGTAGATCAAAGAACATGAATTCAGGTATGACTTTGTATCTTTGTTTTATATTATGTATGAGAATCATGATATTCAAGATCATAAAATTGATATTTTACCAACCATAAGGAAATATCTAACATGAAAGACTAAGATATGAAATATTTTTTAAACTTACTCCTCGAGTAAGTGGATGCCCTCTATTGTAAAAAATATATATTTTAGTTTGTTATAAAATACATTAATAATATAAGGAGATTTTGTTTAAATATATAGAAGATGAATGATTTCATAAGCAAATTCTATATTCAAATGATCAATTTATCCTAACTATATATAATTAGTAATTAAGAATAAATTATATTGACATCACTGAGAGTTTATAGCTTAATTACATTCACCACCCATTTTCTATTTAATAAATTATATCATTACATTCATTTCTTTTGAGATCGTCAGGTAAAATATGTATATAAATTATGGGTGGTTTATGTATGTACAAAAAATGAGAGAATGATTAACACCATTTACTGCCATAATTTCTACACTTCAATCATGATTAATTTCCAATTATCCATTGAATTACACCCTTCATGCATAACAAAAGAATTCACCTTAACTGACAAAATTTTCATCATAAAACACTGACATGATATTTTGAAAAGGTGTTTCATTTATAATTTACTAAATTTAATCTGCCTTCCAACAAATTTTGGATGTAATTTATAATTCCTATTTGTTTGGTTCAAAACACTTCACATGGAAGAGAGGAGACGAAATCAAATGATAAAATATTAGACAGGTAGAAAGTGAGGTAAGACGTTATTACTATATTTTATAAAATATGAGAGGATATCTTGCATCCAAATTGTAATAGTGTTTTACAGGCATATTCTCCACCATTATATCTTAAGTAATTATTACTATTTTTTAAATAAAAGAAATACAACAGGATAATATATTAAATGTAAAAAACTTAATATAGAAAATACTCTCATATTATTAAAGTGATTTTTTATACTATCAATGATATCATCTTACCTTTTTGAATAAAAACTAATTCCTTTTGAAATACACCATTAACCCTCTTCACTTATAGGACCACTAAACCAAGTTGGTATATAAACTGATTTAGCCTTTTTTGTTTGAGATGAATTATAGTGAAAAGAAAAGGGTGAGAGAAAATGAAGAGAAAAAGAGTGTTTCTCCCCTTTGGTTGGAAAGAGAGAAGAGAATAAAAAGTGGGTGGGACTCTCCATACATTTTTTTCTCTCATACTTTGGAGAGAAAATGAAGAGAGTAATTTTTTGGTTGAAATGTAAAAAATGCCCTTATATATTTTTTATTTTCTCTACTTATTAGTTTTAAATGATACGAATATACATAAGTCTTTTTTTAATATAAAAATATCAATAAAAAAGTTAACTGATATTATAATAAAATATATAATTTAAAATTATAAAATTATTTTTAATTAATAATAAAACAACAATTTTCTTTCTCTTTTCTTTATTTTAGGGATATTTTTGTCATTTGAACTATAATATTATATCTCTCTTCTCATTTTCTACCTAACCAAACAAAAAGAAAGAGAAGAAAATATTGTTTTCTATTCATTTTCTCTCATTCTTCTCTTATATCAAACATCACATAAATCTACTCTATTTCTCATCTTTCTCTCTTCTTATTTTTTATTGTCAACCAAATAAAGCATTAGCATATTGAGTATGATATCAAAAAAAATCTACTTTATTTTCTATTGTATTATTTTTATTTTTTGATTTTTATTTTTAAATAAGGATAATTATTGATTTTTTTTTTGCCAAGAGAAAGTGATGAGAAATGTAGATATTGTGGGGGGAAGTAGATATTATAGGACCCAAATAAGTATAAAAATGATATTGACTATTATGAAAAATAATATATGTTGTTCTTATTTCATGAGGAGTTATAATAAATTATAAAATAGTATGTGAGACACAAATAAGAATAAAATTATTTTCTCGACTGGAAATAATCTAATAATAATGTAACAACAATTACTTGTATATTGTTCCCCTGAAGCACTCTTCCCAAACGAAATACAAAAGAATACACACGGAGTATTTTAATATATTATCAGCACTTCATATTAAAATAATTTCATCATACTCCTGCGAGTACGACAAAGTACGAAATGATCTCCACCACAACTGAGATTATTATCATAATAAAAGAAAACAAAAACCGAAATCTCACTAGGGAATTAATCTGAGCCGTGGAACACCATCTCATTATCACAACTTTTAGCCGTTGATTTGATTCTGCTGTCTCCCTCAAGGTGTCAGCTTCAGCAACTTGGCCTTATTATTTTGGCTTCTTTCTGTTTCACACCATTATTTCCTTCGAGTTTCATTCTCCACCGTTTGTTTTCTTACACACTGCTCTTGCCCCACCTGATTTAATTTTTTTCTTTTGAGATGCCCTTGAATAATAATAAAAACTAATATTGTCCTCACTTATGCAAACAAATCAGCAATCATATCGTCTCCACGATAAAATAACTCAATTTTACTGATCCACTCCATGATGAAATTGATTCCAATTACACTCTCATTATAATGTTATTGCTATCTTTGTATTAGGAAAGTGTATCACTCTACCTTTCTTGTTCTTTGTCACTTCTTATTGTAAGCCCTTATGCTAGCAGTAATAAACGAACATTAGAAGATGTTCATAAACGATAAGAGACGAGGTCGAAAATAGTAGATGAAAAATATGGGTCGAGAATCATGGTTGGTTATAAAATAGATGAATAATAATGCATAGAAGGGTTTGAGCAAACAAAGTAAAGTTGTATTGACAACTCTGAACTGATGGGTAAATTATCTGCTGTCCCTGACTAATTATAATAAAATAAAATAGATAAAATTATTAATATTTAATTTTTTTAACTAACGTGGCATAATAGGATTAATCTGATAGGATTTGGGACAGCAGATCTTTGTCCAATTTATAGACATGTCACAACTGTGTAATAGACCAAAAAGATATTAAGAAACAATCTAAGGCGCTACAAAAGAATGAGTCTTACCCGATGTGGGGACTAAATTTGTTCTAATATTTTAACAATCCACCACTTATATTATTAAAAAATATTGAACGGTAATATTTTCCATAAGAGAGAGCATGAACAAAGGTGTACGTTTGTTGACTTAGAACATTTATATAGCGAGTAAGAAACAATCAAGTTTTGAAATATATTTCTAAAATCAAACTACACAACATTTTCATTAGGTGTAGTCATGTGTTAAAAAGGTTTATTTAATATAGCAGATACTCTAGAATTTAGCCCAAATTTTCACACGAAGTCGGGCTACTTCCAATTCACATGGGTGAGTTTTTTAGCAGTAATTTTGAGGCTTGGTAAGCAACTCCCCATAGCGAGTCTATCTCATTAAAAATTTCTATTAACTCGTTGCTTCACAATTCATGTTTCTTTTAATTTACTGCAGGATAACATGTTCAATCTCATATCACTTTACAATTTATAATTATCCATTGATCCTAACTCTTATAATCTCTTATCTATTAGTTTAAGTTACTATTATGAGTGACTCATTGTTTTAAGGGCAATAGCCACATTCCTTTGAAAGTTTTTAGGACTTTCCCTCTGGTTAATCTTTGTCAAATTTTCATTTTTATGGTACATGATCAAATCTTACAGTTCTTGTCTCTTACTATTATCATAATGATTCTCAACTTTTGCAATAGACATGGTACTTTTGTTGTCTCTTACCATTATTATTATCTCTACTAGCAAGCTTTTTAAGTAACTTATTTCTTCATTGGTAGTCAGTGCTATCATCTTATTTTTCATAGTAGACTAAATAAATATAGTTTATTTGTTTGACTTTCAAGAAATAACTTCACCAACTATATTAAATATATAGTGACTTATTATTTTTTGAGTTATCTAAAAGAGTATTCTAACGTGCTCCGGTGCGAACAAATGGAGAAATTCACGTTTACCTCAATATTTTACAAAAAACATTCGCGTAAGCCTAATTTTTTTTAGGTAACATCTAACAATTTTGAATTTGTTGGTTTATAAAAAAAGTTGCATTTGTTTTCCGAAAGAGTAATTTTTATTTTGTGTTAGATGCCTCTCATTTCTATGCCTTAAAAGAATTTTATGACTATTTTATGGCTCTCTTTAAAGGCATTTTATGTCACTTTTATGGCTTTGTTTCTAAGCATCCAATGCTTCATACCCAAGATATCAAGACTTTGCTTACCTATAAAAGGACACATATAGAGAGCTTCAAAATCATCTTCACAACACACAACATCTCTTTCATTTACACATATATAGTGAGTGCATTCTTGGTGAGAATTCTTGTTCCATTTGAGAGAGTATTTATGAGAAAAATATTGTCATTTGTCCTCATCATTATAAGAGGATTTCTTGTACTCTTCTTTTTTACATAGTGGAATTTTGCTCTTGATCGCCCGTGGTTTTTTTTTCCTCTCACACTGAGGGGTTTTTCCACGTTAAATCTTGTGTGTTATTTTCTTTATCCTTTACTTGCTTCTCTTTTGTTCTCAATTGATTCAATCCTGTGCTTCCGCATTGTGCTCTATCCTTAACAAGTGGAATCAGAG
>NC_032024.1:10355277-10357942 GCF_001865875.1 Lupinus angustifolius
TGATCGCCCGTTGTTTTTTTCCTCTCACACTGAGGGTTTTTCCACGTTAAATCTTGTGTGTTATTTTTTTATCCTTTACTTGCTTCTCTTTTGTTCTCAATTGATTCAATCCTGTGCTTCCGCATTGTGCTCTATCCTCAACATTTTGCATGTTGTTTAATTAATTAAGTAATAAGAATATATTCTGACCTCGTCGTATGAATGGCGTTCTTCGTCCACCCTATTTCTAACAAAATAATGTTACGTTCTCACAGTGGAATCATGCTTCCATTTAGAAAATAAAAAAGAACAGAAACGCGCGAAGTGGTATCTCGCTTTATTAAATAAACAAAATTAATTGTTTTTTTTATTATGGAGGCTTCTTGCCTGGTTGGCAAGGAATAAAAAATATGAGTAGGTTGATATCCTATCATGGTAATTATTCAGTTTAAAATTTATATATTTGTAATAATATTTTTCCACATATTTATCATTTATGTGTACCATATTTCTATTCAGGAATAATTAATACATGATTAATGATTGATGTGTTCATACTCTAAAAACTTAGACTTTCCCTTTAATATGATTATATATAGCTAGGCAAAAAATTTGGGATAAAACGGGTACGTCATCTGTGGTATTTAATGTTGAAAAAACCAGTAGCCTATATTATGTTATCAAGTTGTACAAAGAGTTGGGGTTTAACGATTAATCTCATAAAAAGCCAAAGTAGCTAGCGTAAGCTAAGAATCAAGCGAAGGTACAAAGAAAAAAAAGTTAGATACGCATATGACTCGTGCAATTTTAAAATTAAATAGAGGCAGAAAATTTTAATAGAATCGGGTATATGGTAAAAAAAATTACAAACATGAAATTGTATGAGCTTGCACATGTGTTTAGAAATTAGAATTAGTTGACATGAAAATATCGTAATTTCTTTTTTCTTATATTTAATTTTTTATTCAATCTTTTATATTCTACTATCTCAATTTCATTTTTAGGCGCAAATTACATTTTTATTTCTACAACCGTATCAATTATTTAAATAAGAGTAAAATTTCAAATAGATTCTCCAAAAATAAAAGAATCACCAAGGTAATAAGAAATATATCTTCAATTCAATGTTTTGAAACTCAAGTCAGATATCAAACTGGAAGATGTCATATATTAGTTTTAACCAGTTTAGTCGTTTAAATTGTATAGTCAGATCAGAAGAGATCATACAGAATTAATAATTATTTTTAAATATATAATTATATATTAATACAAAATTTTATATAATTGGTAATTGTGTATAATTATTTTGAAATAACACATCTTCATTCTATTTTGGACTAGAATAAAACAAAACATTATAATAATATTTCATTTTTTTTTGATTTTTTTGTGAATCGATTGTGCATTTCCCGGGTTATTTCAATTTAATTGGGTTTAACAGGTCGGATCGAATTGTTTTCAATTTCGGTTAGCATCTAACCGATCAAACTGCCCGATGTTAGAAATTTCCCGATGATTGGTGAAATACCAATCTTAGGATCTTGAATCTCATGATTCTCACACATGATATCAAACAAGGATACAATGACATATCTGAATCCATGTTCTCTGATATACTCATTTTGTTATACATTTTGAGAGAGTTTTGGTATGATGGCATTCCTCAACCAAATCTTCAATTCCTTTTGGGGCCTTCATTTTCTCTTTGATGGGGAGAGCTGAAAACTATTTGTGATTTGGTATCTTGGGGACCATAACCGTTTCTTATGTGCGAACTTATAGGGTTCTCATTATCCTCTATAGGGCAACAGTTTGGGTATCCACTCATTAATCTCATATTCGTCATCAATTTTAGAAGTCCTATGGGTTGTCAGAAATTAGATCATTTGTTTTGTAACTGCAAAATAAACAGTCAATATAATTGTTGTTAGGTATCAGTGGCTAAAATACACCTAAAATGGGGGTTGAATAGGTGTAGCGGTCAGAGTATTCGCTTTTCCGAAAACAACAACTAATGCTGAAATAACCACAGATTAATCGATTAACAGAATAGAAATAATTGATTAACATAATCACTTTAATCGATTAAAACAGCTCAGATTACACAAACATATTCGGTTTCTTGCACAGCAATCAACCGAGATTGAAACGAATATACAGAGCTAACAAATATATCAGTTACAACAGTATAGTATAGAAACAAAATATCGCAATTAAAACAACTATACAAAGTAATCAATTAAAGCAATAAAGAGAGAAAGAGAAAGAAAAATCTTGCAACACGATTTTTATCCTGGTTCGTTTGCGTGTCCACTTGCAAACTACATCGAGGCCTCCAGTCTGATCTGGGAGATTTTTCTTCACTATAATTGAAATAATGTTTTACAAGCAATTCTTCCAATTACAACACTTAGACCATTACTTGAAGCTAAAGAAATTTATCCCTTGGTTTGACTCCCTTCCTACTTCCCAAGAAAACCTTTCTTGCGGTGTAGCCCCAGCCAAGAACCTATTCTTTCTATCAAGAACTCTAAGCTAATGAAGATACAACACAATCTCGTTGGTGGTAAGACACTTTGAGATTCCCAAAGTTACAACACTTTTTACAACAAAAACATAGAGTAATCTAAAGCAATTACAATGCTCAAATTTAACAATTAAGACCTTACTCTAAAACTCTAACACA
>NC_032024.1:10358042-10358346 GCF_001865875.1 Lupinus angustifolius
AAAACAGATTTTACAGAATACAAAATCTTCACAAAAACATCAATGAATGCATGAACATGTGAGGTGAAATGATGAGAAATCAAACATGAAATGCCTCTCAATTCTAAAGCATAGAATTCTCCCTTTTCTAATCTCACAAATGCAATGTCATATAAATGCAACAATTAACACGAAATATGCTCTAACTCTCTTAAAAAATGCAACATGCAAGATATGGCTTCAGTTCTGAAAACGCAGTTTATAAAGAATCACTTCAGCAGCCCAGTTAATCGATTAAGACCTTGGTTAATCGATTAACGTGTTT
>NC_032024.1:10358446-10359172 GCF_001865875.1 Lupinus angustifolius
AATCGATTAAAACATGCCTTAATCGATTAACTGCATATTTCCAAGTGTATTTTCAAAAACCTATTCACCGCGACCTTGCTCCATTTTTGAGTAGAGAAGGATTAGGCAAACCTAACCTAGGGTTTGATTTGGGGAAAAATGGGAATGTAGTGGAATATGGATGATAATGTGAGATTTCTAGATGGTTTGAGAGGGTTGATCTCATGATTCTTTTAACAGTTATATAATGCGATTCCTCAG
Source organism: Lupinus angustifolius (assembly GCF_001865875.1). Lineage (NCBI taxonomy): Eukaryota > Viridiplantae > Streptophyta > Magnoliopsida > Fabales > Fabaceae > Lupinus > Lupinus angustifolius. Next base: position 10,358,687 of record NC_032024.1, read on the forward strand.
GTAATGATTGAAATCTCGCACACATGCATACACTAAACATGATAAGGTCAGTTGAGTTACAATTTCATAGACTCAAAAGCAAGAAGAGGTGGAGAAAATGCCGAAAAAAGCGTGAAACCGAGGTGTTGTCTGCACTTAAAGTTACTTTGTTACCTCTATTGCTTTTCCTTTTTCGTCCTTGTCTAGGTAGCAAGCAGATGCCATAGGAGTTGAGGCTTCCTTACATTTATCCATATCAAATTTCTTAAGTAGCTCTTTGCAGTATTTCGCCTGATGAATGAATATCCCACTTTCTAGCTGCTTTATTTGAAGTCCCAGAAAGAATGTGAGTTCTCCCATCATAGACAATTCGAACTCCCCCTGCATCATATCAGAAAACTCTTTACATAGAATATCATTAGTAGATCCAAATATTATGTCATCAACATAGATTTGTACAAGTAATACATGATTTTCTGATTTACGAATAAAAAGCGTTGTGTCAAC
>NC_032024.1:10359272-10360111 GCF_001865875.1 Lupinus angustifolius
TCTTTTGAGTATGCTTCTTCTAAAGCACCTGCAACATCATCAGACACGACCTTTCTCTTCTCTTTTGGAGAAGATTCATCAAATTGTACATGGATAGACTCTTCTAATTGCATTCAATATTTATTAAAGACTCTAAAGACTTTGCTATGCATCGAGTACTCCAAAAATATTCCTTCATCGGCTTTTGAATCAAATTTTCCTAAAGCCTGCTTTCCATTATTTAATATGAAACATTTGCATCCGAAAGCGTGAAGATGGGATATGTTTGGTTTATGGCCTTTCAAAAGTTCATAAGGAGTTTTATTTATAATAGGCCTTAAAAGTACTCGATTTGTAACATAACATGCAGTATGCACTTCATCTGCCCAGAAGTATTTGGGGATATTACTTTCATTAAGCATGGTTCTGGCTAATTCTTCTAAAACGTCCTCTCAACAACTCCATTTTGTTGTGGAGTACGAGGAGCGGAGAATTGATGTAAAATGCCATGCTTATCACAGAATTTGTCGAACTGAAAGTTCTCAAATTCTCCCCCGTGATCACTGCGTATATATACTATTTTCAGGTTAAGTTGGTTTTGGATTTGCTTGGCAAGATTTTTAAAAGATTTGAACGCATCGCTTTTTGCAGATAAAAATAATGTCCATGTAAATCGGGAGAAATCATCAACAATAACTAGAGCATAGTAGCTACCACCAAAACTCATGATTTGTGATGGTCCAAATAAGTCCATATGAAGTAACTCCAAAGGCCTTGAAGTAGAGATTATATTGTTCTTTTTAAAAGAGTTTTTGGTTTGTTTACACTTTTGACAAGTGTCACAAATCTCTTTAGTTTTA
>NC_032024.1:10360211-10372985 GCF_001865875.1 Lupinus angustifolius
ATCATATAGATTCAACAATTAACAAGAAATATGCTCTAACTCTCTTAAAAATGCAACATGCAAGTTATGGCTTCAGTTCTGAAAACGCAGTTTATAAAGAATCACTTCAGCAGCCCAATTAATCGATTAAGACCTTGGTTAATCGATTAACGTGTTTCAAAAACGTATCTGATTCTGTTTTTCCAAGTTTTCAGTTTCAACAACTTTTCAAAAACTTATGTTAATCGATTAAAACATGCCTTAATCGATTAACTGCATATTTCCAAGTGTATTTTCAAATTGTAAAACTCAAATACGTTATGCACTTAATTTATACATGTTCAACACTAAGTTTATGCCTAGGATGCACAGATTACATGTATTTATGTGATGCATGAACATATTATAAATGACATATCTCCAAACTAAAATAATTTAAAGTTTTATGCATATGAGACATGTATTGAGTTTACCTAAGCCTTAGACTCAACCTAAACTAATTACTAGTCTAAGTCTAATACCAATCTTGAGACTTAAGCACGTTGATTTGTTGACGATCTTCAAGCTCTTATAATCACAAGTTGTCCTCATCAAAACCACAACATATAGTGGGAAAGCTTTCCAAAGTGCTCATCTTGACATGCGCACTTTCAATTGTATTAAATAAATGATACGCACCTTAATTAGAAATTATGAATTTCTAACAATCTCCCATTTGGACTTCATATTTTTCCTAAAACAATTATATAACATATTCTTTAGGCGTGCATCTATATGCTATTTATATTTAGACTGCTACTTAATACAATCTGGTCTATCTCATATATCAACTATGGATCCTCCGTGGCCTTCATCAGATTCAAATGTGACTCGACCACGATGATCACCATACCAATATACTAAATGACATAGATCAAATATGGATGAGTGACATGGAAATTTCATGCAATATGATCTTAAACATGTCTATTTCCAACTGGTCATTCTTTATTCTTTAGTGAGATCAATCCAAAGTACTTAATTGCAACATAATAGTTATAATACAGAAGTTCAGAATAAAACAATAAATCATCAACTTTATTATGCACTAAACTATATATGATGTCCAAAGTAAATCATAACACATATAGACTCCCATTGCACTAAGGTATCCTAAGGAGCAATACTCATATGAGCAATATGCTCATGAAAGACTTTAGGTACCAAATTCTTAGTCACTGGATCAGCTAGCACAAAATTTGTCCCTATATGTTCTATGAAAATTTGTGTATTTTGAACACTTTATTTATTAACGAAAAACTTCATGTCAATAAAATTTGACTTTCTTGAACTCCTATTATTGTTGGAGTAAAGAACCACGGACTTAGTGTCACAATAAATTCTAGGTGGTCTTTTAAAACCATCGACCACACATAAGCCAGTGACAAAATTTCCGCAACCATATGCCATGGTCTGATGTTTCAAAACAAAACATGAACTCCACAACCATGGTTGAAGGAGCTATTAGCGTCTTTTTAGCAGACTTCCAAGAGATAGCACCGTCAGCCATGATAAACATATATCCACAGGTGGAGTGTCTATTATCTAGATATCCAGCAAAATCAGGGTCAGAGTACTATAAATTTTTAGACCTTCGATAATTGAGCATGTACTCATTTGTTCTCTTCAATTTACACATAACATGTTTGATTGCTCAAATATCTCCCCAAAACTCACACGACAAACATTTTGTTGGGATGTATGCAAACTTGAGCATACATTAGACTTCATATTGCAGATGCATAAGGAATCTTTTGCATCTCGTATCTTTTAACGTCATTTTTGGGCACTGTTCGAGACTAAACTTGTCTCCCTTAGCTATATGGGTATCCCCTAGTTTACTTTCTTTCATGCCAAATCTATCTAGGACTAATACAAAAGAAGCTTCCCCAAAATCTTTCATTTCGAAATTCTTCGTTAGAAATCTCTTGGTCTCATGCAATGGTCTCGTATCATTGCTCACAAGCAGTATATCATCGACATATAATACCAGAAATATAAATTTACTCTCACTGAACCTATGGTACACACAATTATCAACTTTATTTGCCTAAAAACCATACGAGGTAATAACTTGATGAAACTTGTGATTCCATTAACGAGAAGCTTGTTTAAGGCCATAGATTGATTTCTTTAATTTGCATACCAGAGACTTTGAGCCAATTGAAAAAAAGTTTTATGGTTGCACCATATAGATCGTTTCTTTTATGTCACCATTTAGAAACACAGTCTTAACATCCATCTGATATAGCTCTAAATCAAAATGAGCTACTAGTGCCAATATTATTCAAAAAGAATCATTGGAAGATACTAGAGATAAGGTTTCTTTATAATCAATGCATTCTTTCTGAGTGTAGTCTTTAGCAACTAGACGAGCTTTATACATGTCAATATTACCCTTCGAATCCCTCTTGGTTTTCAATATCCATTTGCAACCAATAGGGTTTGCACCTTCAGGTAATTCAACAAGATACCAAACGTCATTATCATGCATAGACTTCATCTCATCCTTAATGACATCAATCCACTTTTAAAAGTTAGAACTTTTCATGGCTTGACAGAAGTTCAACTGATCATCCTCTGTTAACCCGATGCCATCCTCATATTCTTAAAGAAATACAATATTATTATCAGGAATTGCACTTATCCTCTCTCTAGTGGATCTCCTTAATGACACTTCTACTTCTTGAGGTTGATGAATTTGCTCTATAGGTACTTGAGGGAGAACCTCATTTTTGTCTTGTTCTGTATATGGTCAGAAACAATATTTTGAATATTATCTTCTATTACTGAAGTTGTCCCTTGAATAGTAATAGGCACAATAACTTGTTCACTATCAGTTACATGTTCTTCCTCAAAGACAACATTCCTCATGTTCTCTTCCTCCCAAAATCAACTTCCTCAAGAAATGTTGCATTTCCCGTCTCAAAAAAAGTCTTGAAGTGGGATCATAAAATTTATAGCTGCGAGAGCATTCAATATAGCCAACAACATAGCAGCTAACAGTTCTTGAGTCTAGTTTTCTTTCATGTGGCCTATAGGGTCGCGCCTCGGCTGGAAAACCCATAATGTGCCAATGTTTTAAGTTTGGTCTTTTATTACAACAAAGCTCATATGTGGTTTTTTTAACTGCTTTAATTGGCACCTCATTAAGGATGTAAACTGTAGTCTTCAAAGCTTCCCCAAAGAGACTCTAGTAATGAAGATTGACTAACCATACTTCTCACCATATCCTTACGAGTTCGATTTCATCGCTCAACATTACCCTTCACGCTAGGTTTCGCTAGCATAATGTATTGCGGAACAACTCCATATTTTCTGAGGAAAAATACAAATAACTCTTTCACAACATCCTTATTGTTCTTTCTTTTCTTATTCTGTGAGGACATAGTCAAATGAGTCTTATTTCTCTACAGCCTCCCTTTCTCTTGCACACAGTGAGATATAAGCTCATTGAGAGATAATTTGTCCTTCTGAGTGTTATAGCTCACTTTAAATGGCTCAAAGTATGCAAGAAGCGAGATCAAAACCCAGTGCATGAGCAAACCATCACCAAGCTCAAACTTAAGTGACTTGAGTTTTGATGTCATATTAGACATCTCCATAATATACTCCCTTATGTTCCCTTTGCATTTATACTTAATGAAGATGAGTTTAGACAGAAGGCTACTCGTCTCTGCCTTTTCATTTTTTTGGCAAAGTATGATTCTATTTCTTCAAGGAACTTTCTTACATTATGACCCTCAGAAATAGAGCCTTGAAACGCTTCTGGAATAGAGCATTTCATGATCATTATACACATTCGGTTAGAGTGTTCCATTTTCTCAATTTGAACCTCATCGATGATTTTCAGAGTAGAAATGAATTTCTCCGCCTTAAGTGTCAGATCTAAATCCTTACATCCGAGAATAATTTCTACAACTTCCTTATAGATCTTAAAGTTTGTGTCATTCAGCAATGAGATGTTCTTAATTTGAGCAGAAATATTTGCAACACTAGTAAAAGAATAAAACAATTTGCAATCATTCTTGAAATTAAACTCACATTCAACTTTAATACTTAAATTCTAATGACGGTGGGGCACATCACGAGTTACCTAGCATAACATTAATATTCAGTCTTTGGACAAAAATATTAACTTGAAATTGGTGTACTCAATATAGTAATCAAACATTGATAATCAATCATGTTAAACAATAAGCCTTTCTTTGGACGAATTTACTATTCACATGGAAAGTCATAAGATTATCACATATTTATTGCTACAAGTATGTTGTAATTTGGGCCAAATAGTAATCTTCCTTTGGGCCGACCACTATTCGCATAAAATGCAAACATACAATTGACTTGATATTTAATATCAATCACTAATGATACTCTTGTTTGTAATGGTCAACATTGATCATAATGTATGTCAAATAATAAACTATTTTTTGGACTAATTTATCATTCACATTTGCAATCTTGTAATAATTAGATGTTTACCATCACATGTGTGTATATAATCCGGCCAAATAATAATTTTTCTTTGGGTCGATTAATACTTGCAGGAATACATATATGCACTAGCATTTGACTTTTATTATGAACAATTCACATAAAAGATGTCACTTTGGCGACTTCTTGTTTAATAGGTTCACTTAAAATGTCAAACAATTTTTTTTTTCTAAAATAAAAAACCATTTAGTTGAGTTTGATTCAACACTTAATCCAAAATATGAATTATTTATATCCACATATAAATACATATATTCAGTATAGCTTATTGGTAGTATTGCATCATTTCCATTACAAGGATCTGCCATTTCGAATTCCAGTTATGGTTCTTTTGAATTTTTCATTAAAAAATATATTATCATTTTATACATGACTAAACATGGTAGGACACACTTTCCAGAAAGAAACAATGCTTCAACAATAGCAATCCCTTAATATGCAATCAACCACCAACTAATGCAACAAATCATATGTGTTGCAACCATTTAAACAAACAAGTCAGGTAATATATATAAAACAAGACATGTTTACATAATAGACTCATCACAAGATACATAACACAACATCTATTTCTAGTCTTTGGACAGAGAAATTAATTTGTAAGTGGTACTCTCAACATAATGATCAAATATTAACAATTATTCTGTCAAACAATAGCCGTTCTTTGGACCGACTATTATTCACATGAAAAAAACTTTATAATTATTACTTATTTATCATCAGAGATATGTTATTACTTAGCCAAATTGTGTCTTCCTTTGGGCCGAACACAATTTGTATAAATAATATCATACTCATATGTCTAATCTTAATCAATTTCCACAATAGAGGTTACATTGACAACATATTCCATCAATTAATTCAAAAATTATTACTAGACAGAAGAAAAAACAATATGCGTCCATTATAAAAAATATAATATTAGAATTAAAACCTTCAGATTTGATATCTGATATGATTAACAAATCTAATCTCACAATATAATTTCAAATCAAAAAATATATTATATATATATCAATGCATAAAAGTGAATGCAATCTTAACCAAATGCAAAGTAGATCCAGATTGAAAAACATAAAAAAATAGATGCAAATCATTATCAAAATTCCAAATTGAATATGATCATGCATATCTTAAAACATATATATATAACACTATATATATACACTTTCACACACTAATATAGTAAGATATACATAATTTTAAGCTTTAACCATAATCATTATATATATATATAATATATATATTAATTTACAATATATACAAGGCCATGAATTGCATATTGTATATGTTTAAAAGAAAAACACGACTTAACCCATATATACCTTATACATATACTTCAGCAAATTGCAAAATTGTAAAGTGACAAAAGTCAATGTCCAACAGTAAGGCATTGGTGCACATATATACATATTGCATAACAGTCATAGAAAGTTAATGAAATGTTCATGCACAGATCTGAATATATATTTCAACACATGTTGCGAGGATTCATAATACAAATTACTCATAATTCAAATAAGCGAAAACATATAAAAGTTATCATCATTATTCATAAATACCCAATTTTCATAACCAATAGTAGAAGCATAAAAATCCTCAAATTTAAAAAATTAGGAGAAAAAACATCTTTAATGAATAACCATAAAATTCAGATCCTAAAGCTCTGATACCACTTGTTAGAAATTTCCTGATGATTGGTGAAATCCTAATCCAAGGATCTTGAATATCATGATTCTCACACATAATATAAAACAAGGATACAATCATACATGAATCCATGTTATCTGATCTACTCCTTTTGTTATACCTTTTGAGAGAGTTTTAGTATGATGGTCTTCCTCAACCAAATCTTTAATTCCTTTTGGGGCATTAGTTTTCTCTCTGATGGGGAGAGGTAAAAACTATTTGTGATTTGGTATCTTGGGGACCATAACCGTTCCTTATGTATTAACTTATAGAGTAATCATTATCCTCTACAGGGCAATCGTTCGGGTATCTACTCCTTAATCCCATATCCGTTATCAATTTTAGAAGTCCTATGGGTTGTCAGAAATTAGATCACTTGTTTTGTAACCCCAAAATTAATAGTCAATATAATTGTATTAAATAAATGATGCTCATCTTAATTAGAAATTATGAATTTCTAACCCTGATCTCACAAAATGCTCCAATTCATAAACAAAATAGTTTACATATATAGAGAAAGATAGTAGATAAAAGTTAGAGAGACATGTGCACCAACAAAAGTTGAATTATTTATGGAATAAAAATGAAAAGAATGCAAACTATTCCTAATAAGAAACGAATGTAAACTATTCCTAATAAGTTAGAGAGACATATGCATTGTTGTTTTGTTATTCTGGCGTAGTGTATGCTAGGGGTTTTTCTACCCAATCCAAATAATTTACTGAGTCTTTGCCCCTCTTTCTATTATTCCAAAGCCAAGATTTAACCCTTGCGGATTCCATAGTTTGATGAATAGAGGGTTTGACCAAATTAAAGATAAGAGCATTCCTAGTTAGCCAAATTGCCCAAATTGTAGCTAACCAAATTATACTCCAAAGTCGCGAACCATGTTTGTGAGATACCATGCCTATGTGATTAATGAAATGATGAGCGAGATCAAGAGGTAGAGCGATGTTGATGTCCAACCTTTGATAAATAAGTTCCCAAACGGAATAGGAGAAATCACAAGAAGAGAAAAGATGTTGAGAAGTTGCGAAATGCTTATTGCAAAGTCGGCAAAGAGAGTCTCCTCCATGATCTAGAGAAACCCCCTCCTCATAAGAGCCTCCATTGTTGGTAGCCTATCTTGGAAGAGCCGCCAAGCAAGAGAAGTGACATTCAAATGTGCTTTTGATTTCCAAAGAAGGTGGAGATGATGATTGTTGTAAACTTGTTGGTGATGCTGATGAGTGAAAAAGTCATAGGCTGATCTGATTGAATATTGTTTGGATTTGTCATGACACCACTCCCAAGAATCATGTGAGTTTTCCTATAGCAAAGATTGATGAATTTCCTACAAAAAAAAGAATTAGTTAGTTCCAGTTCTCAGATAAAAAGTTGACAACTCCAAGTGAGTTATTACTGATGCACTTATAAGTAAATATGTTTTCATAATGGGATGGGAAAAATGTAAGTACTGATAGTGTATAAATTTTATAAATTGTCTCTGCATCATCTATTATTTATATTTACTATCATTAACTCTTTAAAAAAAATAATTCAAATAAATAATCGTGATGATATATAAATCTTTACCATTTCAATTTATAAATATTATACTAAAAAAAATAGCAACTAATTATTATTTTACTAGTTGAAGCTGTACTTATGGGAAGAAGAAATCTCCAATAATGAAGGAGAGCACATAAATAGGAAATGCTCGATTCAGGGGTAGGACACGTGTCAGGAGCAATTAATGTGGAAGGATCGTAGATGAATCACGTTCACGATATTATGACACGACCGACACACGATTATTTCATCCCGAAAAGTAAATTCTTATATTTAACCTGTAGTATTCTCTAAACGGCAGATCCGATCAACTCCCATGAAATATTCCATGTCTGTTTAAAAACTTACTCCCCCTTATGTTTCTTGTAACACAAAAACTAAATTTTACTCAATTAAATAAAGAGATTTGTTGTTGGAAAAAAGTTTTATACTTTTATTTATTAAATTTTAAGTTACATGCCAACCATTCTTCCTCTTCTATGCAATATTGTGAATACTAGATCAGACTATGCGGTCGGTTCAATTTTTGACTGAACATGAAAATGACGATAGTTCATAGTCTTAGCTGAATGATGAGTTAGATCATTTTAAACCGATGAAATTCTAGTCTAACCATATTAAATCTAGTTAAATTAGAATAATCTGGAAAGTGAACCAGACAGTTCACCTAAAAATAAGATAAAGTAGAACACCACTCTAATATTTTATTTTACTTCAAAATAAGATAGAGAAATATTTTTTAATATAATTATACATAATTATTATCCGTATAATTTTTTCATTTATATATAAAATAATTGAGTCTAATCAGACGATTTAACCATTTAAATTAATTAAACTCAATACATGATCTCTTCTGATTTGATGTCCGACTCGGATTTTATGATACTATGAGATATTATAATTATACATACTAATAACAATAGTTATTTTTTCAATATTTTATAAGATTATAATTTTAGTCTCATTTAATATTGCTCTTTAATTACTAGTCTTATTGTAGATAATAAAAAATAGAGATACTCAAGGCTTTTAATATCGGCAAATAAAAAAAAATTAAAAAATACTACATAGAAAATGTAAAATATCTTACAAAACGTCCATTAAAATCTTCTAGATGGTATCTTATAATAAATATGAAATGAAGTAGTTTATCATAAAACAGTTCCATTTATATTCTTGTAAGAATCAATATAAATGTTCTTGTAAGAATCAATATGAATGTTCTTTATATCTTAATTATGAGACATTTTTAATTAAATTGTATCTACTAATAAAAGTGATCATTTTTTTAAATACTAGTTTTATAAGATTGCAAACTTACCATTATTAGACTTACTGAAAAAAAAAAATAGAGATTGCCAAAGATTTTAATTTTGGCGTGGGAAAAATAATAAATATTGGATTAAAACTAAAATATCTACAATAAATTGAATATAATCACATTGTCATTCAATAACCCATTGAATAATGATATATCTCATATATGATTTTAAATTAATTAAGTAAGAATATATTGAATTGTCTCAACGTTATGTATTGTCTATTTTAAGTATGTACAAAATCAAACATGGATTACAAAGTGTTTGAACTAGGAAACATTGTCTTTTTGTCATTCATATATCCTCAAGACAATATTAGAAATCTATTTTTATATTCATCTTAAAGTTGACCTCTTTATATAAAAGACTCATGTGTTCAGGACTCATACGCATTCAATACCCTCATGTGTTCAAGACTTTTATGAACTTTGAATCTTTGATGTTCTAACACTACAAATGTGCAAATTTATCTCCAACTAATAAAAAGATTGATCCGACGGGGATAGACTTAAGATAAACAAATTGTTTCAAGGATAAAGTTACTAGTTAACTTTAGTGAATAATTTTTAGTGCAATCATTCCATGAATCTTTAGGTGTGAGCCATCTAATATCTATCGAGATACAAAAATTGTATCAAATTGAAGAATGTACATACACTCGTGGTATAAGATTCAATTGGATACCTTACTTGGTCTCTTTATCAATCTATTAATGAAAGTCCATTTATCAATCTATTAATGGAAGTCCATTTATCAATTTAATTGGATACCTTACATTTATGTTCCATCATTTTCTATTTAATTTGCATTTTTTTCTATCATATTTATTCTACTTTATGAGTGTGGTTGAAATACTTTCAAATTGTAAACATTTTTAAACACAAACCATTGTTTAGTGTTGAGCCTCCAGAGATTAATTGTGAAAACAATACTCATTTTGTGGAGCCTCAAAAGGCTAGGTATGAAAACCATAATTGTTGCTCTAATATGTGACTGGTTATAGTGAAATCTTAGTACTACCAAAAAATTGGATGTAGCCTATAATATTGAGTGAAATAGTTTAAAAATTGTATGATATATTATATCCATTAACTCATTTACATAAGCTTTTATATCAACCTTTAACTTTAGGAATTTTATATTGGATATCAAGTATTTTGTTTAAACATCTTTTCTAAGTTTTATCAAAGATGAGCCAATCATCCGAAAACCAATTCTACTGAAAAATAAATTATTCATTAAATCATTTTAAACTTGTCTAAAGTTTTAAAGGTCAACAAAAGTTGGTAAACACAATTCAAACTCCTACTTATTATGTAATATTTATTTATTTTAGTTGGTAGTTTAGTTTAGCCTTTGAGTTTAATACCGAATGGTGTACAATAAAATATCCTTGGACATGGCAGGAGTAACGAGCACAAGAAGTTACAATGGGGAATGTTCTCCAATGACAAGACTTCCATACTTTAATGGATATGATTATAGTTACTCGTAATAAAATATGAGTGTTTTTTACAATCTACTAATTCTGATATTACGAAAATCAAGAGGATGAACCATATATTCCAACAGATGATAGAGGAGTAGAAGTGCTCAAAGTCAAAATGAGCTATGAACTGAAAATTGGATAACATATCATTGCTAAGACAAGATATACTATCATTTGTGCCTAGATCATTGAAGAGATCAAGAAGTTTTGTGCCTCCTAGATGGACAAAGAAATGTGATTTTCACTTACTGTTTCATATGAAGGAACAAGAACAGGTATAGGAATCCAAGTTAGCATGCTGTTAGAATTTCTGACAATTTATGTGTCACAAATATAATTCTATAATTGTGTTATGGCCATTATTTAATTAGCCAAATATAAAATGATCTTAAAGAATTAATTTGGTGTCTAAGGGCATATGTGTCATGAAATATTATAAGTGTAGATACCTTCAGGCAATTTCTGATTTGATGACGGGACTGAATTAAAATTATTGCAAATTAAGTAGTAACCGATACAGTTACTTTTATGGGTTATGATCCCCATTTGTAGGGCAATAGGTTTGGTTGAGTAACTGAGGAGAATAAAGGTGAATGGATAAGGAGTTGCCCATAAGGCAACAACACCATTAGAATTCTATCAGGTTCAATTGCTCTCTCCTTGGCTTTTTCATTCCCCTCTAGAGAAGCATAAGGAAAACTATCAGGCTCTATCATCTGGAAGATCTTCATACCCTCATACCCTTGACAATTCCAAATGGCTAATAAAGGTATGATCTTCTTCTTCACTATGAAATCAATTGGGGTTTCTTCGGTCTAGATCAGGGTTGTTCCATTTAGGTTTATGTATGGGCATAAACATTTTTTTATAGGAACAAAGCCCTGATCATTAAGTTTTCCAAATTCAATCAAAGGGATTATTCAGAGAAATTCCAACAATTGGTATCAGAGAACCCTAATTTGATTCATGTGTGAAATTTGGTCTTCTGAATTATTTCAGTTTCTTCCCCAAATTTGGGTTGATTTAGGGTTGGTGTTTTAACTATGCCATGAATTGATTAGGATAGAAATTGATTATTTTCCATGTGCATATAAGATAGATTCGAAATTGAATCAATGCCTTTTCTAGTGTTCTTTTATTCTTGGTGGTTTTTGTTTTGGAGATGAATGATGTAGGAACTACCATGTTCGTGTTCTGTCGTTATGCTCTCGCCCAAGCGAGAACTAAACAGAAGCTTCGTCTTCTATTGCGCCCAAGTGAGAGTACCTCACCCAAGCGAGAGTACGCTCGCCCAAGCGAAAGTACCTCGCCCAAGCAAAAACTAAACAAAAGCATTGTCTTCTATTGCGCCCAAGCGAGCGTACCTCGCCCAAGCGAGAGTATGCTCGCCCAAGCGAGAGTACAATCGCCCAAGAAATTTTTTTGTTGGGAAATTTAAGATTTATGGGGCTTTGGTATCTTTGTGCATTAACTTTGATTATTATTTGGTTATCCATTAAGTTGTCTATTATTTCAAATGAGCCAATTGAAGTGAAATGTCGCCAAAGTGACCTCTCTCATGGATATAACTCATGAGGAATATTAGATGTAAGTGTGTATGATTATTCATGCGAGTATTAATTGGAAAGTTAATATTTGGCCGAAGATCATACACATTATGATGATAAACATGTTATAATTCTAAATTTTTTTATACATGTGACTGATGAATCAATCCAAAGAGGGATTCGTCAGTTGACATGCCTTATTATAAATGTTTGATCATTACAACAAGAGTACCGTTTGTAATTAATATTACTGTCCAAAGACTTGATATTAATGGTGCACTAGGTATCTTGATTTGGACATACCATTATTTAAGCACATTGATAATTTTAAGTTGTAAACATATTTTAAAATTTTGTCTTTTGTCTGATTCAGCTACATCAATTGCATCTATATCTGCAAATCTGAATTCAGTTCCGGTTCTTAATGGAACAAATTTTAAGGACTGGAAAGAGAATATGAAAATTGTTCTTGGCTACATGGATCTAGACTATGCATTAAGGGTAGAGCAACCCCATTCTCATTCGGAATTCAGTGCCTCTGAAGAGAGGAAGGATTATGAGAAGTGGGATCGCTCTAATCGCATGAGTCTAATGATTATTTAGCGCGGTATTCCAGAGGTATTTAGGGGGTACTATCTCGGATGAGATAAATAGTGCCAAA
>NC_032024.1:10373085-10374520 GCF_001865875.1 Lupinus angustifolius
CTTGCTGAGATTGAAAAACGCTTTGCAAAGAGCGATAAGGCGGAAACAAGTACTATGTTACAGAACTTGATTTCCATGAGGTATCAAGGCAAAGGAAACATAAGGGAATACATTATGGGAATGTCCAATATTGCTTCAAAACTTAAGGCCCTTAAGCTTGAGATGTCGGAAGACTTACTCATACATTTGGTCTTGCTTTCCCTTCCTGCATAATTCAGTCAGTTTAAGATCTCTTATAACTGTCAAATGGAGAAATGGACTCTGAATGAGCTCATTTCATTTTGTGTTCAAGAAGAGGAAAGGCTGAAGCGAGAAAGGACTGAAAGTGCCCATTATGTAAGTACCTCTAAGGACAAGGGCAAAAAGAAAAACACTTAAGAGCCCAAAAATGAAGCTGTTAAGGGTCCAAAGCAAAAGAAGTAGAAGCAGGCTGATGTCTGTTACTTTTACAAAGGAACTGGACACCAAAATAAGAAATGTGTAAAGTATCACGCATGGCGTGCTAAGAAAGGTATATTTCAATGTAGGATTGCCTGAGCTATCAAAAGCCTAATTATGTTGAAAGATACATCTACGTTGGCGATGGAAAATCGGTAGAAGTGGAAGCTATAGGGCACTTTAGGTTGCTATTATGTACTGGTTTTTATTTGGATTTGAAAGACACTACCGTCTTTTAGACGGAATTTGATTTCTGTTTCATATTTGGACAAATTTGGTTATTGTTGTTCATTTGGAAACAATTCGGTTCAATTGTCTTTAAATTCAAATATTGTTGGAACTGGTTCACTTATGTTAAATGACAATCTTTATGTGCTAAATACTATAGCTGATTATAGCGAAAACCTAAATGTGGAATCACATGGTACTAAGCGTAAAATTAAGAATAATAATTCAGGTGCATTATGGCACAAGCGCCTAGGTCACATTTCTCAAAAGAGAATTGAGCGTCTTGTGTCAGATGGGATTTTGGATTCCATTGACTTCTCAAACCTTAATGTTTGCGTTAAATGCATAAAAGGAAAACGTACCAAACAATCGAAATCTGGTGCATATAAAGCTTCAGATGTCTTAGAATTGATACATACAGATATTTGTGGGCCATTCCCTATGGCTTCCATGAATGGTCAACAATACTTCATATCATTCATAGACGACTATTCTCGTTATGCATGCATTTTTCTTATTCATGAAAAGTCTCAATCATTGGACGTGTTCAAAACTTTTAAGGCTGAAGTTGAAAATCAACTCAGCAAAACGAATAAGTGCGTCAGATCTGACCGTGGTGGTGAATACTATGATAGATATGATGGTTCAGGTGAACAACGTCTAGGGCCTTTTTCCAAATACCTAGAGGAATGTGGTATAATCCCACAGTACACCATGCCAGGATCGCCTAGCATGAATGGTGTGTCTGAAAGACGAAACCGGACTCTTA
>NC_032024.1:10374620-10401887 GCF_001865875.1 Lupinus angustifolius
TGTCACTCTACCTTACCAGAGTCACTCTGGGGAGAGGCACTTAAGACTACAGCTTATATTCTTAATAGGGTGCCAACTAAGGCAACTGTCAAAACACCTTATGAGCATTGGACTAGGCGAAAGCCTAGTCTAAAGCATTTTCATGTGTGGGGATGTCCAGCTGAGGCAAGGCCTTATAGGCCTCATGAAAAGAAATTGGACTCCCGTACAATGAGCAACTACTTTATTGGTTACTCTGAAAAATCAAGGGGCTATAAGTTTTATGACCCAAATTTAAAATCCATATTTGAGACGGGTACAACCACGTTCTTTGAAGATATTGAGTTTGCAAGAAATCCGTCGGCGGAATTTTATGGGGGAGAAAGAAGAAAGTCAAGGAATTATTATTCGACTGGTGCGAAATACATTGAGAAGATGAGGCCTCTATTTATAGCCTGAGGCCTCCAACGACTCCCTCATTCGATGATCACAATGGGTGGTAAATCCCACGATCCAACGATGGAAAATTTTACCACCCAACAACTCTTTCATTATGGCCGAGATCTCCTCCGAACGACTCTTGACAATTCTTTCACCCAAACATGTTGCATGCGTGTGTTGACTTGGACAACACACGGTCCAAGCCCAAAATGCCCCAAAAAATAAATAAATAAACATTTATTTAAAATGAATGTTAGGCCCAAGCTCAAGCCCGACCCGAACCCAAACACGAGCCGAGCCGGCTGGACGACGGCGAAGGAGGAGGTGGTGCGCGCCCACGTGTGTAGAGGGGTTTTGTTTGGTGAGTCCTCACCCACTTACAAAACCCATTGTAACTCTTAGGACATACCCCAAAGTTGTAACT
Source organism: Lupinus angustifolius (assembly GCF_001865875.1). Lineage (NCBI taxonomy): Eukaryota > Viridiplantae > Streptophyta > Magnoliopsida > Fabales > Fabaceae > Lupinus > Lupinus angustifolius. The sequence goes on from NC_032024.1 coordinate 10,375,465, forward strand.
TAAGGCTTATAAAACCTTTCAACTTCCTTCCTCCAAGCAATATGGGACTTGAGGAGTTCTTTTTATTTCACCCCCCAAGAATCCCCATTAATGGCCACTTTAATATGCATTTAAACCACATTAAAACTCGTCATTTTTCAAACAAATTCCAACAATCCCCAACTTGAAATTAAAAAACGATTGCCAGGAATTTGTGTGATTTTAATAAGATTGTGCATAAACAAAGGTGTTATGCAACTTGAACCTTTGCATAGTGAATAAGATCCAGATTTTACTAGAGTGACTCATAGTCTTGAACTCTATCTCCAGCATCAAACCACACACAACCTTTTCAAATATGTATTTTGTAAAGCTCATGTCTTAAAGGTTATAAACATCTATCTCAGTATAGTGAATGCTCCAGAAATTTATGCCCCAGAATTTCATAGGAGCACCCCCACTTCCACATTCACATAGGTGAGTCTATAAAGAGTACTCCTGTAGCAAAGGTAATCCACTCTGATTGTAGTATAAATCTTATTAAGATTTTAACTCATCCTTACAAATGCTGCAAGAATCATGCTTCTCATAATTTTATAGCATGTTCATTCTCATATCACTTCACAACTTGTTATTACTCATTGAACCTATTTCTTAGGATCACCAGTTAGTTAGGTCGGGTTACCATCATGAGTGATTCTCGTTCTAAGGGCAATAGTCCCATACTCTTATAAGTATTATGGTCTTTCTCTCTAGCTAGTCTTTTCATCAAAGGATTTGTTAAGTTATTCTCAATGCGTACATGATCCACTCTAACAGCTCTTGTAGAGAGTATCTCTCTAATGGTGTTGTACTTACGACAAATTTGTCGTTTCTTACCATTATAAAAGCGGTTCCCAATTTTTGCAAAGGTCATGGTACTATCACAATGGATCAACATAGTTGGAATCGGTTTTTCACAATGGCCACAATACTATCACAATGGATCAACACAGTTGGAAGCAGTTCTCAACTTGCTTCTTCAGTAGTTGTTTCTAGTGCTATCATCTCAGCTTCCATAATGGATTGAGCCAAAATAGTTTGTTTCTTTGACTTCCAAGAAACAGACCTACCAACTATGCTAAATATATAGCCACTGATTACTTTGGAATCCTATGAAAGAGTGTTCCTATCATCAACATTGAACCCTTCCAAGACAGTTGGAAACCATCAGTAATATAATCCAAGGTTTATTGTTTTCTTAAGGTATCTCATTACCCTTTCTATAACATATCAATGCTCCATACTAGGTCTACAGGTAAACATGCATAATAATCCCACAACATAGGGAATATCGTGTCTAGTGCAATCAGTGGCATATCGATGGCTGCCAATGATGCTAGCATACTCAGCTTGTCTTACACCTTCATCAGTGTTCCTATAAAGTTTTACACTTGGATCATATGGTGTTCTAGCAGGTTTAAAGTCAAGGTATTTATATTTCTTGAAGATCTTTTCCAATTAGTGATATTGATCCAAAGAAATTCCTTCTTTTGACCTAGTAATTTTTATACTAAGGATTACACTTGCATCTCCAACGTCTTTCATGTCAAAGTTGCTACACAATAATGATTTCACATTATTCACAACATGAATGTTTGAACCAAATATGAGTAGGTCTTCTACATAGAGACATATGATAGTGCAAATGTCACTTTCTGATTTTTAATAAATACATTTGTCACTTTCATTCACCTTAAACTTATTCGAGACCTTTAAGTTGTTAAACTTTTCAAGCCAATGTTTAAGTGCTTGCTTAAGACCATACAACGACTTGTCTAACTTGCAAACCTTATTTTCTTGCCCATGTATTACAAAACATTTATGTTGTTCCATATAGATTTCTTCTTCCAAATCACCATTTAAAAAAAGCACTCTTAACATCCACTCAATGTACTAATAAATTATGTATCACAGTGAACGATATTAGTACTATAATGGATATTATTCTAGTAACAGGTGAAAATGTGTCGAAGAAATCTATATTCTCTCTTTGCCTGAAACCCTTGGCTACAAGGTAAGCCTTGTATTTATCCACTATGCCATCAGGTTTCAGTTTCTTTTTCAATACCCACTTACAACACATGGGTTTGCAACCAGGAGGTAAGTCAGCTAAATGCTAGGTCTTGTTAGACTCAAGAGAATCCATCTTATCATTTATGGCCTCTTGCACAAATCAACATCCAAAAAAGTCAAAGCTTATTGGAGTGTTGATGGATCCTCTTCCAATGTATAGACCATATAATCAGGTCCATACTCTATCATTTCTTGATCTCTTAATTCTTCTAGGTTCTATTTCTAACCCATCGTTATTATCATTATTGTTAATCACAAGTATGCGACTAGTTGATGTTTCCCCCACTATTCCTCAATTTAAAAGGGAATTTCTTTTCATTGAAGTCTATATCGTTAGACTCAATGATCACTTTCACGTTAAGGTCATAAAACCCCAAGTTCTCAAATAAGCCACACAACCCCAAGTTCTCAACTAAGACAAATGTAGTTGTCTATTCTTAATAATTTCATAGATGGAAATTTTGCTTTTAGCCTTGGGGACTCTCTTCATCACATAGGATACAACTAATAAAATTTCACCCCATTAAGAGGGTGTTGCACCAGAACTTAACATAATAACTACAATTAATTCAGTTAAAGTTCAATTCTTTCTTTCAGCTTTACCATTCATTTCATGTGAATACGGTGTATTTGTTTCATGAATAATGTCATTTAATTTATAAAAATCATTAAACATGTTAGATCCATAGTCAGTGCCTCTATCGCTTCTGAGCTTCTTTATTTTCTTGTTGAGTTGATTTTCCATTTTAGTTACATATAACTTAAACATGTCAAGTACTTTACTTTTATTTTTCATAAGATATACATAAGTAAAATCAAAGCAATCATCTATAAAAATGATAAAATAATGTTTACCATTTCTAGTTAACGTTCCATCTAATTTACATATATCTGAGTGTATTAAATCTAAAGGCTCAGATTCCCGCATTACTGATATATGAGGTTTTTCTGAAATTTTCGCTTGATTGCATGATTCACAAATTTCAAAATCATTTTTAGATAACTTCGGAATTAAACCTAAGCCATTCAAATTTGAAATTGCACGTTTACTAATATGACAAAGTCTAGAATGCCAAATATTAAAATCACACAACATGTAAATAAAATCAGAAATTTTATTAATAGAAACATCAACTTTTAATTTAAAGATGTCATCAGTGGTGTACCATTTCCCAACAAATACCCCATTCTTAGTAAGAGTATACAAATATACTCCTATGGTATGTGTAAAACCAGCCTTATTAAGAAGAAAACCATAAACCAGATTCTTCCTCATATCTAGAGTGTGCATCACATCTTTGAGAATCAGAGTCTTCCCGAATGTAAACTTCAGCTCCACATCACCAGTTTCAGCAACTATAGTGGTGTGAGAGTCACCCAACAACATCTTCTTTTTAGCAGCATTCGTGTATGTTTTGAACATAAAATGGTCATAGCAAACATGGTGGGATGTGCCAGTATCTACCCACCACCCATCAGTTCCTCCAACCATAGTGACCTCAGATAACACAGCCACAAATGGCTCATCAACTATGTTGACCTGTGGAGGACGATCCATTAATTTATTTCTGCACTTGCGTGTCATAAGCCCTGACTTCTCACACTTGAAGCAGATGAACAGGTTTCTAGAGTTATTCTTAGTAGGTGGTTTAACATATTAGACCTTTTGAGGGTTCCAATTCTTGTTGTGACTAGTGTTCTTAGCCATATTCCCATTGTGGTTCTGATTCTTGAAGTTAATGCCAGAAGGCTTCAGAACCACACCTGAGAATTTCTTCTTAGTGCTATTGTTGAAGTCAATCAACACCTCCTCTATCTAATCTTTCTTAAGAACCTCTTCTTCAATACAAAGACGAGTGATCAGAGATTCCAAAGATATTTCTTTGGCCTTAAGCCTCAGAAGGTTTTTGAAGTTCTTCCAGCAAGGAGACAATTTTTCAATTATGACAGCCATTTGGAATTGCTCATCTAGGGACATGTCCTCAAAAATGATCTCATGAGCAATTTTCTGTATCTCACGGGACTAAGACTCTACTGATTTATCACCAGTCATTTGATACTTGAGGTAGTGGCTAACAACATATTCTTTATTCCCAACTTCCTCGTATCATATTTCTTTTCAAGTGCATACCAAATTAATTTGACAAACTTGTATGAGCTATAGTAATCATAGATATCATCAGATAACCCATTCAGAATGAAGTTCTTACAGAAGTAATCACTTTCATTCCAGAGAGATATTTCAGTAGCCAATTTATCCCTTTCCTCTTTCTTAGCCTCATCTGATACCATTGGAATGTTGGTTTTCAGAACGTGGGCAACCTATCTCATAGTGAGGAAAAACTTCATTTGTTGCGAACATTTGAAATTTGTCCTATCAAACTGAAATGGTTTGTTAAGGTCATAGATGTTTGGTTCAGTAATATTATCTACGAATGCCATTGCAGTAGAAACGTCTTAAATTTGTTTTTACCATAGCTCGCAACAATTCTGAATGGCACGAAATAATCCTTACTGACTGAGTCACGATCAGGTCGTTCTCTTTAAGACATTTCGTGGTACTGCTAAAATTGTGCAAGCAGACTCTCAACCACGTCGTCCCCAAGATAAAGCAGTCCAGTTCTATGTTATACAATGTCTTACTACACTATGAGAGTCACTCTCGAATACACCCACAATATGGCTACCAGTGTCAATTCTCGAATTCCCATAGTATGACTATCCTTGCCAATTCTTTTTCCATAATACTGACTATCAGTGTCAGTTCTCGAAATTCCCACTTTGTCTGCTTGTGCCAATTCTCAAGTGCCACAGAAAGAAAGGGGGGTAAAGGTTGCCGGAAATGCATCGGCGGAATTTTATGGGGTAGCAAGAAGAAAATCAAGGAAATATTGTTCGATTGGTGCGAGTTACAATGAGGAGAGGAGGCCTCTATTTATAGCTTGAGGCCTCCAACGACTCCCTTATCTGACGATCACAGTAGGTGATAAATCCCATGATCCCAAGGTGGAAAGTTTTACCACTCAGCGATTATTTCATTATGGCTGAGATCTCCTCCCAACAGCTCTTGACGCTCCAATGACTCTTTCACCCAAATCGTGTTGCATGCATGTGTTGACTTAGTCAACACATGATCCAAGCCCAAAAGGCCCCAAAAATAAATAAATGAATATTTATTTAAAAAGAATGTTGGGCCCAAGCCCGACCCGAACACGAGTCGGCCGGATGGCGGCGGCGGAGGAGGTGGTGAGCGGGCACGTGTGTGGAGGGGTTTGGTTTGTGTGTGTCCTCACCCACTCATAAAACTCATTGTACCCCTTGGGACACATCCCAAAGTTACAACTTAAGGCTTATAAAGCCTTTCAACTTCCCTCCTCCAAGCAATGTTGGACTTGGAGAGTTTTTTTATTTCACATCCCTAAGAATCTCCATTAATGGCTACTTTAGTATGCATTTAAACCACATTAAAACTCCATTTTTCAAACAAAATCGAACAATAACAATTTTGGAGAATGTTGATTAGTTACTAGATATAGAGCAATATGGACAACTAATAACTCTAAATTTTGTTAACATAGTTGCTAGACATAGAGGTGCGTTAACAAATCATAAATATTGATATTATTAGTATAATTGCTAAACATAGAGCTATATTAATGAACTACTAATATGATTAAGACATTAGCGATTAGTATCATTGAGGCGTTGTGCTAAAATATCAATTTCACAAACATGGTTGATGGACATAGAAGTGTATTTTTGGATCATAATTCTTCATCTTGTGAGTATGTTTGCTAGACAAAGAGTTTTATTCATAAACTACGCTATTAATTTGACTAAGACAATGACATTTAATTCAATTGAGGTCCCATATTGATTGTAAAAGAATCATAGTTTGATGAATAAGTGTTGTTGAATTAAATGTATATGGATAATGAATAATAAAGTTTAATTCCAACATCTTTATTCCAATAGTGTATCAGATCATTTAATTAGTTTATTTGTGAGTCAAAAGCACCAAATTATGTATCAAAGTCTACTTAGAATAGTAATCTTTAGTGGAACGGCCTAAATCAAGCAAGTCCTTATGGATACTATAATTTTTTATATTTGTTTGGGACAACCTGATTTGATAATATAATTGACCAAATTGTTGGTTCCCAAAACATGATATCAGAGGATAAATTTGTTTTTATGTGTCACATTATCTTTGTATACATGTTTCTAAGTATCATATAGATTAACATTTACAAGCTATGGCCAAGTATTATTTGCATTGACCTCTCCATATTATGTCTCAATATTATTTGCCTTAGCCTTTAGAGCTTTTGGGTAAACTAGAATGGCAATTGTTCTAACTATTATAAGTTTACAACCAAATGCAATTATTATATGTTGGTGCAGTAGAAGTGATTGTTGCATAGCGTTGAGCACAAATAATCAAATTAAATGCGTAGAATAAATAGAAAAGAAGACGCAAGAGAATTTGGTAACGTGGTTCGACCAATTGTGCCTACATCTCTGGGAGCATTAAACGACTACCAATATATTATTAGAGAATAATTATTACAAATTGTAGCACACCCATGAGCCTAAGTGCCCATGGGGTGTTTCTAATTGGTGCTTTAATGTGGTGCATATTATAACAAGAGACTTGTGTCCAATATATAACATTGATTACCCTACTATATTCCAATAGTAGGCAATGTAGGACTAATATAATAACATATTTCAAGCATCCACAACAATCTTCACCTTGATTGAAATAGACGAATATCTCGCTCCTTAGGAACTCTACACAAGAATCTCCACCTTAGCGAATATCTCACTCCACCTTGTTCAATACCTAATTCTATTTAACAACTCTCCATATAAGAGTTTTCTCCCCTTCATCATAAGCATTTCCGAGTATCCTTGACGATGTTATCAAGAGCCTAACTCTCCAAACTTGTAGTGCAACTTCTCGTACCGCCATCTAATGGAACACGCCACCTAGCCATCTATGTCTAGAAGTCTTTTGATATATGGAACATCTACACAAAAGTTCACTAACAACCGTCCTCTTCAATACTCACTGAAACTGAACCATGAAGCTTCCATGGAGAGCCTCAACCACTACCATCATTATCTAGTCCGACAATCATAGTTCAAAAGAACTATTATATTCCACCATAAGGAGTATACCCACAATATACACCTTGTGTCAATGCTATTCAATGCTCGTGCCACATTCTTGCATCCAAGTCAATGCTCATGTCACACCATGCATCTCTACCAATGCTCGTGTTACACATTGCATCAAAGTCAATACCCATGTTACACCATACATCAAAGCCAGTTAGTGCCTCTATGCTTTTGTGGATTTGCTAAGAATTAATATCCTTCACTATGACGTCGCAAACACACCATTAGGATATTCCACTTCTCATCTCAAATGAGATCATTCTCTCAACATCTAGAGAGATATTGTTAGCATCTAACTCAACACCTCTATCTCTATCTTCACCTTGGTCTCAATTCAATACATTGACTTATGGGGTTCTGGATCCAACACAACTCTGGTCCCTAACACGGTCCTGTCATTTCTCCTTTAACTCATCTTGTTTATTCTTGCAGTGTCTTTGACAGACATTGTCCAACCAACATGTCATTTATCCTCCTTTTCCATAATTTGGCGTATGGGCTAAGAGTCATCTACCAATTGACTCTTATATCAATTGTTGGTACAGAGAAGAGATCGTTGCATAGCATTGGCCACAAGGAATCAAATAAAGTACATAAAATAAATAGAAAAGAAGAAACAAGAGAATTTGGTAACAGGGTTCAGCCAATTGTGCCTACACCCCCGAAAATGTTGAGTGGTTACTAATATATTATTAGAGAATAAAAATTACAAGTTGTAGTACACTCATGGGCCCAAGTGCACATGAGATGTTTCTATTTGGTACTTCTATCGGATGTATATTATAACAAGGAACTTGAGTCCAATATATAACATTGATTACTCTACTATATTCCAATATCAGTTACCATGAGAGAACTTATTTCAACCATCCTAAACATTATATATGCATTACACATAGTGTAATATATAATTAAGCCTAAGTAAGATTTCCAAACAAACTAAATGTGCACTTTACACTTCATATGTTCCTTCTTTAGGAGAGTAAATCTGTTGAGAGGAATGATGATTAGATTATTCGAAACACTTGGTATTAATATTCTTCAATAATCTAGTAGGTGTTAAAAAAAATTTCGTCAATCTTGGATTATGTGATATCATCAATATGAGCAATAAATTAGTTGGTAGATTTCTAACATGTTTGATCGGTGCTTTAACTTTTGTACAATAGCCCATTAGAATTACCCACTTGCTTTCTGCATGTTCGAGAGCAATTGCCAGTAGACACATAATATATTTTGAAGCATAACTTGTTGTCTTGTTCATGACGATCTTAGTGTCTAACTTACCATTAGAAAAATTGACATACAAATTGAATTTACAAATACGAACATTAGTAGCTTCTTGATTTTAGGTGTTCAAACGGATTTACAAATTAGAATAAAGTTTTCACTTTTCATCTCCCAAGTTTAAGAGCTACATTATAATGGAGAGGGAAGTACATTGAAGACAAAAAAATGTGATATGACACTTCTACTTTTAAATATAATAATATGATATTTTTCTCCTTAAAACTAAGAGTAAAATTAATAACTTCTCTTTATTACTAGAGAATAGTCTGATTCCAATATAAAAGACTTTTAATATGAAGTAAAAGCATAAGCTCATTTGCGAAATGCAAGTTCAAATAACTAGTATAACAATGTTGTGAAACCCGAGCCAGACATCAAACCAAAAGATGTTTCATTTAGGTTTAACTGCTTTAAACGATTAAACCATCTGATCGGACCGGATGATTTCATATATAATTAATCATTTTTATCTATACGTTATATATAAATACAAAATTTTATATAATTAATAATTATGAATAATTATATTGTAGTAACTTATCTTCATCTTTACTTGGATGAAAGTAAACGAAAACATTAAAGTATTGTTTCATTTTTAAAATTTTTAATTGAACCGTCCAATTCACTTCTCAGGTTATACCAGTTTAACCGAGTTTAACGTGGTCAGATCGAAATTTCTCTAGTTCAAAGTGGTCACATCCCATAATCAATTAAGACTACAAACCAAAATCATTTTCAAGTTTAGTCAGCGGTCAGACCGCCCGATCCGGTTATCACAACACTAAGTCACTAAGTGTAAGAATGGTCATACATAACTTTCTAATGATGGATAAGAATGATCTAGATTTTAATAGTTGTGAAGATGAAGAGATATTAATTGACACAAAAGAGGATAATGTTAATATCAAAGATTCTTTCAATCTCACTCTTATTATAATACACTTTTTTCACTAGGGATATGAATTGTGTCCAAATTTAGTTCGATATCAAATTATAGAGAATATTTAAAATAATTAGAATTTTGGATATAATTCAAAAATTAAATTGTATTCCCTTATTAACCATAATTCTTAAATGTAGTATGTGTTTGGATATCTGGTAATAGTTATGTTAATTTTATTCAGATATTTCATTTAGTAATAATTATTGTAAACCCATTTTTCAAATAGATAATAAAAACTACTTTTGGTCAAAACTATTCAATCAACGATTTTTGTATTAGAATTATTTCACAAATAAAATATTCCAACATAATCACTTTTATTTTAAACCCAATTGATGATATCAAAGGTTCTATCAATCCCACTCTTATTATAATACCTTTTTTCACCAGAGATATGATATGTGTCCGAATTTAGTTCGATATCAAATTATAGAGAATATTTAAAATAATTAGAATTTTGAATATAATTCAAAAATTAAATTGTATTCCCTTATTAACCATAATTCTTAAATGTAGTATGTGTTTGGATATCTAGTAGTAGTTATATTAATTTTTATTCAAATATTTCGTTTAGTAATAATTATTGTAAACCCATTTTTCAAATAGATAATAAAAACTATTTTTGGTCAATCCAATCAACGATTTTTTTATCAGAATTATTTTACAAGTAAAATATTCCAACATAAATCACTTTTATTTTAAACCCAATTTTAAAAATCACTTTCCCTTAAAATCATCTTTGTTAACGCTAACCCAAACTTAGCTCCCAAAGTTTCTTTTGGAATTGATGAGTTGATAAAAAAATAAAAAGAAAAATTGGCTGACGTAATGTTGTGAGAACAGCTAGAAAAAAATCAGCTCAAAATGGCAGCAAATGTGGCCCCCACTGTCACTAACCGGTAACCCATGGCAGCTGTAATACAAAACGGAGTCTCTATGCAATAAACCAGGACCACTGACACCGTTGCAACCGGTCGTAGCTACTGATATTTTTTCTCCTTCTACTCACCCACTTTATATATTTCACACTCATACGCCTTAGCTCTTAGCTTCTCTTAATAAACTGAAGCTGCATCCCTTTGCGGTTCATCTCTGCCGTCTTACGTCGGAAAATATTCGCCGGCATTTCACCGGAGACAAAATAACAAACCCAAAAACCACGTTCAGGTAAATTAATAACACTTTCCAGTCTCTTGGATCTCGTTTTTCCTTGAGTTCCGTCCACCGATCCGATTTTCGTGGTAATAATTGTAGTCATTACCCACGAAAATTGAGCTTATTACAAGTGAAAAAGAGACCCTTTAATTGTTCATATTCACAATTACACCCTTTGTTCCTCTCTTTGTTTTCTGTATGCCTTGAATTTTTCTTTGTGCTTTCTATCGAAATGTGTTTTTTAAACAGATCTGTTTGGTTGAATTGCAGGTTGGAGTGAGATTAAAGTAATAAAAGGTGAAGACTTTTCAAACCATAAATAGGAATCCGAAATTACCCCTTCTCTCAAGTCTTCAAAAGTTCATCTTTTGGAGCAATCTGATTCCAACCCCAAACCTCTTCCCCGTTAAAACTTCACCCTCCTCATTTACTTGAATTCCCATTCTACCCCTTGAAATCATGGGAATGAAGATAGCTACCACATGTTTACAGTTATCATCTCAACCAACTCTTCCTCATTCTCCTTCTTCTTCTCAAACTCTTGCCTCAGCAATCTCATCTCCTTCTTCAAAACGACAACACAATGGAAGAGTAACAAGTTCTTTATTGTGTCGTTTTTTATCAACGCCCCTTCACAGGGCTCGTTCCTTCGAGCATCACCCAGTTTCAAATGGCAGAACCATCAGAAGAACTTGCAGATCTAGCTTACAGTTCTTCTCTTCATTCGATGATGAAGAATTCGATAAGAAGATTCAAGATTTAGCCCTCAAGTTTCAACTCTCCGATGATAGTAACAACAATGCGGTGGATTCTGATTCAGAGGTGCAGTCTACCTCAAATTTTAATTTTGAGCCGCCGTGGAGCACCGGGGAGGAGCTTATTCCGGCGAATATTCTCCGGAAAGCGAATAGTGTAGAACTTCCGTTTTCACTTAGGATAATCAAGAAGAAGCTTCAGTGGAAAGATGATTTCAGAGAAGCGGGGGAATTAGCTTATTGCTCAGTGAAGAAAGCTTTTTCTTCAATGGTGTTCATCATCAGAGAGCTTCAAAGTTTCACGCTTCAAATGAGAGAGATTCTCTACTACGAAGATCTTCAAGGAATCCTCGCCAGGGTTCAGAGGGAAATGCACGCTTCGTTTGTGTGGCTGTTCCAGCAAGTTTTCTCTCACACTCCCACTCTCATGGTTTACGTCATGATCCTTCTTGCGAATTTCACTGTTTATTCAATGGGACACAACGCCGCCATCGCTGCCACCGCCATGCCTCCTCCAACAACAACAACAACCGAGGTTGCCTCAGCTCCCACAACAAACTTTCAAGATCACAAACACGACAAAATTGATTCTTCATCAATCAAGACATTCTCGGTTTCCACAAATGGTAATAAAACTGCTTCCATCGGTGGCAGCAACGGAGGCGGCGGGAAATTTAGGCCGGCCGTTAACGGAAATGATGGTGGTGATGGCAGGTTCGACCGGTCGGACCTGCACCCTGGAACTGTGGTCCCCACCGGAGGTGGGTCCCAGTCTCATGCTTATAAGACAGGGGAAGCACAAGGTGTTTCCGGGAAGGAGGAAGAGGAAGTGAAGTTGTGGAATTCGATTGTGGAAGAAGTTTCTAGAATGGAAGTGGGGTTAGATCGTCAGGCTATGAAACGGTTCGTTTCGCCTGTGATGGCGAGGATGGAATCGGATGAGGAGTATGCAGAGTATTTGAGAACAGAGCTTGTTTACCAAACTGGGTTGTCTGAAGAACCTAACAATGCTCTCCTTCTTGCCAATTACGCTCAGTTCCTCTACCTCGTTGCACATGAATACGACAGGTGAGTAAAAATTGTATATTATATAGGTCCTATATATTTCACTCTCGTTAATTATGGTAGCTCTCTAACTTCTTAGCACCTTTTCTTCTTCCTTTGTTTTTTGGGGTAGAATCTTCTTCCTTTGTTTAGCTCTTATGTTCTGAAATAATGTTTGAAGTTAAAATTGAGAAGTTGATTTTTTAAACTTCTCATTATTTTAGAATAGTTGAGGAACAAGTTATTCTAACATGGCTTTGTCTTGACTCTTGAATCATGTTTGAAGATTTTTTTTCTTTTGTTTCAATTACCTCCTCCATGTTCTCACCGTGGTAAAACGTTTACTATTTTCCCACAAGGTTGGAAATCCAGTATATTCTATACTCTAAATTCATTAGAATCCAGATAGTATCAGTGAGTGCTGTGTCAATTAACCCATAACAAGTGATGGAGTTATGTGGTGTAGATGGTGTTTTCTTTTGAAAATCTAATCAAAAATGAAAAAGGTAAGAAAAGTGACTCCTCGATTGAATCTTGATTAAGGAGTGTGTGGCGTAATTTCCCTGTACCACTGCCTCATGCATAGCATTATCACCTTTCTGACGTGATATCCTCGTGCATGATAGAAAGAAAGATCTCACACGGAATCTCAACTTGACTTTTGGAAGTACATGTAACTCAAATGAAAATCAAGTCAAATTAAAACTAAGATGACAATATCATAGATCTTTTAACTTTATAAGCTAATTAAATTGAAGAGTGGATACCTACTACTTTGATCCTTTAAAAGTTTGGCATTTAGAAAACTGGTCCCCAAAAATTGAGAACCCCAGAATACATTTTTGTTACAACTATTAACGAATTTGCGATATTTGAATAATAGTTTAGATTTTTTAATGGGCAGGGCTACTATAAATTCAATAGCTTGCATGTTAGAGTTTTGGATTTGTAATGGGTAGGACTACTCTAAATTCGATAGCTTGCATGTTAGTTTAGTACATGTGATAGTTGTGCTGTGTTAACATTTAGTTTTTGATTCTTTGAATACAGAGCTGAAGAATACTTCAAGAGAGCGATAAAGGTGGAGCCCCCGGATGCAGAAGCTTACAATAAATACGCCACCTTCTTATGGAAAGTGAAAAACGATTTATGGGCTGCAGAGGAGACATATTTGGAAGCCATTTCTGCTGAACCCACAAACTCTTATTATGCTGCTAACTATGCTCATTTCCTATGGAACACTGGTGGAGAGGACACGTGTTTCCCTCTTGCATCCCCAGATACCTCTCAAGAAGTTTAAATTTAATCAACAATAATCACTTAAGAAAATATAGAGAAAATAAGAAAAGATAAAAAAAATTAAAATTTTGTAGTTTGTATCTCTTTTATCTTCTTCAATTTTTTATGGAGTTGAGGTGTGGAGCGAAGGAGAATGAATAATGATGATCAAGATGTAATTTTTGTAATTATAAATTGTACATAATAACTCATTATCGCTCTACATCCGAGCTTATACTTTATGGAATCATATATCATGTGTTTGGTTCTCTGTTTGTAGTAAAAATCACACTTGACAATTTTACGGAATTAGTTGTGAAGCTTTAGAATTGCATTTTTAAGTAAGGATGGCAGTTTTTGTATTTGGTTCAAACTTTTGTAGTTAATTTTTTTAGCAGATAGATTTTAGAATAAAACATTTATACAGTAGTAACTTCACTTTAAAATTTAATTAAATCAATTTTACAAAATTAAATTTATTTAACAATTTATAACCTCATCTAAACACAAATTAAGTATTCACATTCATGTAAGTAGTAGTCAATAGTCATGTGTTCTTCGGAGGAGAGAACATCTTTGTAGGAGTTCAAACACTTGATTATAAAATAATTTCAAATCAGGATAGTAAATATGAATTTGCATCAATGTCCTTATCTCTACTGAGGTGGCGGTTTGAGAGGTGATGGAATACACGTGTTGTATAGAAGGTATACTTGGCAAGTTGGCAACAAACGCCAAGTGCGTTTAACTTGGAGATATGTGGAGTGTGAATGGGGAAATGGATGAGTTGATAAGGATGAATACACACCCATATAAATTATCATGTTTATTTTTTCCACAGCACAATGTATTGGGTTGGAAATGAATGTGTCAAATTTGGTTCAGTTTAGTATGACTAGTTATCGAGTTGAATTCATTTTTCCAGTTCGTTTTAATTTAAATTTTATGATCTTTTGAGTGAATAAACGAACTCAAATTTATGCTTCTGGTCAACATAAATTTAAAGGGCGATAAAATCTCGATAACTTAAGTGAGAATAATTATTAATGTGATAAATAAAAATAATTAATATGTACAATTGAATTTTATTTGAATGGTAAAAATTAAAAACTATACCTACATGACTTTTATAAGTGAACCATAAACTAATTTTTAATCCTAATTATCCATATATGATTATATGTACATGATTTACTACTCTCATAATGTTTACATCAAAGTGAGAGTGACTCTCATAGTCTTATGTATGTTTGTAACCGAGGCAATGTGAATTTAGGGAGTCGAGTTGTATTTGTCTCAAATTCAATTCAATTATTTAATGAGCATTTTTTAATTGAGTTGTTTCGATTCAAATATATGATCCTTAATCATTCTTCATGAATCCTTTTATATAAAAATGGTTTATGAATTGGGGATATGTATCATGTGCGATATTGGCATGCAGATATTATATAGTGATCTCATTATTGAAGTGATTTCATTTGCATATGCAAGCAGTTTTGTCTGATTCTTTATGGACATGCTTAGTGGTATGGCCAGTGATTATCCTTTTCAGATCAAGGAATAAATGATTAAGAGGTAAAGTATATGAAAATGAATGGCTGGAAAGCGAAGGAAGGATTATTAAGAGGTTCAGAAAGGTATTAATTTATATTTTAAGTTGCTATATATCTTTATTCCCCTTCCAAAAGGAACTAGAGGAATTATTTAGTTCTTTTCTATTTCACTTTGATTGCTTTATAAATTTTAGTTCTGAAGACAGGCAGTATGTACTTGAAAAATAATGTCACGCATATGAATCACTTTTACTTAACTTGTTAATATTTTGAATTAAATTAAAAAAATTCTACTAAATCTATTCCTTATGGATGTTTGAGAATCTAAATCTAGGAATAAAAAGTTCTGATGTTTGTTTCAGTTTTGAAAAAATATTTAAGGAAAGAGTTACTCCCACAAAAATAATTTATACATGTTTTGCACTCTTTTCATTCTCACCTCCAAAGGTGTATATATTTGTTGGTATTCTAAGTGTGAATGATGAAGTCTCACATTATATAAAAATGAATGAGTAAAACAACATACAAGTAGATGGGGATCCGTAGACCTAATACCTTAAGGTCTTGGTTCAAAATGTAGCGTCAAACCCACTTATATGTCTCTCGCATTTAGCCATGGAAGAATGATATAGCCCACGGAGGAAGATCCCCAATAAGTAGTATTAGAGTCGATGCTTCGACGGATCAATCGAGCATTGAAGCAACAAGTGTTGAAAGTCTTCCCAACGATAGGTCAAGGCAACATGTTTCACTTGAAGGGGAGTAACTCAACTTAGGGGAAGATGTTGAATAATCTAAGTGTGAATGACAAAGTAACACATTGTCTAAAAGTGGATAAGTTAAAGAAATATAAGTGGATGAATCTATAGATCTAATGTCTTAAGGTTTTTGTTCAAGATGTAGTGTCAAATCCACTTATATGTCTCTTGCACTTAACCATAGAAGGAAGATATAGCCCATTGATGAAGATCACTAACAATATTATATTCTCATTGTAATAGTATGATAAAACTACAAAAATAACACTCTCTTATTCCCATTCCGCCTTTCCACCTACACCTTATATTTAGAAACTAACAAAATAATTTTCCATAAATGTAATATGTATATAACTACTACAATAATAAAATAGTCATGTCACATAAACGTAAATTATGATAATAATTAATAATAGTAGAAAATATTTTTTGTTTAGTATTATTTTGTTTTACTGTTGTATATTTTAAAAAAATATCAACCTAATAAACCTTAAATAATTTATATAACAATATGTTATAATAAAATAATGAATAGTAGTATTCTTCATTTAATTTTTTTAACATTTACAACAATCAAACTTTTATACTAATAGGATATATCAATTATATGAATAGAATGATGCTATAGTGTTCTGCATAAATTGTGTCCATTGAAAATGAATGGATAACTAAATGATTTTACCCACACTTTTTCTTAACCTTTATTTTCTTCTAGAAATTGGACTACATCCATTTGATTCACTCTCCTTATATGACCTTATAATTATCACCTTTACACATATCCAAAATACCTAAGATGTGATTCTTCTATCCTTTCTATAATAGGAGTATTGTAGGAATTATGACATATACTCAAAGAATATACTTCATCAATCAAAAAACTTTAAAGTCATTTCCATGAATTCTCATATTTAACCCAAACATGTTTATTAAAATTTTAGGAATAACAATTCTTATAATAACAATTCTTATAATAACGTTTCTCAGAATATGGTTCCAGGAATGGAATTTTATTCCTTAAGAAACAGTGCTTACAATTACAATTGGAGAGTGTAACTTAATTTCAATTACGATGACCAGTTAGCATAAAAGTCTCCCAAACCATACATGTTTTATCCGCCACTTATTATTCCCTCCCATACTGATAAGAGATAATCAATAATATCTGCACCTATCGAAGAATCCATTAGGTAAAATCCTGAATTTAATGAATCATTGAAGGCTTTAAATCAATCGTATGGCATGTATTGAATTAGGAATGGGTTTTCAACTATTAAGATGTACTACTTAAATGAAGTCAGGAAGAAAATGACGCCATTTTCACGTGAAAATTGAAACTACCAGACGAATTAGGTATAAGGTTCCTAGATATCAGGCTATTCCTCCATGTCTCCATCCATTAACTCATACCTCTTTACAACTGTAATGCTTTCATGTTTCCAACAACATCCACCTAGGAAAAAAATAACAAACAGACAATGTTAGTACTTTTAGTTTTAACATGACACATGAGTGGTGTAAGAGGTGAGTGGAGAATAATTTCTATGGTGAGAGACTTGGGCATGACTCTATTCAACATAATTAGCTTATAATTTAGTTATTTGGTACATCCCAAAGTTAAAAAAGACAAAAGAAAAATACTAGATTACAAGAGAGAGATCTTGACCAAGATAAAATTGACAGGCATAAGGAGGAAAGTCCCAGATCCTGTCACGAGATAACCAATACCGAATATCTAAAACTATCCTAAGGGTTTGGTGGAGCTGAATATGAAATCTATCCAAAACAATATGGACAACCTCGAGACAATCAGACTCTAGAAGAACCTTTATTAACCTCAAATTCCAAGCAAGCTTCAGACCTTGCTCCATAGCCATAAATTTCGTTAAGATATGCGTTCTAGACAGCCAACGACCTGCATGATCTCAAACAACACCCCCTCCACCCACTACATTTGTGGATATGATACAACTACCATCAACATTAATTTTAGCCTACCCAACTTCCAGAAGACACCAACGAATCTCCTCCATGCATACCCCGAATCTCCTCCATGCATACACCATTATCCATCTGACGCCAATCCGAGTAGTCATGATGAACATTACGGGCAAGATAATTAATATCCCATCGAACCAAGCCAAGAATAGAATTATTCCTTCTCCACCACACCCACCAAACCCCAGCCAGAAAGAGCAAACCATTATGGTGATTGCATTGATCTATCACCTAATAGCGAAAAGACTGAGTTACATAAAAAGATAAGTCAGTCCAGGCAAGTCTATTCCAAAGAGTAGCAGAATCAGGGCAATCCCTAAAAACATGCATAAGATTCTCAATCCTTGTGTTGCATCTTTGGCACGTTAGATTAGTTGTCATAATCCTTTTAAAACGAAGCTCATTCGAAGGTAGCGCCTCATGGAAACCTAGCCAACACAACATTTTCACTTTCTCTAGAACCCTAAGCCTCCACACCAGCTTCCAATCACCACAAACCAAGACAACCTCCTCCTCAAGGTTAATCATCCACCAATAGCCTGAGTTTTCCGAATAAATGTTAGTTCCTTTACCTACCCATATCCACCCCTCTTCTGAATTAGGCGAGCCTAGAGAAAAATCACTGCAAATTGTGTCTTTTACTTCATAAGGAAATATAGTGTAAAGCGAACTAAAATCCCATGAGCCATCCCAACAATGGTCCTTCACTTGAAGTTGTGTATCAGAGATTTTGACAAAATTAACAATATTGCATAAATTCTCAAAACCAAACCAATTGTCATACCATAAAGACCAGTCTCTACTTCCCAACTGAAACTTGAAACCATCCTTGAGAGTGAGAGTAGCTTTCAAAATACTTCTCCAGGTGTAAGACATAGTCGTTTTAGTCTGAGCAAACATCAAGGAATTGCCACCTAAGTAATTTTCCTACAAAACCCTACACCACAACTTCTCGAAATTATTGAGAAAATTACATCTCATCTTTCGAGATATATTAGCTCATCTAGCATCCTTCATGCCAAGACCACCATCACAGTTATTTATAGTAAGAATGTCTCAACTAACCAAATTAAAACTTATCTTATTGACATCACAACCCCACACAAAATTCCTCATTATCCTATCTATATCTCTACACACACCACGTGGAAGCCACATGACTTGCACAACATAAATAGGAATAGAGAAGATCACATATTTAACAAGATAAATACGTCATGCTTTATTGAGAAGAATAGCCTTCCAGGTAGCTATGCGGTTTTGAATCTATACATTAAGGGATTGAAAATAACCCTTCTAACTCTTCTCTACACAAGAGGAATCCCAGATAGTTGCGTAGACTACTAACCACCTGTATGAAATAATTATTCATGAAACTATTATTACTCCTTCTTGTCATATTCTTGGAGCACATGAAATTTGATTTCGCCTCATTAACCTTCAACCTCGAGGCCTAGAAAAAATCCATAAGTGCTTTAGACACCATCCAGACTAGAGAATTAGGTTCCTTGCAAGAGAAGAGAACATCATATGCAAATAAAAGATGAGAGATGAGAGGACCTCCTATGGATAACTTGATAGATTGCCACTCACCAAGATCCACTTATAGATTTATGTGCAGGGCCAACTTCTCCATGCAAAGGACAAACAAATAGGGAGACATGTGATTACCTTGTTGAAGATCTCTCTTCATAACAAAGCAATCTAGTCTTGAGCCATTCCAGAGTAGAGGTACCTTCCTAGATCAAACACACCACATTATACGATTAACAATTAACATAGGAAAACCAAACTGAAGAAAAGTTTGCTGAGGGAAATCCCAGTTGTCCCTATCATATGCCTTCTCTAGATCCACCTTGAATGCCATAACACCCTTCTTAGCCTTGGTTTTTGGAAGGTAGTGCATGTCTTCGTGAGCCAAAATAATATTATCAAAATTACCTCTCCCAAGAATGAAGCTACTTTGCAAAGGACCGACCAGCTCATCCAAGAAAGACCTTAATCTATTAATCAGAACCTTGGTAATAATCTTATAAACCACTTTACGAAGATTTATAGGTCTGAAATCCTTCAAAATAGCCGGGCTACTCACCTTAGAAATAAGAATATAAAAATGGATGAGTTAAAAAATATATAAGTAAATGGACCCATAGACCCAATACCTTCAGGTTTTAGGTCAAGGTGTAGTGTCAAATTCACTTATTTGTCTCTTACACTTAGCCATGGAAGAATGATATAGCCCATTGATAAAGATATCTCAACAAGTGGTATTATAGCCGATAGTTCAACGGATCAATCGAGCACTGAAGCAACAAGTAGCGATAGATCCAGGTGGGATCCTTGTGTCGGAAGTCTTCCCGACGATTGGTCAAGGCAACATGTTTCATTGATGATAAGACAATGACTCTAATAGTAACTAGAGAGCTGAGCTCTAATGTATCCAATACTCACTCAAAAGGGAGTAACTCACACACTTAGGGAAAGATGATGGATATTCCAAGTGTGAATGACGAAGTCACGCATTGTGTAAAAGTGGATAAGTTAAAGAACATATAAGTGAATGAACCCATAGACCTAGTGCCTTAAGGTTTTTGGTTAAGATATAGTATCAAGCCCACTTTTATGTCTCTTGCACTTAATCATGAAAGAACGGTATAGCCCATGGATGAAGATCTCCCAACAATATTATATTCCCATTGTAATTGATGAAACTACAAAAATGTCACTTTCTTAGTCCCATTTCACCTTTCCACCTACACCCTACATTCAGAATCTAACAAAAATAATTTTCCATAAATACAATATGTATATAACTAGTACAATAATAAAATAGTGATGTCACATAAATGCAAAATATGATAATAATTAATAATAATAAAAAATATGTTTTGTTTAGTATTTTTTTTGTATTGTTGTATATTTTTTAAAATATCAACCTAATAAACCTTAAATAATTTATGTAACATTGAAGATGTACGCATGAATGAATGCAAGATTAAAGAGACAAACATGTATCACAAAATATTTTGATGAAGACAAATGACACACAAAGGTTGATGAAGACAAAAGAGTGATAAAGGAAAAGGATTGACAACATGCATGAATGTTGAAGGACAAGCTTGAGAGGATGAGAAAATCAACAAACAACAAGTATCAACGATAAAGACAAGACTCAAGTACATACAAGACAAGACATTCAAAATAAGATCTAGGGGTTAAGTATTTTTATATCTTTATTAGGTATTAAGATGTTTGCTTAGTAAGAGTCTAGGCTAGGATGAACCCTAATGAAAGTCTCACAAGCTTAAATCAATCATAACTAAAATGAGACTTACATGCATACATACATGATTTACATGCACATGCATACATACATGATAATATGTTTTGAAAAAGAATTTTAAATCATACATCATTCAAAGACATGCATCATGCTTTTACAAATCATGTAGGAGATTCATTAATCATTAAAAATATATTTTAGAAAACCATCTAATCGATTAGGAGTCATATTAATCGATTAAGTTTTGGGAACTTGTTAATCAATTAAGTCAGGTGTTAATTGATTAAGCTGGTAAGAAACCCGTTAATCGATTAGATCAGTTGTTAATCGATTAAGCTGGTATCTATTTCTGTTTTCTGTTATTTTGAAGAATCCCGTTAATTGATTAAGGTTAAGTATAATCGATTAACTTTAGTTAAAAACAGAATATATATTAACCCAAGTTTTTCATAGTGTTTCAAAATCTTGAGAATCAAGCAAAAGAGGGTTAGAACACATTTTCGAAAATAGAGAGTTTTAAACTTTATTGAGAAGATCTAAAGCTCAAACTTTCATATCTTTAGGAAATATTTTCTAAGTGTTCTTTCAAGAAAAGAAAAGGTGTATCTTCACAAGATACCCGTTGAGCTTTCATTGTCAAATCTGTGAAAAAGAAACCTGCATCTCACACATTGTATTTATGTATTTGTGAGGTCTTTTAGGGGTTCTTAGATTCGTAGAAGATTGTAAAATCTGCATATTGAGGTGTATAAATAACTTGAAGAATTTTTGTTAGACTTAGGCAATAACACATTCTCTTGGTGTGTTGTATCACCAAAAAAATAGAATAAGTTTGGGAAAACCCTAGATGTTCTTAGGTAGTTGACAATACTTAGACTGGGGCTAGAGTCGCGAACGGTGAGGTATCCTAGTAGGCGAGCTTTGTAATCAAATCGAAGTGGGGGGTTAAGATCCAAGAAAGGAGCGTCTTGATTCTTGTATTAGAATTGTGTTTGTAAGAAACGTTGAAGATTCCATAGTGAAGATAAAATCTCCTAAGATCAAAAGGGGAGGCCTGAGTGTAGTTTGCAGTGGTCATGATTCTGTTTACACTAGAACTGAACAAGATAATCGATTAAGTTGTTTAGATAATGGATTATTAGCAAATCGAATTAATCGATTAAGTTGAGTAGTTAATCGATTAAGAGCAGATGATTTAATCGATTAAGTCTGTCATTAATCACTTAAACAATGTGTAAATTTGTATAATTTCTGTGTTTATCGAGCGACGGTCATTGTGTACCATATCACCTATTCACCCCCCTCTAGGTGAGTGGTAGAGCCCTGTGGGACCCAACAAGTAGTATCAGAGCTAGTACGATTGTGATAGCTTAGCCGCTTAGATCGTTGATCCTAGGCACTTTTACCATGGGCTCTTCTAATCCATTTAGCAGCGATGGCGCATCCATCGATTGCCCTTCGATTTTCAGTAGTGAGGGGTACGCCTACTAGAAAACCCGAATGAGGATTTTTATTGAGGCCATCGATATGGAAATTTGGGATTCCATGAAAAATGGACCTTTCGTTCCACTACACGTAGTGAACAGAAAATGAAAGAGAAAAATAGAAGTCTCTTTACCAACGAGGAAAAGAGAAAAGTGCAATTCGATTTGAAAGCGAAAAACATTATAACCTCTGAACTCTCATACGATGAGTTCTTTAGAGTTTCACAGTGCGATAGTGCCAAGGTAATGTGGGACACTTTACAAGTGATCCACGAAGGCATTAGTGAGGTCAAATGTTCTAGATTGAATACATTGATGCATGAGTATGAATTATTTTGCATGTTTCCACATGAGTCTATTTCTGATTTAAAAAAACGATTTACTCATATTATTAATCATCTCATTGCATTATATAAATCATTTGCCAAACATGAACTAACTGTTAAAGTGTTGAGATGTCTGGACAGGAAATGACAACCCAAGGTGATTGCCATTATGGAGTCAAAGGACTTGGAACAAATGACGCTCACAACTCTATTTTGAAAACTTCAAGAACGTGAGGAAGAATTAAGACATTTGACACTCAATGAACAAATGTACAATAACATCAAAAAACCTCCTTCAAAGCAACAAGATCAGATGCAAGAAGTCAAAAGGAGATATTTGATGATAGTGAGTCCGATTCTGACACGGATGATGAAGCCATGTCACTCCTTATCAACAAATTCAGAAAGTACCTAAGAAAGAATGGAGGAACCAAGAAGCTTCACAAGGAAGATGAAGATAGTTCGATCAAGATGAGCAAGAATCTCGAAGACAATGAATTTTTCCATAAGAGTAGGAAATTAGGACGCATGAGGTACACATGCCCTACACCTTCCAAGAAGATTGAACAAGATTACAAGAAAGACTTTCGGGACATCAAAGCTAAGAAGGCATATATCATTTGGGATGAACCCGAAGAGGACGATTCATCAACAAGCATCTCAGAAGATGAAGAATCACACAATATTTGTCTAATGGCTCAAAATTCGAACTCTTGCGAAGTAAGTGAGCAAAATGAGCCTAGTGAGGTATACTCATACGATTCTAGTTCAAATTCTGATATATCTCTCACATATAACATGCTATATGATGCTTATGTTGAAATGCATGAAGAACTTAAAATGTTAGCTAAAAAGTGCATGAATAGCAAAAGGTTAATTTTAGATGCTAAATATGCTAACTTTGATTTGAGCAACTTGTCAACATAAATGCTTGAAGATAGAAAGTATTGTGCAACAAAGATAAAACAAGGTATCTATTCCTAACTACAAGCATTACATACTTTAAATGTCATAAATAAATTCTAAAATGAAATCCTAGCAAGGCCATAAACTCTAGAATCATGAATTTCCCCATAATCATCTTTAGGTCTAATGCTTTGTATGTTACATTTACATGCTTTTAGATGCAAACATGGTATTATTGAACAAGCATAAGAATCTTCTAATCATGTTTTGATTAATAAGTAAATATAGAAATACCATCTAGGATTTTCTAATCATGTTGAAGTACAACAAGTTAAATATCACATTAATGCAATCAACCAAAACTATTTCTCTTGGAAAGCCTATAAGAATTTAATGCTTGATTAAGCCATCTCCAAAATAGGAGAGGAAATGTATGCTTACTGTTTTGTAGGGACTGATGAGGATAAATTCTTTAAGAATTGATATTCTATGCAAGAAAAAGATAAGAATCAAGAATGGAAGAAAGGCCAAAGAAAACGTCAAAGAATGGCAAACTTCCAACATCTTGATAAGAATGAGGTAAAGCGTATGAGGTAACCAAATATCGTGATAAATACTGCTCTACAATGTTTAATCACATGTTATATTCGATATATTACCTAAATGCTTGAGTGTATGCTAGACATCTAGATAATCCTAAATAAGTTCACTTATCGATATTATATGCATGTATTCTTAATTGTAAAATGCATTTTTATTTGACCTTGTTTGGCTTTGTGTTAAGTACACATTAGGTGTTTAGGATAGATCTATATCTTAGAGTCGTAGAAAACCTACAAACTAATTTAAACTGTGCCAAAATATGTTTCTATGACTCATGTAATCGATTATTTTGTGTTTTAATCGATTATCTGGCTTTTTCAAATTATCTTAATCGATTATGTGTTCCCTTAATCGATTACCTAGGCTAAAATGTGTTAAAATCTTCATCAATTAAGATGGAACATAATGGATTAACTGTATTAAAATTTTAATCTTGTTAATCGATTGACACAGAGGTTAATCAATTAAATTCAGTAAATAAAACAGATTGCAGAACTGTCTGGGTTACGTTTTTTTACAAACCCTAACCTCGTGAGCACCATTCCCTTGTATGAACTTGATCATATAATTCATCCTCAAACTCGTTCTAGAGCTATTCATTCTCTTCCTTTTCTTCCCTTCTCTAAGCGTTCAACCCAAAAATTCAGTTCAAATTGCAAAACCTAGCTTTCCCCCTTCTCAAACCCTAAATCTGGTTTTTCACCCAATAATCAATTACCCATCCATTTAATTCTGCTACCATGAGTAACAAAAGACCAAAGAGAATGAAACACACCGCTGGTTCAAACCATTCTCTGTGTCATCCTGGACGTTCGAGAAATTTCACCTATTGTAGGTTGTAGGTTTTGTTGATGCATACTTTTATTTGACTTTTAGGTTTTGCTTAGGTTTGGGCATTTTCTCTCATAATTTCATTCACTTAAGTATTGATATCTTGTGGTGTGAATCCATGCAATTCTGTTTGTCAAGTTGCTTTTGAGAATTAAGAGGTTGAAACAATTGTGATAGACTTGTCCCTTGTGAGAATTTGAGCCTTAATTGTGGATGGATTGCTGTATGCCATCTAATATTCTTTCATGTGTGATTGCACTCTAGAACTTGACTTGTTTCTTGTTGATACTTGATATTCACATGTTGAAGTGATCTAGGCTTTTCTTTTGAATAAGCCACTTAGCCATATAAGCCTACCTTTATCGAATTTATCCTTTGATAGCCCCTTGAGACTTTTACCTCTTTCATTGATATTTAGCTCATTATAAGCTTATAAGTGAAAAACCATGATTGTCCTAACCTTAGGGAATTTTGGAGCTTTGGAATTATTTTGAGAATGAGTATTAAGTAAGAAAGGGTGTATTGTTCTTCAAATCTTGTGGATTCTTAGTTATGTCTTAATGATGGTTAATACAATTGTGTACATAAGTGTTAAAAAAAGAATAAAAAAACGAAAATAAAAAAGAAAAACAACAAAAAGAGAAACAAAAGTGAATAAAAGGTTGAGTAAGGCAAAAAAGATTGGAATTAGAGATTTTGTCTTATTTTTGGTTTAGTTTTGCTTACTTTTTACTTATTCCCCGTTGCTCCTCTATTCCATTTGGTTTTACCTACATATCTCATATTTATCCTACTTTGTCATTGGCCCCATTACAACCTTGAAAAGTCCTTTTGATCTTTATGTGCATGTGCTTATGATGTTGATGTTAGAGGCTTGTCAAGCCTATGGTTGTGTTTGTTTTCATGAAGTGCTTTGAGTGTAAACACTTGCAACC
>NC_032024.1:10401987-10411007 GCF_001865875.1 Lupinus angustifolius
AATGATGGTTAATACAATTGTGTACATAAGTGTTCATAAAAAAAAGAAAAAAAAGAAAAACAACAAGAAGAGAAACAAAAGTGAAAAAATGTTGAGTAAGACAAAGAAGATTGGAATTAGAGATTTGGTCTTATTTTGGGTTGATTTTTGCTTACTTTTTACTTATTCCCTATTACTCCTCTATTTCATTTGGTTTTACCTACATATCCCATATTTATCCTACCTTGTCCTTGGCCCCATTACAACCTTGAAAAGTCCTTTTGATCTTTATGTGCATGTGCTTATGATGTTGATGTTAGAGGCTTGTCAAGCCTATGGTTGTGTTTGTTTTCATGAGATGTTTCCCAGGAGTGCAAAAGGTTAAGTGTAGGGGTATTTCATGAGCAATATATTACACACTATTCATAACCTTAATTTAGCATGATTGATGATTCTTGGTGCCTAATTGACTTTGTTTCACATGGTTTAGTGTTTTAGACTTTATTGGACTAATATTCCTAAAATGAGTTAATTTGGGATTATTTGGCCTGATTAAATCTATTATCATTTTCAGATCACATTTGGCACCAATGGCATTTTGGGCATTATGGAATCGATGATATGTGTTGAAGTGAAGATTGTATTTTTATTTTAGGAGTTGTTTTTATTGTATTTTAGATTTGGGCCCATTGTTTAGGCCCAATTCGGTTTTATGTGTGTTGGAGGGGTTAAATTCGGATTCCCCACTCCAAACACATACACTTCATTTTTCCCTCATTTTTGAAATACACTACATTTCCGTTTTCCCTCTTTTTGCTCTGCTAGAGTTTCACTTCTTCTTCATTTTTCATTTTCGGTTTGTTCTTCAATTGCCATGGAATACTAAATTTCTGGGTTTCAAAATATGCCTTACCCCTCTTGCATGCGAAGATAAAATCTCCTAAGATCAGAAGGGGAGGCCTGGATGTAGTTTGAAATGGACAGGAAATGAACCATGGTAAAAATCCGAGTCTTATTCTTCTTTCCCTAATCTTTTTACATTTCCACATTACTTGATTTATGTAACTTGACATGCATATAATTTTGTGATAATTGTATATTTGTATTGTGCATTTACCGTTCTTAATTGTCTGTATAATTGTATGTAAGTTTAGTTGAATCTTGTTAATCTTGGATGATCGAAAGAATTTTGTTTATAGTGTAACTGAACTAGATAATCGATTAAGTTGTTTATATAATGGGTTATTAGCAGATCGAATTAATCAATTAAGTTGAGTAGTTAATCGATTAAGAGTAGATGATTTAATCGAAGTCTGTCATTAATCATTTAAATAGTGTGTAAATTTGTATAATTTCTATGTTTATCAAGCGACGACCATTGTGTACCATATCACCTATTCACCCCCTCTAGGTGAGTGGCAAAGCCCCATGGGACCCAACAACAATATGTTATAAGAAAATATTGAATAAAAGTGTTTTTCATTTAATTTTTTTAACATTTATAACAATCAAAATTTATATTCATATGAGATATCAAAGTTACATCAATTGAATGATATTATAACGTTCTACAAAAATTGTGTCCCTTAAAAAAAGAATGGATATCTAAATGATTTTGTCCACACTTTTTCTTGGCCTTTATTTTCTTCCAGAATTTGGACTAAGATCCATTTAATTTACTCTCCTGACATGGGCTTATAACAGTGACCTTCATATATGTCCAAAATACCTAAGATATGATACTACTTTGCTTTCTATAATATGAGTATTTTAGGAATTATGACATATATTTGAAGAATATACATCATCAACTAAAAAAGTTTGAAGTTATTTCCCTGAATTCTCATATTTAACCCAAATATGTTTATTAAAATTTTCAGCAATAACAATTCAGATAATAGCATTTCTTGCTTACTGGAATGTAATTTTATTCCTTAAGAAACTGTGCTTACAATTAGAATTGGAGAGTGTAACTTAATTTTAATTACGATGACCAGGTAACATAAAAGTCTCACAAACCATACATGTTTTATGTGCCACTTGATCGGTTGTAAATGTTTTATGTACCAAAAGATGAGAGATTGGAGGACCTCCTCTGGATAACTTGATCGTTTGCCACTCACCAAGCTCCACCTTTTGATTTATGTGCAGGCCCAACTTCTCCATGTAAAGGATGAACAAATAGGGAGACATATTATCACCTTGTTGAAGACTTCTCTTCAGAAGAAAGCCATCTAGTCTAGAGATATTCCATAGTAGAGATATATTCCCACATCTGACACACCACATTATAAGATTAAAATTTAACATAGGAAAAACAAATTGAAGAAGAGTTTGTTGAAGGAAATCCCAATTGACACTATCATATGCCTTCTTCATATCCAACTTGAATGCCATAACATCCTTCTTAGCCTTGGTTTTTGAAGGTAGTGCATAACTTCCTGAGCCAAAATAATATTATCAGAAGTACATCTCTTATGAATATTATGCAATTTTGAATTTTCTCCATTAAGGGATTGAAAATAACCTTTCCAACTCTTCTATGCGGAAGAGGAATACTAGGTAGTTTCCAAGACAACTAACCACTCACATGGAACAAAATATTCATGAAACTATTCTTCCTCATGCTTGTCACATTCTTGGAGCATATAAACTTGGATTTCGCCTAATTGACCTTCAACCCTGAGGCCTGGAAGAAATCCATAAGTGTTTTAGACACCATCGGGATAACTGGATCAGTTGCCACTCACCAAGCTCCACCTTTTGATTTGTGTGCATGGTCAACTTCTCCATGTAAAGGACGAACAAATAGGGAGAAATATGATCTCCTTGTTGAAGACCTCTATTCAGAAGAAAACCATCTAGTCTAGAGCCATTCAATAGTAGAGACACATTCCCAGATCGGGTACACCATATTATAAGATTAACCTTTAACATAGGAAAACCAAACTCAAGAAGAGTTTGCTGAAGGAAATCCCAATTGATCCTATCGTATGCCTTCTCTAGATCCACCTTGAATGCCATAACATCCTTCTTAGCCTTGGTTTTTGAAGGTAGTGCATAACTCTAGAGCCAAAATGATATTATCAGAAGTACCTCTATAATGAATATTATACAGTTTTGAATTCTCTCAATTAAGGGATTGAAAATAGCCCTTCCAACTCTTCCATCCGCAAGAGGAATTCCAGATAGTTGCCTAGACTAATAACCACTCACATGGAACAAATATTCATGAAACTATTATTCCTCCTATTATTTAATTAGCATTATAGCTTTTAGCTTTTCTGAATTGCTATTTATATAGCATAATTCACACTTCACCAAATAAGAAGGTATAGTTTAGCCTAATTAAATAATCTTGAAAATTAAAGCGGCATTGGATCCCTAAAAGATTCATGATCAATTTACTTAGTCTCTCAATGATTTAGTCCATCAACTAAATCCGTCTGTGTCACTCTGTCAGTCAGAAATGATTGCTAATGTGGCACAGTTAAACACTTAGGAGGATGTTATATGCAAAATGGAATGCTATGTAGATGGAGTGGAGAGGAATTTACTCTCTACCCTTTGAAAGTTATATTACTCATATGCTTTCATGAAGACAATGGAAGAAAAAGCAAAGATATCAATACAACAACAAGAAGACACTAGGATTTATTAAACTTTAATCTCCGGCATTTTATGTTTTACTTGTTGCATTTGATCTTTTTTAGTCCAAGATGTAGTGGGGTATAGCCGCAGGTGTTTATATCTCATATATTCTTATATCAATGAACATGTAAATCATGATATGTCTTTTAAGATTTACTTAGATTGATATGAGTGATTAAATGTGAGTATTTCTCTATGCAATAATCAAGTATCATTAAGAAATTTTAACTGATTATGCAATAAGCTAATTGAGTGAGAATTGATGTGAAATTGATTTCTACTTTAGGTCATCGATTATTATAATCGATTATGAGTTTCAAAAACTAGATAATCCAGATAATTGATTAGGTCATATTTACAATTGAAAAATAATTATTTTAAAAGATGAAATCTTTCAAACAGGTCAAGGAACAACTTAGTTATCATTCTCCAAGAAATTCACTTTTCAAAAACACCCCATTAAGTTAAAATTAGAAACAAAATTCTTGCAGAAAAGATTCATTGACTTCTTAGCAGTATCCACTATATTCTCTATATTCTAAATTCGTGGTTGGCATATCATTGATTAGAGTGTATTAGAAAGTTCATTTAATTTCCTTTTTGTTGTACATGTGCACAACTTAGGTGCACATTAGGTTGCAACTCAAAAGACAGATTTCTTCCATTGAAAAACTAGTAGGTTATAGCATTCGCACGGGTGAATAATGTATTTTGTATGAATTTATTTAAAGAATGAAAACATAATTTGTTAATGAAAATGTTATAAAGAGTTACCTTATTAAAGATGATGTTTATAAATTTGATTGTTGATGTAGAGTTGTCGACGAATAAAATGGTGTTGAACATGTTATATTAAATAAATAAGAATTGTTATGAAGAAAAGTTTGGAAGACAATGAAAAATAAGTGGTAGAATACATGTTAGAAATTTTGGAAAACTTCTTTATAAACCATATTAGTTCTTGTTTTTAGTGGTTAATCATCCTTATCGTGTATAAATATCTTTAATCATTTTTAATTTGAACTCTTGAAATAACTACATACAATTGATTATGACTGAAAACTGATGTAGGTAAATATAATCCCACATTTTAGTAACATCCAATTTTGTATCTTTACATAATCTTTCAGACTCGTCAAAATTCCTCAATATTATTACGTACAATAAATTGACAATAATGTTCTTGATCCAAAACAGGATTTTATCACTCGTGTACGACCTTAATACTTTACTCTTCAAACACAAACAATTAGAAGCTATAGGGTCTAATGATCATGGAGCTATGTGCTTTCACCTAAAGATACAACTTTTAATTTTTTTATTTTTAAAATAATAATAAAACATTTATCTGTTGAAGCTTTCTCGGTTTTATAGTTGTACACGCATGTGCTTTCCGGCAACAGTACAACTTTTAAATTACAACTTTGTCATCAATGGAGCTTAAAACTTAAAAGAACTTCTTATATTCATTATTAATCTATCTCTCTAGTTGTTTTGTTATAGTATATGGTTTCCTTACTTATTGAAGTAAAAAAGAGAATTGGTTAAATCAAAGAAGACACCATAAAAATAATTTTTTATAGTAATATATAACACCACAAAAAAATTGATCATTTAGTTGAAAGTGTGATGGAATGCAGTCCAACACTCATAGTTATTCAAGGATGAGCAAGTCCAATGTGTAAAATGTAAGTAATTAATCATATCTATTCAAAAATTGAATGTAAATATATATCAATAAAAGTGTAACTTTTGATAAGATTTTAGGGTGTTTCGAGAGTAGTATTATTCTTCACATTATTTTTTACTTACTTTCCCAATGTTATCAAGATGTAAGAGTGTTGACCTCTAAGAGGAGGACGAGATTTACCAGTTAGAAAAATCATAGAGTGAAATACATTTTACCTTCCGAAATAGAGGAGTCTCAGATTTACATGTTCAAAAAAGCACATCCATGATTGTTGTAATATAGAATAAGGTTAAGTATGCTAAGAATATCTAAATAAAAAATTGAAAATGGTAGAAATGTTACCTTGTCATGGTTTGCATATGCATTTATTAGAAAGTTTATTTCGATTTCCTTTTTGTTGTACATGTGCACAATTTAGGTGCACATTAGGTTGCAACTCAAAAGAGAGATTTCTTTCATTGAAAAAAGATTAGAAGGGATGTATCTTCTAGGTAAAAGAGAGAAGTAGCTATATTAAGTTTGTTTTCTCAAGATTGTTGGAATGAACATTTTAGAAGTCAAGCAGAAAGATTAGGGGTTAATTCAGTTTTTTTGTAATTCATCATCGTTATTATATTACCTTTTTAGTTTAAACCATTATTATTGATCAAATAATTTTATCTTATTGTTGTTCATTGATCAATAATCAAGTATCAATTAATTAAGTTATTTTAATCTAATCTTAGTCAATTATGTGAACATGATTGATTTCAATCTTTGTGTAACTGGTCATCCATGCAATTAAGAGGTTTTTATAAAATCAATTGTTTAGAATTGTTTGTGGAATTGAGGGTCGATAGACATCACTTGTCCCCGTTAAGAACAAGTGATTTGTGTTCGAAAGTAGGCTCAAACTATGTGTTTAGAGCCATTATTTACCTAACACCCTTTAATATCCCACATGAACCATCCCCTCACCCTTCTCCTATGGCATGCTTCAAGAGTCGCATTTTTTTCCTCAAAGAAACAAATACAACGACTAACTTCAGAAACTTCAGTCTTGAGATCCAAGCTTGCAACATTCAATTCAACAGTGATTTTCATGGCGAGGATTCTAGAGGGGAGCAAGAAAGCCTCTACCAGTGGAAAAACCATGACTCATGTTTTTGTGAAAATAATTTAGTTGAAGAGATTGAATTGTTGAGACATTTCATGACAGTGAGTAAAGTGGAAAATGAAAGAGCGCTGAATTTTTCAGAAATTTTGGCTTTCTATTATCTTCATAAAAGGAACCGAGTTGATATTTATATAATAATGACCTATTAATAATTATAAGAATAATAGAAATTCGGTAATTGCTCTTCAATGTAGGAGAGAGATGGTAGAGAGGGGTCTTCACGTTGAGCCTGAATGCAACTAGCCTTGGCTGGGTAGCACAAAAGGGGCTCTAAATCTCAACTCAGTCTTCAAAAGAGAGAGATTGATGTTAAGGAAGGAGAGAATGTAAAGAATGTGTGTTATCCCGTTATGGGTGGATTTGTCTATTTTTCATTTTAGGGAGGAGTAGTTGATACTCTAAGGGCTAGTTTGGTAGTTGAATTTTGGAGGGTAAGGAAGGGAAATGGAAGGTTTGGGGCCATGAAATACACTTGTGATATGACTCTCAAGCCTTCCTTTTCCATTCCTTACCCTCCAAAATCCAACTCTCAAACTAACCCTAAGGGTAAGACCATAATTTCGAATATGTTTGTGACGTTTTTCCCATCAGCCAATCAGTTTGACAGAAAATTTATGTGGATAGTATAGTCAAACTATATTATCACACATTTAGTATATGTTTTGAATTATATACGGGAGTAGTGTAGTTTTCAAGGAATTCGTAGATGAGGTCCACGACTTTGAAGGAGTCATGAACTAGCAATGTAACTCCACTGTCATCTCGTGCATCAGAGGCACGAGATTCTTACATATTCTTTCTCCTGCATGGAAGTCGTGTATGACATGCACGACTTCCATAGTCGTTTACTTGAAACACGAGTTTGGATGGGATATGATAAATTTTTAATTTTCCTTTTGCACGTGTAATTTGTGGTTATTTATTGGTTTAGGGGTTAGTTTCAGTGAGTTTAGTATGAGTTTCTGAATTTAGTTAAGATTTTTTATTTTTGATGTACGAAAATA
This sequence comes from Lupinus angustifolius, assembly GCF_001865875.1. NCBI lineage: Eukaryota > Viridiplantae > Streptophyta > Magnoliopsida > Fabales > Fabaceae > Lupinus > Lupinus angustifolius. The sequence goes on from NC_032024.1 coordinate 10,409,468, forward strand.
ATAGATTTAAATTAAAATAGTAAGAGAAAAATTAGATCGATAATTTTACTAAAGTGTTAGTTTTAGGGAGTTTAGTTATAGTTTTTTATTTTAATTAAGATTTATTATTTTAGTTGTTTCAAAATAAAATGCATAAATTAAAATAATAAGACAAAATTATGGAAATGAAATTGATAATTTTAGTTCAATTTGGAAAATGATTACATTATAAAAATAAAAAAACGAGAATACAAATTCCTAATGACGTCTATGAGAGATGTTCCACATCTAGGTGCCTTCCTACTTCGAGGTGGTTGTACTCTTAGTTGTTATTGTGGTTGACGTTGTCTTGCTTGTCCACTTCCACATATAACCAGTTGTGGCTCCTCCTCATCTCTGTCGTTATCATCTTCATTATATTCGTCATCATCTTCAATTTGTGAAGACATTGTCGGTTGATAATATTGTTGAGAGGTGAATGTCGATAATGGAGTATTTGAAGTTGTGCCAAACATTGATGGCATTCCTTGAAATTGTGAAGAAGATGCAAAGTGAGAGAAGGAGTAGTCACTCATTGCTCCAAAACCATCAAACCTGAAGAGTTATTGTTGTTTTTGTTGTTGTTGAGGAGCAGGAGTTTGAGTGTATGCATGCAGATAAGTATTCGTCTGAGTTTGACCCTCATAATGTTGTGGGAACTCAGGTGTAACAAGCATATCAAACTGTTGTGTATGAGGAGCTTGGTAAGTAGTGGAGGAGAAGGCAGTTGGACATAGTTGAGCAAATGCTTCCATCATCTCATTGCAGTTTAGGCAGACATCATTCAGTGTCTGCATGGGATTTGGAAACACGTTTGTAGGAGCATACCAATCCCGAATCGTTCTAATAAAATTGTACCGAAAACAAAGTTGGAAAAAATTAGAATAATGAATATCAATTTAAAATTTAATATCAATTTAAAATTTAATATAAATTACAAATAGAAAAATTAATATTCTTACCAATCCAGTCGTATATGTTTTGTCTGGAAAAATGTATTTCCTAGTCCTTTGTAAGTACCACAACATATACTGCGAGTATTGATACAAAGGCTGGGCATCGGAAAACATATATATTTGGCCTAGACTCATATACATGGTAATTAACAGAATTCATAATATGAAACTATTTTACAACATTTATTGTTGCTTCTTTTGATTCAAAATGCATATCAACAAACAAATTATTATCAATATCATTATTTATGTTTACTCTTCTATATGGAAAATCTTGTCTAAACTGATAATCAATGTGATGTGAACCTCTTGGGTAAAAGGCTCTTGAAACGATCTATCTTGGTTGGTGTATGGCCTAGGCTCACGGTTGAGTTAAGCCTTTGAGATATGCAGCGGAAATAACTTGTGTTTTGGATAAAAGAAGATGGAAAAGAGATGAGGTGAGGCGCCACAAACAATTCAGTTGTTTGATAAGCCAAGTGATGCTCGCCACAAGAACTTGGTTCTTGATAAGAACTTTTAATCTTAGTTCAGCCAAGAAGGTTTGGAGAATACTCTCACAAGGA
>NC_032024.1:10411107-10437399 GCF_001865875.1 Lupinus angustifolius
AAATGGTTAAGAGAGTTGAAGACTCCTTAATGCTCACGAGCAAGCTTTGATGAGCTTCATAGGATTCTTCCAATTTGGCACATGGCAAATGTGAGTTTATGCCTTGTTAATGCTCCACGGCTCCACTTGAATGTTTGCATAGGATTCCTTTGGCAAGGAATGAATTTCCCACGGCTAAGTGTGGCTGAAAAGCTGAATAAATAACATAGGATTCCGTTGGGATGGTTGGTAGGCTACCAACGGCTAACTCATGTGCATAAAGCACCTTTAAGGCACCAATGAAGGCTCAAACGGCCATATGCAATTTCAACAAGAGCAACTATGCTCCAATGGCCTTAGAAATGACTTAGGATGCCTCTGAATGAATTATGCTCAGGTGGTTTTAGCTCCAACGGTCCAGACATAGCCTTAAAGCTCCATAAATGCTCCTTTAAGCCTCTCCACGGTCATCTTGAAGATTCCCTCGAGCAAATGTCTTCCAACGGCCATATTAGACTCTAAATACCTGCCAAATAATGTTAGACAATGTTAGAATAAGTTTGGTTCACGAAAATATTAAGTTGGTCCAAGCATTAAAATGTCGGTTACACTTTTAGGCTTGTTTTAACTACTCATGAGTCAAATTTTATTCTGGTCAATTTTTATGGGCAGATTTAATACAACTAGGCTTAAATTAAATAAAGTAAGTGTTAGGCAAAAGTTAGCCCACACAATTATTATAGAAATTAAAATGACTCGGTCAGGCCACGCCCAGCGCCTGATGCAGCATGCTAGGCGCATGCGCCTCGGTCAGATTTCCTGGCCAGGCCAGTCTGGCCCAGCACCTGGTGCATCACTGTGCGCACCAAGTTCCCCAACCCGGTCAGGGTTGTTTCGGTCAGGATTGGAGCCTGATGCGTCTAGCTCCGTGCCAGGGCCATTTTTAGCGCCTTGCCCAGACCCGTGGCCTGAGTCCTGCGCATGGCCTGGTCCACCCTTGGCTCGGTCATAACCATGGACCAAGATGCTAGTGAGCATCTTTACAGCCCCTTGGGCTATTTTTGGCTCACCATCATGGATCAACATTATGAGTTGTCCAAGGGTATTTTGAACCCTTTTTGCCCGAGCCCTAGTCATAGGGCCACTCATGCCTTCAAGACCACCAAGATCAAGATTAGGCTCTTTGAGGATCATATCACAATGTTAACGAAAAAAGATGAAGATGTAGCATATGTTATGCTAACCGGTTCACTAGTGACAATCTGAACACCACCATCATCATCACTACATAGCTCAATGTCCTCCTCAGAACTAAAATTACTAACAATATCTCTAATAATGATCATTTACATATAAACATAGAGTAATATTAAATAAAAATTAATACAAGTAAATGGAATTAAAAATAGAACAGTATTTTTACTTACCTTGTATAATGACACTTCTTCAATTAGGAATTACTCTTCTTAGATGATAATAAATTACTCTGCAATTTTTTTTTTAATTTTTCTTCCTTCAATATGATTTGAGTTGGGGGTAGAGGGTGTATACATGTTGTTTGAATCTTGTGTACCATATACACGACTTGGATCTCGTGTCATACATCCACGACATTTACATGGAACTCGTATTCACCGTGCACGACTTCAATGGTGGTTGGTACAATGTAAGATTCCCATGTCTCTGATGCACAAGATGACAGTGAAGTCGCATTGCTGGTCCACGACTCCCCCAAAGTCGTGGACCTCATCCACGACTTCCATAAAAATTACACTACTCCCATAAATAATTTGAAACATATACCAAATGTATGATAGTATAGTTTGACTACACTATCCATGTAAATTTTCTCAATTTCACATTACTATGAAGCAGGATTCCTTTGTGGCGTGGACAATACTATGGACCTATCCAATCAACCAGTCCAGCAAGTAGATTTCATGAGATGACCTTGTTTTTTATGTGAGGAAGACCATGTGACATAGTAGGTGATGATTGGACCTTGTCCTATCAATCATCGCCGATGTATCTGAAATCATGGCTGGGCTATTGTGCAACCTTACATGAGATTAGGGATGTTACCTATGTGGACTCTAATTCTGTAGCGAAGCTAGAAGCTCACGTTGTTTAGTTGGATACTGAAATGGAAGAAATGGAGAGGGGACATTCCTTCGTTAGTCGATCCTTATTCTTAAAGGACAATATTGGATTCAAGGAACATTAAGCTCTAGTGAGGAACATAAAAAAATTTAGTCAATGACCGCGTTGAGGTATGATAAGCAAATTGTTAACCATGTTGTGGAGCTAGTAAGAGAGAATAAAAAGAGTCATTAGTTATCAGGATAAAAATGGTTCTGATGAGAATGATGTGGTCCCAAAGGTTTATGTATCAACTCCAAATGTTACAAAGCCTAAAATTAAGGAGTATATGTCAAAGGCCCCTTATCCTTAAAAATTAGTCAATCATAAGACTACTAAGCAATTAGATGGATATTTTGGAAATTTTCAAGCAAGTGTAAATTAACTTACATTTTCTTGATGCTATTGGACAGATACTTGCATATTAGACAGATACTTCCAAGCAAGTGTAAATTAACTTGCATTTTCTTGATGCTGCGAAGAGGAAGACTAATGTTAAGAAAAAACATTTGTCATCGAGTAGGTAAGTTTAGTAATTCTCAATAAATATCTTGTGAAATATAAAGATCCTCGATCACCAACTATTTCGTGTAACATATGAGATTATCAAGTTAAGAGAGCCTCACTAGATCTAGGTGCAAGCGTTAATTTATTGCCATATTTTGTTTACTGCAGTTGGATTTAGGGGAGTTGAAACCAACTAGGATGGCTCTTCAATTAGCTGATAAATCTATTAAATATCTTTTGGGTATTGTTGAGGATGTTTTTGGTAAAAATTAAGAGTTTCTACTTTCCTGTTGATTTTGTTGTTCTTTATACTAAACGTATTTGAGATCCTTGTCCCCATATTCATATCCATTTAGGTCGCCCATTCTTAATTACATCTAATTCGTTAATTAATTCTAGCAATGGTGGACGAAATTATCATTTCGGAGCATGTCTATCGAGCTTAATATTTTTCATACGAGTAAACAAATGTCTGATGAAAGTGCTAATGAGGAACACAAATTTAATTTAATTGATAGTTATCTTGTGATTAACTTATGCATTATTGTTGTGATAATTCTTTGATATCATGCTTTGAATAATTTTAATGTAGGTTTGGATATTAACTTGGTCATGAACGACACAAATTCTTTATTAGATTTTGTTTATATGAGGAATGTTGATAAGTGGGTATTAGCTGATCCATTTAAATCCAATGAACACAAGGTGATAGTCCAATTTTTAAAAGAAACCATGTTTACACATTTGGGGTACCACATGCTATAATTAGTTATGGAAGCAAGTATTCCTATAATAGCAAGCTCAAGCAGTTAATGAAAAATATGTCATTACTCATAAGGTAGCTACTCATTAGCACCTACAAACTAGTGGTCTGAGTTAGAATGTGAAATAGGGAGCTTAAGAGAATTTTGGGAAAACCTGTAAACTCTTCTAAAAAAGATTAATTGTTGCATCTAAGTGTTGCTTTGTGGGCATACCACACACCATTTAAGATTTATATGGGGTTGTATCGCTAAAGACTTGTTTATCGTGAAGCATGTCATCTTCCTGTTGAGTTAGAACATAGAGTCTATTGGACTATTAAGAATTTTAACTTTGAATTGGAATTGGATAAAGTTAGAGAAAAATGAATTTAAGTTTAGTGAAAAAATTTGTTGTCATTGTTAGGAGTGTGAAGAATCATATAAGAATTTAAAAAAGATACTACATGATAGTAATATCCATAAGAAATCATTCTCATGTAGTTTACATTTGTTTCCAAAAAATTGATATCAATGCAGTCTGACCTATATGTTGTGAAGACTATCTACCCCCAATGTTGGAAGCCATATCTTGAGTTGAAGAATCCATATGTATATTAAATTTTGGTAGATAACCCTATCTACCATAACTAAGGTATGCTTTATGTTATTCCATCTTGAGTCAACTTAAGTGTCTCCTAGAGTTTGAAGTGTTTGTATGAGGATGTAAATAGTTGTCAATTTTTTTTTCACTTTATTTTTTTATTTGTGTCATTGCCAACAATTTTTAGGGTATAGTTATCCTCATTTGTTCTTCTCTCACTTGTTAAGAATTACATGTATGTGATCTCACCTATTATTCTTTAATTGTCCCAATATATATTTTGAGCTTAACATTCAATATTTATTTTAGCTTTAAAATTAACATTGAGGATAATTTTTTATTTTGATTGGGGCTGGAACCACTTGAATCTTAATCATGTCATCCATATGTTGCTTTGGTATGAAATTGCTTTTTTCTATCATCTCACCAAAAAAAATTAGTATAAGAGAGTGTAGGTGTCATGGTCTTGAATCGATTAAGTATGATAAGATAGACTTGTGAAGTAAAAATAATTTAGTACATAAGCTTTAATTAACGTTCGTAGTTGGATTTCAGGGTAATATGTGCATGTTTGGTAGATAAAATTTAGCCATGTGAGCTTTTGAGTGTAGAATAAATTGAGACATTCATATCAATGTTCTTTCCTTTCAAGAGTGACATACTACTATGTTTTTGCATTCTTGAACTTGCTTTCAACGATTTCAAAATCACATTGATGTATCCATACATGGAAATGATGAATGTAACTAGGATTATTAACTCACCCTAAATAGCTAACCTTTCATATTTTATTTCTACTGGACCCACTTTGAGCTTTTAACATATGAGCCTTAAACCGTTTGTATCCTCATATTCTACCTCTTTAAGAGCTAGTAGAGCATTGAGAAGAAGTTAATGAATTTTATGAGAAAGATATGTGTGTAGTATGAGTGTGGAATGCTATTGTTGAATGTGATGGTTGATTTTCATGAAGTGGGCAATAATAAGAAAAATTATCATTATTGTGTCTAATACCCAAAAAAAAGGAAACAAAGAAAATGGAAAATAAAAGAAAGAAATTTTTTTAAAAGGCATCACGCATGAACTGACAAAATAAAAAAGTACAAGGGAATGAAGTTATGAGATTTCGTCATATGATAATTTTCATCTTTATATATGAATTTGAAATAAGAAGAAAGTGGTGTATGCAATATGTTTTTGACTAATGTTTCGGCCCAAAGTTTTGACTAGTATTTAAGTCTTGGTGCTCTATTTGTTTGTTGGATTTTAACATTATCCTTTTCTTCCCCACCTTGAGCCTTACCCTATTACAATCTTGATAAAAACCTTTTGATTTATATATGTGCATATTTCTATAAGGTTAACAATCCTATGTAAATGTATCTTTGTAGTAAGTACTTGAACGAAATACTTGTATGAACAACATGTGTGTTAATTGAAATGCTGACTTGACAGGTATGATTTGGACCTTTATCATAATAGTAATACTCTTTTCATAATGAGATTGATGATGTGAAAACATTTTCTCATAAGTGTAATATTTTTGATGTATCACTAGTATTCTTGAGTTGAACTAAATTTGAATTGATGAGTTATGTTGTGCTTTATTTAAGTCACTTACATTGCTAAACATTTCTAAGGACCAGTAATAAGCTAATTTGTTGAGAAATTCAGAACAAATTTCTCTCCTCTGTGTGAAACAAAATGGAAAATTCCAGAAGTGACAAGTGGATAAATAAAATAGAAAATAGTAGAAGAATGATACCAATAAATTTAACATGGATAAACATTCTCAAAGTGAGAAGAAAACAATGACATGACCTAGTGCAGAAAACATCTCCACTTTATAAAGTACGATTACAATATTTGTTTTTCTCTCATTCTATGAGGATAACACTCAAATTCACCCAAAAACGATGAAATACAAACTCTCTCTACTATCTCGCTAGGAATACAAGTCTCACACTAAGGTGGATATCAACTCTTTCACTTTCTTTCTATGTTGCTCTTCTCACTTGTTTGTTTATCTCTTTCTCACAAGTTCCCTTTCTATAGTGAAGGGGAAGAAGCCTTAATCATAAATACATAATGAATGATTAATTATTGTCATACTTTTAATATACCTTGAAAATGTTGCTCCAACTTTCTAAGTTGGACTTTATAGTTTTCAAGAGTCAATGAGTAATTCCAAGACTTTGGCATAATCATCATTGAATGTATTCAATGGATCATCTACCAAAGTTCATTGGTCATGCTTCCACATTAATTAGGAAGAATTTCCAACAAATCTCTCCATTCTTGAATTAATTGAGGGGTATCACCTGTCCTCCAACTCTTCAAAATTTTGTTAGGTTCTTTAGTGAAACTATCTTGGTCAACATGTTAGACTAGTTATCATTTGTATGAATTTTCTCTAGCTGCAAATCACCAACCTCCAAAACATTTCATATTCAATGATAGCAATAATCAATGTGATTTGTCCTAGAATGAAATGTAGCATTCTTAGCTAGGTGGATTGCATTTTGGTTGTCATAGTGCAGAATATATCTTTCTTGAACATGCCCTAATTCATGTAAGATATTTTTCATATATTTCATATCCTTTTCAGCTCCAGAAGCTGCAATGTACTCTAGTTCAGTTGTTGGACTGCAATACATCTTTATAACTTGGATTATAAAGATACATCTCCTCCTGCAAAGGTAGTTAGATAACCTGATGTAGATTTTTTGAATTATGCATCTCCAACCATGTCAGTTTGTGTGTATCCTAACAACATGGGATTTTCATTACCAAAACATAAACATATTTTGGTAGTCCCCTTAGATATCTCAATATCCACTTAATAGCATTCTAATGATCTTTTCTAGGATTGGCAAGAACAAACTTACAACTCCAACTGCATGGGCAATATCTGGCCTTGTATAAATCATGACATGCATTAGGCTTCCTGTAACAAAGGAATAAGACATTTTGCTCATTTCTTTTCTTTCTTCATCACCAGTTGGACATTGCATTGTGCTTAACTTGAAATTACCAGCAAGTGGAACATTAATACGCTTTGCCTTACCCATGTTGAGTCTCTTGAGAACTTTCTCAATATACTTCTCTTGTGATAGCCATAAAAACTTATTGGAATGATTTGTCATTGTCCTTTTTCCAAGGATCTGTTTTGCAGGACCCAGCTCTTTCATTTTAAAATACTAACTTAAAACATTCTTCAAACCATCAGTCTTGGTTTTGTCATGCTCAATGATTAACATATCATCGACATATAATAGAAAAATAATAAGATTTCCATATTCATACCTTTTGATCAATACATATTGATCATCAATTGTCTCCTTGAAACCGTGTTTGGTCATGAAGGATATTAACTTCTTATACCACTACTTGGGTGCTTGCTCTGACTGTACAAACTATTTTTCAGACGACACACTAAATTTTCCTTGTCTGGTTCTTCATAACCTTCTTGTTGCTCCATACAAATTTCTTCTTTGATGTGTCCATGTAGGAAAGTTGTTTTGACATCAAGTTGTTCTACTTCTTAGTCTAGGCTAGCTGTTAGACCCAAGACTACTCTTATAGAGGAATACTTCACCACTGGTGAAAATACCTCACCACAATCAACTTATTTCTTCTGATTGCATCCTTTCACAAAAATCTAAGCTTTGTACCTCGGTCTCGAGCTTCCTTCTTCAACTTTAAGCCTATATACCCATTTTTTCCAAGGCTTTTATACCTTTGGGAAACTCCGCCAGATCATAAGTTTGGTTCTCATGTAAAGAGTTCATCTCATCAACCATGACTTTAATCCACTCTTCTTTCTTAATTGTCTGCATTGATTCTAAGAAGTCTTGATGTTTAATATTGTTTGTCAATGTGATATAATCTTCTTCGGGATACTTAGAAGAATATATTATGCCTCTTCTAGAGCGTCTCAGTTCAACTTGCATCTGATGCGCTGCTTGCTTAGGTTCTTGATGTATTTGCGTTTCTCTCATCATTTCATCATGATTCGACTCTTTGTTAATATGGTCAAGTTTTGTGTGACCAGGATCTGCTCGTTGGTCTATCTATTATGGATGTATCTGATGATCAAGATATGTCTGTTGATAAATCTCTCCCCTTAAATAAATGCGAACTTTTGACTTGCACATATTTTTCTTCTAAATATCTTTATTGTTTGTACCTCGAATAATACTATAAATACAAGCATGCATCACATCAATTTCGGTGAAGACAAAGTTTAAAGACAAGCACAGTGACATGGACAAATTAACAAACAACAAAGGCAAAGCTCAAGCATTCAAAAATATCTGGAAGACTAAGAGCATTTTCTATTATCTTAGATCTTAATGTTTGATTGGGTAGAATCTAAGTTAGGTAAACCTTAATGATAGTCTCACAACCTAAAGTATGATCATAACCAGGGACGTTTCTATGTTGGTCTCAGGGTGTGCAAATGTATACCCTACATTTTTTTTTAAATGTATATTATTTATAGAGATAAATGTATGCACTAACATTGTATGAGTTCTATATATTGCCATTATATCATACACCATCCATATGTGATCATCATTCACTCTTCAAAAACGTAATCTTAATGAATGGTAAATGATATAGTCACAGTGATAAATCTTTACATTGATAGCACATAGATATTACACTCTTATTTATAACTTTACCAGCCCAATTTTTTTATTTTGTAAATGACATGCTTCATAAAAAACAAATAATCATTAAGTCATTAATTTTTTTATAATGCTATGGATATGCAACTTAGGACATGTTAGGAAGTTATGAGGGAAAGAGTAGGTGTGAAATCAAGGGACAAGGATGAGTGAGGAAGGGAAGGGGAAAGGAAGACAATCATCTCCCTTGTTTGGGAGTGTGAAATTTAGATGAGAGAAGGGTAAAATAATAATAATGCAAGAATATTTTTTTTATTTTTTCTTTAAAAATATAATTAACAATGAGAAATGTATAAAAATATAATTATATAATCTTACTATAACCACTTAGTTATTTTGACATTTTTCTATATAAAAATCTCCGAATTGAAGGAAATATGAAAATAGACATATGTAGGATTTTAAATGGCTCTAGAAATCCTTCAAAACATTCATATCTCTTTCATTCAACTCCCCAACAAGGGAGAGGTTTTCTAAAGTCATAAAATCTCTTCCCCTCCAAAATCAAACTCTCAAACAAAGTCTTAAGGAACTTCATGATCGTATCTCCGATATAAATACTCTATTGCTTTTTTGTATGTCTTGTTCGTGTCTAGTCATTTCTTTTCTAGTTTTGATATCGCCAAATTGATTGAGTTTGCAAAGTTTTATCTAAGTGATTTTGTTCAACTAATTTGGTGATTTTAATAATCCACTTGAGACTTATATCATTGATTTACATAATAGTGTTGAATTTACTTCTTTAAAAGGAATCAATAATATTTAAGATAAGTTGGTTGAAAGTGGAATAGACATTGTTTAGCCATTAGTTTATATTCTTTTAAAGTTAGCCATACAACTGTAGAAACTTTTTTCAACTATGGAAATTGTAAAAAATAGGTTGCATAATCGAATGGAAGATGCATGGAGGAATGACTGCTTAATGACTTATATTTAGGAAAAGTAGTCAACAATATTGACAATGAATCAACAATTTGAAAATGTGAAATCACATTGAGGTTAATTATGAAATCTGTAATTCATTTGATTAAATATATTTAATTTTTTGTAATTTTGATATTAATATTTTTATCTTTATTTATTATTTTAATTTTTTACATATGTTGCACACCCTGCCTCTAGGTCTTAGATTCGTCATTGATCATAACTATTAATGAGATATACATGCATACATACATGATTTATATGCACATGCATAAATATATGATCACATGACTTTGGGGAATTAAACTAAGGTTAAATCATACATCATTATAAATCATGCATCATACTTTTATAAATCATGTAGGAGGTTCTTAACACATCAATGAAACTTTTTCAGAAAACCTTTAATCCATTAAGGTTGAGTTAATCGATTAAAGCTGTGCAAAATGGGAACCCGTTAATCGATTAAGTTAAGGGTTAATCGATTAATATAAGTTACAGTTTTTTGGAATCTTGATTTTTAAAGAACGTTAGTCGATATAGTAGACTATTTAATTATTAGCTACACCAGAAAACATAACTGTATCTTAAACCAACTCTTCCTATTTGTTAGGAAGTAGAACACAATTACTGATTTTCACCTTTACATTAAAAAATCGATTTTCCTAGAGTTTCTGAAAGAAGAGAAAAAATATTTTGATACACATAAGATGAATCATTGAAGAAGTATTACAATATTTTCAAGTCATATCAAGTTTATAAAACCTTGTATCTTACATCTTCATATTCTAGGTTGCGTGAGACTTTTTGGGAAGGTTTTAGATTCTTGGTTGTGTGAGACTTTTTGGGAAGGTTTTAGATTCTTGGTTGTGTGAGACTTTTTGGGAAGGTTTTAGATTCTTGGTTGTGTGAGACTTTTTGTATATTCAGCACATTTAGGTGTGTCATTCTTTTGTACAGTTAGACAATTGTATTGATTATTTCTCTTTTGTTTGTGGTATCACCAAGAAGACAGAAAAGCTTGGAGAAACCCTGATTAGAAGTGGTGATGAGTCATTAGAAGCTACGTTCATTGTATAAGTATTCTTGGTAGAGAAGTTAGAAGTGGTGGTATCGTCTATTATAAACGTTGAGGGAACCGTTAAAAGTGGTGAAGGAAAGCCATTAGAAGCTTAGTATAAGATAGTCTTGGTATAAGTGGGTTTGTAAAACATTATTCCGTAGTGAAGAAAATCTTTCAAGATTTGAAGGGGAGGTCTGGATGTAGGTTGCATGTGGATTAGAAATCGAACTAGGATAAAGTCATCCTTTTATTTTTCTTATCTCTTACACTTTACATTTTCGCGATATTTGATTTAATTTACTTGACATTCAAATCTTTTTGAGTTTATTGCATGTTATGTTCTGTGTAATTAACTGCAAAAATTCATCTGGTAGAGTGCGTACAAGATTAGTGAAATCAATGCATCTTCGTGTACCAAGAAAACATGTTTTTCATGAAACAAGATCTGGTTAATCGATTATGCTATGAAGTAAATCAATTATATAAAGAAGCAATTAATCGATTAAGACTATCTTTAATCAATTAAACATAGAGGAAAATCATTGAATATCTTTTTAATCGAGAAATAGGAATCGAGTACCGAATAACCTATTCACTCCCTTTAGGTGAAGGTTAGAGCCCTTGTGAACCAACAAACACAATATTTATGCTTATCACAACTTTCTTGTTTATCAGATCCCAATGTCTATATCTAAATTCAATTTTTGGGAACTTAAGATAAATACACTCCTTGGTCTTAGCATCTAACTTCTTTCTCTCATCTTGTGGAATGTCAACAAATTCTCTACTTACAAATACTCTTAGGTGATTGAAGGATGTCTTCTTCTTATACCATACTTCATCTAGAATCTCACTATTCACAAGTCTTGAAGGTGTTCAATTTATGAGATCAATTGCACTCTTCCCTACTTTACACTAGTAAGACTTAGGGAGATTGGCATCTTGCAACATGCATCTGATCTTCTATTCAATTTTTTAGTTCATCCTCTCAGCTACTCCATTTAGTTGAGAAGTCTTTGGTGGTGTCTTCGCCAGTCTAATACCATAAGCGTTACAATAAGCTTCAAAAGGACCAAAATATTCTCTACCATTATCTGCTTTTAGACACTTCAGCTTTTTTCTAGTGTTACGCTCCACAAGTGCATGGAATTCTTTGAATGCTGACAATACTTGATCTTTATTTTTTAATAGGTACCCCGATACTCTTCTTGAGTGATCATCTTTAAATGTAATAGACTCATCCAAGCGATCTTTCAGATGATGCACAAACATCTAACTGTACCAGTTCAAGTACTTGATTTCTCCGTAAGGGATTGTCTGATATCTGATTGTTTACCATAAATACAATCAGTACATATACCTAGAAGGTGGTTTTTAGTGAGCATATTAAGTGTGTTATCACCCATGTGTCCCAATCGTCTATGCCAAATATCTTTGGAGTTAGTAGCAACTTCTCTAGAACAAATTCCTCCTTCCAATGACTAAGTTGTCTTTTGCTAGTTTCCACTTTCCAGCACTAAAGTGGCTTACAAAACTAGAATCGTCCAATTTACGCGTTAAGATAAAATTGATTTGCATATGTTGGACATATCTCACCTCCTTCAGTATAATTTTTCCTCTCATGTTTGTTAGCAACATGATATCACCAATTCCTGCAATCTAGCTTATAATGTGGTTTCCATTTTCACAATACCATAATCTCCTTTTTTGTAGTTTAAGAAGAAAACTTTAGGTGAACTTACATGGAAAGAGGCACCAGAATCAACGATCCAAGAACAATCACCATATAAAATGTTTAGGTAATTGTATTCTCTAATGAGTAGAATGTCATTGTCTATAGCGAAAATTATGGTAGGCTACCATTCTTCCTTGGATCAACTAAATTTTCATGGACATTTCCAACTTTCTGGTCTCTCTTCAGGTACCTACATTAAGATCTCTTATGCCCTTCTTTACTACAATAACAACATGTTACTGACCTCGTGCGAGATTGAGAACGACCTCTGAATTTTCTTTTGCTTCTTCTACGAGATCCATTCCTTCCATGAGTTTCACTTCTTCCATGTCTCACCATTTTTTCCAGAATGGAAGGTTGTACTCCTTCTTCCTAGCTAGATTCTTCATTCAATAGACTGTCTGAAATATTATCCACCACTATATCTCGACTTTCAGGAAAAAAACTCATTAACAAAAGTGCTTGTAGTTTATCATCTATCTTCACATCTATCTTTGTCAATTGATTAACAAGATCCTCGAATTAATTTAAATGTTATATCATGCTCTGGTCATCTTTGTAGTCGAGTTTCACTAGCCTTCTGATAAGAGATTCTCCATTTATGAGAATTTTCTTTTGAATCATAAATTCAAGTTTTGATCACAACTCATAAGCATTTGTGTATGTGGAAACATGCTCAAATAAACTTCTATCAATATACTTCTGAATCATTGCAACAACTTCACGATTCAAAAGCTCCCAATCTTTGTCAGACTAACCTTATGGCTTGTCTTTGAAGGAAATAGGCTCATGTATACCATTGCAGTATAAATAATCCTCTATCATGGGCTTCTAATAGGAATAATTTTTAGGTGTCAACTTGGACATGTCTCCATGAAATGGACATTAGTGGCTCCTTACATCTTAGACTACATAGGATAAGCTCTCCGATTAAACCTGAGAGCTTCAATACCACTGTTGAAAAATTCATAACAAATTTCCCTCTTTTGTGTGATGCAAATGGGAACTTGCATAAGCGACAAATGGATAAATAAAATAGATAATATTAGAATAATGACACCAAAAATTTTAATGTTGAAAAACCTTCTCAAAGTGATAAGGAAATTTTAATGTTTGATAAGGATAACACTCAAACACACCCAAAATAGGTGGAATACAAACTTTTTCTAGTATCTCACTAGGAATATAAGTCTCACACTAAGATTGATATAAACTTGCTCACTTTCTCTCTATGTTACTCTTCTCACTTGATTGTTTATCTCTTACTCACAAGTTCCCTTTATATTGTGAAGAGGAGGAAAGCTTCATCATAAAGACATAGTGGAGAATTAATTATTTTCATACTTTCACGATACCTTGAAAATGCTACTCCAACTTTCTAAGTTGGATTTTGTAGTCTTAGAGAGTGAAAGAGTAATTCCAAGATTTTGGAATGACCATCATTGAATGAATTCAATGGATCATCTACTAAAGTTCATTGGTCATGCTTTCACATCAATTAGGAAAGACTCTCATTTAAGTTTTGTTAAAGTCACTTACATTTCTAAGGACTAGTAATAAGCTAATTCACGTTGTGATAAGAACATATCTTACACTACATTTAATATAAAAATAAGCATTATTATAACTCAATCTATTTAATTGTTATAATTTTAGAATCATATTAATAGATTTATTTATGTATGTGAATTACTAAATCTTTGTGATAAAATGTAGATTGATTTTGTCATTAATACAGGACTTGATGAAGATTGAATTAGATATAGGAAAGATTGGATGAAATTGATTATAAGATTGATGGATCTTACAAAATAAAGTTACCAGAAATTTGGAATTGAAAAATATGAATCAGAGATATGATTAATGAAGCTCATGTTGCTATAAATAGGATAACCAAAACATAATTAAGAAGACAAATTAGAGAAAGCCAAAGTAAGACAGATAAAGAAGAACACAAGTAGAGCTTGAAGGTGGCCTCAACTTTTGAGTAAGGAACTAATATGATTTGGGGTGTGTGGCTGCCCCTCCCAATAATCGTCGTTCTCAGGAATCGAGCTCATGATCCTTTTGGTCGTCATAGGATCTAGTGGGGCCTTACACCACTAGACTAACACCTTATTGGGTGAAGAATAAGGATTAACAACTATAAAGTGTTGCACTGAGATAATATGAATCATTGTTTTCTCTTCTATGACTAGCCAAACCTTTAGTACTAAGGGGAGATGAAACCTTGATTTTTTTATAGATACTATAATAATTTATTTTCACCCATATTTTAGATTTGATAACTTTTGATTTTATTTTCTCTCTATAATTATATACTTGATGAGTTTAGTTCTTATGCTTTCAATTTATTTGTTTAATTGTTGTTAATGATAATTGTTGGAAATAAAATAATTAAAAAGATAAAATCATAAATTTGAATATTACTCCATGAGTTATTCATTGATAAAACCATAAGTTCATACTATTATGTCCATGAGTTATTCATTTATAGATTAGTTGGTATCCTCTTAGTATTTATAAAACCATAAGAGTTCTATCATGGACATAATAGTATGTTTAATTTTTATTGGTCATGTGGGCAACACACCTAGTTGTTATGCTCAAACCAAGTTGTTGTCCAAAATGGTTCATATCCAAAGCCCATAATAAACTACAACAAAAACTATAATTTGCAGCCCATTTGCTCTTGGGTATAAAACCGTAGCTATTTATGAACACTGTTTTTAGTCCTTTAGCCGATTTGAAGCTTAAAGCTTTTCATCCTAAGCTTAAATGTATTCTTAGTCCTTCTTCTCTAGAAATTTTGCTATTTTAGTCCTCAAAATTTGTTTCTGGCAATTATGCTTCGTTTACTTTTTCAATCATGCAACTTTGATAATTCCATCGAGATATCATCCATAAATTAACAGAAAACGATGATGTAGCTAACACTAGGCCGAGTGTGACCTACTAATCACAATGCCAACTTTTTTATTATTGAATATTAAATCAATTATAATTGATTTATTACTTACCAATTAAGTTAATATTAATGTTGATATAATACTTGTTTAATGGTGTAAGATTCATGGATATCAGTCACACTAAATCAAAAATTTGATTCCCCAAAGTGGCAATTGTTAGGAAAGAGCGTTTACACACCTCCAAAAAAGATTAGCTCATGTCCTATAGAATAAGGGGATATTCTTGGTAAAAATATGTCGTACCATGAGTTACAATTAACTTAAATTAAATTATATTTTGAATTATCCTTAAAAAATTACGTAAAAAATTAATTAATTATTAGAGTAAATACTCATTTTCAGCCTCTCGTGTTTTTCGAGATCGAGTCATGTTAGTCATTTCGTTCTTACCCGTATGTTAACGTTAACACATTCACACTTGTCTACGTGAGATGTTAAATGGTTACATTTCCACACATGTTTTGTTCACATTGGCATTTTTAATATGTCACATAGACGATGTCATTTGAATTAATATTTTGTCAATTTATCAAAACAAAATGACGTTTTTTGGTTAATTTTTTTTATAAATAAAACCTTTTTTAAAAGACATTGTTTTGTTTAGATGTTTTTAAAACTTAAACAAAAAAAGATGACATTTAAGTTTTCTTGTTCCACCTTATAATGATAAAGGAAAAAACGATTTATTTTTTATCTATGTTTAGTTATAATTTGTCCCTCTTCATCCCGCTTTGTCTTCCATTATTCTTCAAGAAAAATTATCCATTCACTTTGTTTTGTACACTGTGTTTTCCTTCGAACATTTATGTTCGGATTCCCAGAATAAAAAAGCAAAAGAGCAACATTTGTGTTCATGTTCCTTTACAGGTACGTGGTCTTGAACATTTTTGTTTGTGTTTTTTTGTATTGTATATGTTTGTGTTCCGAATGGTGTTTTTTTGGGAACTACGAAGGGTATTTCCTTACCATTTTGTGTTAGGAACTAATCCTTTTCGGGGTGCGTGGTTGCTTCTCCCAACAAATGTCGCTCCTGAAAATCAAATTCTTGACTCTTTGATCATCTTAGGGATCTAACAGTGCCTTATACCGTTAAACCAACGCCTTATTGGTTGCATTGGTGCTTTGAATGTTTGTTACTTGATTGATTGTTTATTGTGGTCCCCAACATTTCTCTTTTTGGTTAATATTTTTATTTTGTAGCCACTATTTTTGGTCGGGTTATAGAGTGTTAGTTTGTATTTAATATTATCCATTTTTTCTGCTTGTATTCTATCATGAAATATGCGTACTTTATAGAGTATTAAATATGATTTATTTCATGCAAATGTCTGAACATGTTGTTCTTGTTTATCATTATGGTGGCCGTTTTACAAGACACAGTGATGGAAATATTTAATACAAGTATTAAAGGATTGAAAGGTTTCCATCTATAGATATGGACTTTGTTAACATCAAGTATATGAAGATATTATTCATGAGAGTGGTTATCATGACTATAAATCTATGTATTGGCATAACCCTAAAGATTCTTATTTGGAAATTGAGTATTAAATACAAAGGGATAATGAAATCAATGATATGATGCAATTAAAGAATGTTGATGACAATGGTGATTATGAAATGCATAGATACTTTGAACATCCAATATTGGATGTTGAGCACGATGAACATGTTAGTGGTCCATCCTCTGATGAGGATTCCATTTACAAACCTCCTCCAGTTACTGATATTGAAGATGATAGTAATATTGAAATGATTAGTTTGCCTAAAGAGGATGTAGTTGAAGAACATATAGCCAAAAAGAACATACAGCTGAAGATGTACCTCAGTTTGCAGTTGAAGCACCTGAAAATGCACCTAATTTTGCATTGAAGAAGTACCTCACTTTGGAGCTGGAGATGTACCTGGAGCACCTGACAATGCACATGAAGAAGTTAATGAAGAAGGAAGTACTAACAAGAAAAGAACCTTTGTGAAGAGGAAGTCAAGCGGTAAGTGGAAGTCAACCCTAAAGAAAAAGGGTAGAACCCCAAAGAAAGTGACACAACCCCAAGAAAAATGGATACAACACACATAAAGAATATAGTAGGTGAAGGACATAAATCTCAAGCCTCTTTTGAGGAACATGGATATACACAAATAATGAATATATGCGTAGACATGTTTCTAATATGATGAAGGAAATGCATTTAGTTCATACCCTATTTTCAATGGAGTTTGTCAACCTACCTTTTATGAAATATCATAAAATCTTCATCGTTATTAGAACCTTTGACATCATAAAATCTTCGAAGTACAAGGAGCTAAGGGTAGTTGTGTGGGAACTATCCAAGAGCATAATATTTGGTGAGGACGTGCAGTCAATGGCATGGACCTACCTTTTATGAAATATACTTACCTTGAATCAACTTTTATGGTCACGGCACTTTAGGACCATTCATGGTGAAAACATTTCCATGAACCTTTGACATATAATTGTGGATAGCATGTTCATTTATTCATCTAAGAGTCTCATTATTCTCAAGGATTATTATAACTCATTTTTGGTTGAATATCACTACACAACTAAGGAAGAGGTTGAACTCAATTTCCACCACACCAAAATTATTTAGAGTTGTCAATATGTTTTTTTTGCAGTTAAAATATAGGAAACTCTTTTTTAAGCCCAAATTGGATATAATGATATTTAAATAAAGGTTATGGGTTTGATGGTCGATTATGGATTGAACAAGGTAGTAGCACCTGATTCGCTCCTATTAGAAGAATACCCTCGATAATTACATAGATTAAATATAACATTGATTTTTTTATTTTTGTCCTCGATAAGAGACAACATTGCTCCTATGTATCCTTAAGCCCAATAAGGTAATTAAGGCAATATATTTCTGGCTTCAAAATTGATTAATTGTTTTGATTAAAATTTTAGAAATTATTTTAATTGATCGAAGAGGAATTAACAACATAAGAGTCAACATTTCTCGTTAATCAACTTTTCACTTCAATAAATAGCTCAGATAATACAAATGACCACAATCATTTCTCGGATCGAAGTATAAATTATGATACGACAAGAGACGTAAACTCACCGTTTAATTCCCAAACAAAATAATCTATTAAAATATTATTTACTTTCATTTATGAATTTACTTCAAAGGAGAACTAATAGTAGAAAAGTGAGTATTAGTTGTTAACCAACTTCTCACTTCCATAAGTAACACATAAAGTATAAATAATTGCAATTATTTCTCAGTTCGAAGTAGAAAGCAAGATATAATATAGCCATAACCTCACTATTTAAATTCGAAAAAATAACTAATTAAAATATTTTTATCATTTTTTATTAAATAAATACAATTTGATACGGACATTTTTAATTTAGTTTTTGAATTTTAATTAAAGATGTAAATTTATTTCGAATATATCATTATTAAATATTTAATTCATTATCATACAAATGAAATGATATAAAAGAAATGAATAAAAAAGATTAAAGAATATAAATTAAGTGTATATTTAATGAATGTAATCATCTGTGTAATGTTTTAAACAGGCGTATGAGGTAATAATACTTTCTCTGATTCGTAACCGACCATCGAGCTCAAAATCTTTGTTTAAAAATAATTTTATTCAGTTTGGGCTTAAAAGATAGTTATTTATGCTTTAACCACAAAAAACGTAATGGAGACTTCCAATCATTTAGAAGAGGTCAAAATTGTGTTAATCTCTTCCTAAGTCGCGTAGCTGGTGCTCAACCGAAAATCGGATTGCGACAATCATAGAGAATAATAAGACTGTAAGTAAATCAATGATCGTGCAAGCATCAAATATTGATATGCCAAAGTCTCACGAAAACATTTTCACCATGAATGGTCCTGATGTGTCACGATGGTAAGAGTTGATTCAAGGTAAATATTTCATAAATGGTATAGCTTGGAAGTTAGTTGGAAAAACATGGAACCTATAACAGGTTTCTATTGTATGGACACTTTTCTTGGAACGAATGCAAAACTTTCCACTACTAGTGTTTTTATTTCTGTCTCATGCCATATAGTTGTGTTTCTTGCTTAATCAGCAAAGAAAAGACCCTACTCATATTAGGTTGGGGCTCAATAAGTAGTATTTGTGATCTCACTATAACTACGCATCATTCAATCCTTTCAATAACCTAATCTCCTTATCATCTATTCTATATTTTTCACATCTACTAAGGCATTACATGTGCATTGAATATTACAAGTGCACTTAAGGAGGGTCTAAAGTTGCCTAATTCACCATGTAGAATCTTCAATTCAATGAAGTAATTTATTACACTCAATTCCTCATGTTTAAAGTTTATTATGAATTTTTATAATTCAGCAATTCCAAACAAGTTACTTGTGGAAATCTCTCCCTAAGTTCATCCCAAACATTAGAAGTTTTATCAATCCAAAGAATGTTATGTGCAATTGAGGGACATAATAATCTAGAAAGATATCACAATATTGTTGGCTTTCCCCAAGCATTATATGATTAACCTTGTTTTGATGAAATTTGAATGGAACCATCAACAAATCTTAGCTTATGTTTTGAGATTAGGGTCATCATCATTGATCTTGTCCATTGGTGATAGTTCTCTGCATTATACACCATAATAACTTCGGCCACAAAAGTGTTATATGAAGGATGGACATAATTTTTTGAAGATGGTTCTTCTAACAAATCCATATGGTGATTTGAAGAACGATTAGTTGTCATTTGAAGAATGTAGGAGAGATCTTGTAAAAAGAGATTTGATACCATGTGAAAAAGTGAATAAAAAGATATAGCAATTCGTGCTCAACAATGGAAGAGGAATTGAAAGAGAGAGTTATATGGATTAAATGATAAAAATGAATGATTGATTGATTTGCAATGTACATCAAGAACCTTTTATAGAAGTTGATTTAGTAACTAACTACCCTTTAATTAACTAACTAACTTTAATTAACCAATCAATTAGTTAAGAGTAACTTTAATTACACTGACACCCCCTGAGTTTTAGTGAAATTACACAAAATACCCCTCACTTTTTTACACCTATGCAAACCTCCTCTAATTTTTATACTTTCATTATACTGGTCACCCCTGCATAAGAAATAAGTGTAATATTTTAAACAAAAAATGTGATAAACACAATTAAGTTAAACAAAACATGATATATTGTGGAGACAGGTCCAAATAATTTATGAGTCAATATTTCTTTATTAGTTTTGGTTCGTTACACTATATTATAAGAGCGATTTAAACAATATTTCTTTAGAATTGTTGATGCATTTTGTAACAAAAAATAATAAAGATACATTGATTTGTATATTATTTAGACTTGTCTACACAATATATCATGTTTTGTTTAACTTAATTGCATTTATCACATTTTTTGTTTAAAAAATTACACTTGTTTCTTATGGAGGGGTGGTCAGTGTAATGAAAGTATAAAAACTAGAGGAGGTTTGTGTAGGTGTAGAAAAGTGAGGGGTGGTTTGTGTAATTTCACTAAAACTCAGGGGGTGTCAGTGTAATTTACTCATTAGTTAAAGATTCCAATTGAAGTAACTTGCACAGCAAGTTAGTTTTGCTAGTTCTGCACATCTAGTCGTACAAGCACCTTGGCCTCTGTTAGCCGTGCTAGTGACCGAGCCATCCTTGCCTGTACCAATGCCAATACAACTAACCGTGTCATTCTGCCGTGTGCTTGTGCTAATGGCACTAATTGTGCCACTATGGTTTATGCTTGTGCTAATGGCACTATCTTGCAAGTCCAATGTCTAGACTCCGTAGAGTTAGGATCATCCATTAATGGAAAAACAAATGCTTTAAAAAACAAAGAAAATGTAATTTTTAATGACACATTTATCACTTTAAATATAATGAAATTACATTTTTATCATTAAAAATAATAGAAGAGGCATGCACTCGTGTCAATTGGTGTTGCCAAATGGCCAAGTTCATTGATGTTGTGCCATTTTCAACTTCTTTGTCCAATAGGGTAACCAACCCTTTGTTAGATAGTCAATTGCTTGCTAATCCAATTTGTTTTAACTATAATTTAAGTGCCAATGAGAATCATTTTAACGCTCATTCTTGTTGAGCAAGAAACATGGTGATCAGTTATGGGCTTATGATAATTGTTTACCTCCGTACCCATATAACAAGAACATCCAATTCTGACTAATTAATGGTAATGCCAATCAATTAATACATAATCAAAGAAGCCTTATACTAAAACACTATGATAATATATTATCAACAATACAAATATAAAATATTTTAGTGATAAAATCGTGGCTATTACACACCGCACATTTAAACAAACGGTTCATTAAAAAAATTCAACTCTCTTGTCTCAACACAAAGAATAGAAATGGAGGGCCCTATTTAAGATGCTTGTGAACTCATGGCAACATCTAAGGAAAATAGTCAAAAAAATAATTCAGAATGTCGTTTAATATTTTTCATGGAATTTTATGTAAGAATGTAATACTTATGCATTATCAGTATAAAGATTTATATACAATTATTATATCATCTATCATTCATTTGTATTATTTTTTAAAGAGTAAATAATAATTAAACATAAATAGTATATGATTCACCCACATTTTTTTTCTCTTTCCCTAGTCTACAAAACTTTATCCAACTTTTTAGAGTTCAATGGAGAACTTTATTGAAGTGACCTAAGACCACATGAACTTCTCTCTCAACTTTGTAAAAGTGTCAGGTGTAACTTTTCATTCTCTTACTAGTAGGATAAAAGCATAAGTTGTTAATAAAAATGTTATTGAGGGTTACCTCATGAAAGATGATGTTTATGTATTTGATTGTTGATGTAGAATTGTTGACGAATAAGATGATGTTAAACGTTTATATTAAATAAATAAAAAATTGTTGACGAATAAGATAATGTTAAACGAAATAATACTTACTAGCTGAGTCACGACCAGAATGCTCTCTTTAAGACGTTTCGTGGCACTGTCCAAAATGTGCAAGCAGACTATCAATCATGTTGTCCTCAGGATAAAACAACCCAGATCTCTGTTATCGAATTCTTACTGCACTGTAAGAACAAATCTCGAATACACCCACCATAATATAGCTACTAGTGTCAATTCTCGAAATTTCCACAATATGGCTAACAATGTCAATTTTCGAATTCCCATAATATGGCTACTTGTGCCAATTCTTTTCCCACAATCTGACTACTAGTGTCAGATCTCGAAATGCCCACAATATGACTACATGTGCGAATTATTTTCCCTCAATACTAACTATTAGTGTTAGTTCTCGAAATTCCCACAATTTGGCTGCATATGCCAATTCATTTCCCTCAATACTGACTATCAATATCAGTTCTCGAAATTCTCACAATTTGGCTGCCTGTGCCAATTCTTAGTACCTTGAAAAGAAAGGGGGATGAGGTTGCCGGAAATGTATCGGCGGAAAATATGAGGGAGAAAGAAAAAGTTGAATGAAAATGCATTCAACTTTGTGCAAGTTATAATGATGGGAGAAGACCTATATTTATAACATGAGATTTTTTCCAAGTTCCTCATCTCTCCAATGTGAGACTTGTGAGTTGTTTTTTCAAAACTCTTATATATGAGACTTGGAAGTTTTTTAGATTTGACACCAAAAGTTCTCACTAAAGGCTTTCAACAAACCAAGTTCCAACAGTAACTTTAATAAATCTATTATATCAAACATAATAAAAATTTAAAGACAACTAAAAAAATTCACCTGAAATTATAATGAAAGTACATTCATTGATTTGATCAACAATCTCAATTGTTGATGCAAGTATTGCCCTAGATTGTAGAAATTGTTCGTCCTTGTAGTGATGTTGTAGGTTTGCATAAGTGCTAGACACTATGGCATCAATTGGGTTATCCAAATAAAGAAACAAAAGTTCTTCTATGATATCAATTTCAGCATAACCATCCTTAGGCTCGGATAATTTTCCATCCCCACCTTTAGTATCCATTCAGAGAATTGCTAAAATTCTATTGTATTGGTATGATTGATTAGAAACATGTTTTTCATTACAGTTAAAATTACACATTAATACCATTCAGGCTTTATCTCATACAATTAAATTTATTTGTTTCAATAAGGCTTCAAGTTTAGACCCTTAATGAATATTACAAACATAATTGTCAAGACTTGGTACAAGTATTTTGAATTTAGAGTGTGGTGTTCTACCCATCGTAATAATAAAGAAGCTATACCATTGAATGTCACAGTTAATACAATATGTTTTTCAGATCTCAATATGATTTCCATGTCCTTTAAATATATATGTGTGTGTGATTAGAATAATAAATTATATTTGGCTGAGTTCATTTAGAAAGTCACATGTCTATAATGGACAACTGCAATTTTAACTTATGTGTTTCCCAATAACATAAAGGACATGAAAAGCTGACCAACAAAGGTTGTTAAAAAAAGTCATGTATCACCAAAAGAATTTATTTAACTAAATCCATTTATTTAGCTAAAATATAAGTGCACATAGTTAAAGTAGTTAGAGTAGTTGAGATAAGGCATTTGATATTGTAAATAGTTCGCATAATTTGGTGTTTGGAAACAAATATCTACAATATAGCTAAATTTTGTTAAAAAGGCTTAAATTAATCAAATCAACAATTAACATTGATGTGTGACAACTCACATCTGAGGAATATATATGATATTTTTAATATATTTTATAGAGATGATATTTGCTTCAAGTACATGATTTATGAATTTAGTGATAATCAATCTTCTACCATTACATAATCCTTCAGGTTGGCCTTATTTTGTTAATAACGTTATAGGAGTGACAATCTTCAACTTTATTTTATGATTGGGAAGACCAGGAATTGTATGTGAGTTAAGAAATTATGTCGTTAATATGTCGAATGCATCACTTTCATTAGCATCATCAGACATATCAACTAAATCTTAACATTTATATCCCTTTTCGTCAAAAACATTTATAGTAGAATTGTTTGAATAATAGTCATTCATATCATATAATTTGTCAATTTAGTGACAATCAATATTCTACCATTACATAACCCTTCATAATGGCCTAATTTTGTTAATAACATTATAGAAGTAACAATCTTCAAATTTATTTTATGATTTGGAAGACCATAAATTGTATGTGAGTTAAGAAATTATGTGATGACAACCTCCTTGGGGTGCCTTGTTTCAGATCGTTTTTAGCTGGAATATGTTAAGGGAATGTGTATGGGTCAAGGCTCGGCTATGTGTTTAGGTTTTGGCTAGGGTTTTGTATGTGGCTCGACTTGGTTGTGTGTGCTTGGTCTAGGTTTGTGTATGGGTTGGTTAGGTCACAGTTTGGGTGTCTTTGGCTAGTAGGGTCACTACTAAGTCTCTAGGCTAAGTATTGGTTAGGGTGTGGGTCATTTATCCCGGTTTGGAGAATTTGTGGCACGGCTAGGCCAAGTTTCTAGGCTTGGCCAAGTGTATCGGCTAGGATTAAGGATCACAGACTTGGCTATGGCTTAGGTGAGTTTGGTTAAGTTGGCCACGATTTGTGTGTGTTGGAACTTGGTTGTGGGTGTGAAATCTAAAATATTTCCAAGTCCCACATGGAAGAGTTTTGAAAGAAAACAACTCCCAAGTCCCACATTGGAGAAACTAGGAACATGGAAAAAATCCCATGTTATAAATAGAAGCCTCCTCCCTACATATTTTCTTGCCCTAAGTTGAATGCACTTTCATTCAACTTTTTCTTTCTCCCTCATATTTTCTGTCGGTGCATTTCCGACAAATTTCCCCCCTTTCTTTCCGTGGCACTAAGAAATGGCACAGGCAACCATATTGTGGGAATTTCGAGAACTGACACTAGTAGTCAATATTGGGGGAAAGAATTGACACAAGTAGCCATATTCTAGAAATTTCGTGAACTGAAACTGGTAGTCAGTATTGAGGGAAAAGAATTGGTACAAGTAGCCATATTGTGGGCATTTCGAGAACTGACACTAGTAGTCAGTATTGTGGGAAGAGAATTGGCACGGGTAGCCATATTGTGGGTAATTTCGAGAATTGGCACTGGTAGCCATATTGTGGTGGGTGTATTCGAGATCGGTTCTTATAGTGAAGTGAGGATTCGATAACAGAGATCTGGACTGTTTTATCCTGGGGACGGTGTGGTTTATAGTCTGTTGCACATTTTGGACAGTGCCACAAAATGTCTTAAAGAGAGCGACCTAGTCGTGATTCAGCCAGTAAGTATTATTTCGTGCCATTTATAATTGTTGCAAGCAACATGAAAAACAATTTTAAGACGTTTCTACTGCAATGACATTCGTAGATAATATTACTGGACTGAACAGCTATGATATGAACAAACCATATCGGTTTGATGAGACAAATTTCAAATGTTAGCAACATAAGATAAAAAATTTCCTCACTATGAGAAAAGTTGCACACGTTTTGAAAATTAATGTTCTAATGCTTGTTAGGTATCAGTGGTTACAATACACCTAGAATGGGGGGGGGGGGTTGACTAGGTGTCGCGGTTAGAATAGCCGCTTTTCGAAACTCAACAATTTATGCCGAATCACCCATATTTAATCGATTACAGGATGAAGATAATCGATTAACAGAACAATCTTAATCGATTAACAAAAACAGTTCTAATCGATTAATAGAAACAATTTTAATCGATTAACATAAACAGGATAATCGATTAATGCAACAATTTTAATCGATTAAACAGAAACAGTAAACTATTACAGAAAACGATTAATTGCAGAACAGTTATCCGATAATGGAACGAATACAGAACTTACAGATTTTGTATCAGAGCAACATCCAGTATAGCATAAGAACAGAATATATCAATTGAATTCACTATACCAAATAACCGATTGAAAATAGTAAAGAGAGAGAGAAAACAAATCCTGCAACGCG
>NC_032024.1:10437499-10437953 GCF_001865875.1 Lupinus angustifolius
AGAATGCTCTAACTCTCTAATAAATGCAACATGCAACTTATGAGATTAATTCTGAAAACGCAGTTTATAAAGAATCAGTCCAGAACCCCAGATAATCGATTAAATGCCATCTTAATCGATTAACGTGATTCAAAATGTTAACTGATTCTGTTTTTCAAGTTTTCAATTACAACAACTTAACAAACAGTTAGGTTAATCGATTAACGTAATGTCTTAATCGATTAACAGCATTTAAAAACGTGTTCCAGTAGCAACCACTTTTCAAAGCAGTTGGGTTAATCGATTAAAAGATTTGGTTAGTCGATTAACAGCAATTAAAAGTGTATTTTTAAATACTAATCATCAAATATGTTATGCACTTAGTTAATACATGTTTAACACTTAGTTTATGCCTAGAATGCACATATACATGTATTTATGTAATGCATGAACATATTATGAATGACATATCTCA
>NC_032024.1:10438053-10438577 GCF_001865875.1 Lupinus angustifolius
GAGAATGGCATACAAGATTTAATCAAATATTTAAGCAATGTTAGCAACATCAAATCTCATATGATCAAGAACCATTCACGAAAGCAAATAAGCTATTCAACATAATTAAAGCAAAAACAAAAACAATAGCATAGCATAAAGAGTCGAGAAAGTCAGGAAATAGTACAAACCATAAAATCAATCAAAGACAAATAACAAAACATGAATAAGTCCTGAAAGCAACAACAACAACTAAATCCAGAAGGTGCCATAAGAGAAAATAAACCTAAGGATGAGATAGCCTAGGTCTAAGGTCCACTAAACTATGGTTGAGGCGGAGGATGGTCAATCTGATCATCAAGCATATCAATGTTCTGATATCCCCTGATAAGCACAGATAGCTTCTGAAATTCTGAGCAAAACATAGCATTCTGAGCCTTAGCATTAGATTGAATCATGTTCCTCAGCTCCTGAAATTTGTTGTCGGTGTAGGCAATCTGACGTTCTTCGTACTGCTCCATGCCTGCAAAATAAGAATCCTTCAG
>NC_032024.1:10438677-10465498 GCF_001865875.1 Lupinus angustifolius
GTCTGAATTTGTATCGATGTCAGATCTGGCCATCAGACACAACTTTGCTGACTCTTCCTCACTGGAGGTGCTTGATGTCGATTACTCCTCAGGTACATCCCAGACGATGTAAGCTTTCTTGGATTTGAAGTCCCTGGGAGTGCTCTTCTCTGAATCAACCTTCTTTAGATAGGTTGGACACTGAAATCTCATGTGTCCTACTTTTCCACACTCGTGGCAAGTGAAGCGATCCTTGTTATTCTTGCCTTTACTGGTTGACTCTTTCGCTTCCTTCTTTTGAAACTTCTTGAGTCCTCCTTTTCTTTTAATGAATTTGCTAAATTTTCGGACTAGGAGACCCATAGTTTCATCATCTAGATCGGAATCAGATTCATCATCAATTTTCTCTTCTTTTTCTTTGGAGGTCGTGGCCTTCAATGTGATGTTCTTCTTTTTCCGGTCTGATTCTTCATTTATAGTCAAGCGACCCAGCTCTATTTCGTGCTCTTGAAGCTTTCCAAAAAGAGTGGCTAGAGGCATAGAGTCCAAGTCTTTAGACTCAACAATTGCAGTTACCTTTGGTCGCCATTTCCTTTCAAGACAATGCAAAACTTTATTAGTTAGTTCACCTCTAGCAAATGATTTATCGAGAGCAACTAAATGATTAACAATATGAGTAAATCGCTTTTGCATATCACATATTGATTCGCTCGGTAACATGTGAAATAACTCATATTCGTGGGTCAACGCATTCAATCTCGCGCGCTTGACTTTGCTAGTGCCTTCGTGAGTCACTTGTAAAGTGTCCCACATTTACGCGGGTTGGTGTACTGCTAGAATTTGGAGACATAAGGGTCAAAGTCAAGAACGCAGGTTAGTGTACTGCTAGAACCTGGAGTGATAAGTTAAAACCAAAGACGCAGGTTGGTGTATTGCCAGAATTTGGGTTAAAAAGGTGAAACCAAAGACGCAAGTTGGTGTACTGCCAGAATTTGGTGACATAAGGGTCAAAGCCAAGAACGCAGGTTGGTGTGCTGCCAGAATTTGGTGACATAAGGGTCAAAGCCAAGAACGCAGGTTGGTGTGCTGCCAGAATTTGGTGACATAAGGGTCAAAGCCAAGAACGCAGGTTGGTGTTGTTAGGTATCAGTGGTTACAATACACCTAGAAGGGGGGGGGGGTTGAATAGGTGTCGCGGTTAGAATTACCGCTTTTCGCAAATCAACACTTAATGCTGAATCAACCCTACTTAATCGATTAAGGAAAGGAAGATAATCGATTATATGCACAATCTTAATCGATTAACAAAAAGAACAGTTTTAATCAATTAACAGAAACAATTTTAATCGATTAAACACAAACAGTAAGCTATTACAGAAAATGATTAATTGCAGAACAGTTAACCGATAACGGAACGAATACAGAGAGCTTACAGATTGTATATCAGAATAGCATCTAGTATAGCATACGAACAGAATGTATCAATTTGAATCCAATATACAAATTAATCGATTGAAAAACAGCAAAGAGAGAGAGAGAAAACAAATCCTGCAACGCGAATTTTTATCCTGGTTCGTTTGCTGTCCACTGCAAACTACATCCAGGCCTCCCGGCTGACTTGGGAGATTTCCTTCACTATAATCGAATCAATGTAATTTACAAACACATTATCCAATTACAACACTTAGCAAATGACAAGAAATCAAAGAAACTATTCAATGGTTTGACTCCCTTCCTACCGACAAAGAAAACGTTTCTTTCGGCGTAGCCCCAGCCAAAGAATCTCTCGTTCTTTCCTTTTCTTACACTCTAAGCTATGAAGAAACACTCAATCTCTAATGGTGATAAGACACCACGAGATTCCCTTTACAACAATTATACAACAATTACAAGAGTAAAATAAAGCTATTTCTAAGCTCAAATATAACAAGAAGGCTTTACTCTAATGCACATCTAACATAAACTCATGTGAAATGACAAGTATTAGTTATGAAAACAGAAGTTACAGAATCATAAAACTTCATGAAAAATGCATCAAAATATGCATGAACATGTGAGGGAAAACATGAGAGATTATAACATGAAATGCACTCAATCCTAAAGCAAGGAATCTCTCATTTCTAAACTCACTAATGCACTTAACAAATAGATGCAACAATTAACACGTAAAATGCTCTAACTCTCTAATAAATGCAACATGCAACTTATGAGATTAATTCTGAAAACGCAGTTTATAAAGAATCAGTCCAGAACCCCAGATAATCGATTAAATGCCATCTTAATCGATTAACGTGATTCAAAATGTTAACTGATTCTGTTTTTCAAGTTTTCAATTACAACAACTTAACAAACAATTAGGTTAATCGATTAACGTAATGTCTTAATCGATTAACAGCATTTAAAAACGTGTTCCAGTAGCAGCCACTTTTCAAAGCAGTTGGGTTAATCGAAGAAGTTAAGATAAAAAATATATATATGATGTTACCGCTACCTCAAGTATCATATGACTAATGATAATCAGTAGAGTCTCAATCCAATGAGATAAAGAGAATTGCTCAATAAATTATTTATGAAGATATGCCCCTAGAGTTTTTAAACTTGCAAGTAGAACCTATGAATGTGTATTCATTGGGTATGATGTAAACAGTATTGCGTATAAGTATTACGACATTAACGCAAAATGATCATTGAGTTTAACGATGTTGACTTTAATGAGAAGAAATTCCTTTTTAAATTGAGGAATAGTGGGGGCACTTCAACTAGTCACATACTTGTGATTAGAGATAATGATAGAAAATAAAAGGTTTGAAATAGAACCTAGAAGAAGTAAGAGAGCAATAATTGTTACAGAGTATAGACTTGATTATATGGTCTATATATTGGAGGATAATCCATCAACTCTCCAAGAAGTTTTTGACTTCGTTGGATGTTGATTTGTGGTGAGAAGCCATAAATGATGAGATGGACTATCTAGAGTCTAACAAGAAACAGACTATGTTATCTTAATCCACTATGGAAGTTGAGATGATAGCATTAGCAACAGCTAATAAAGAAACAAGTTAGCTGAGAAGTTTGCTTGCAGAGATTCCCCTATGGGAAAAAACATATATCAGTTGTGTTGATCCATTATGATAGTATCACGACTATTGCAAAAAAAAATTGAGAACCGCTTTTATAACGGTAAGAAGCAACAAATACGTCGTAAGCACAACACTATTAGAGAGTTACTCTCTACATGAGTTGTTAGAGTGGATCATGTATGCACTGAGAATAACTTAGCAGATCCTTTGACGAAAGGACTAGCTAGAGAGAAATTCCATAATACTTCTAAGATTATGGGACTATTTCCCTTAGAACGAGGATCACTCATGATGGTAACCCGACCTAACTGACTGGAGATCCCAAGAAATAGGTTCAATGGGTAATAACAAGTTGTAAAGTGATATGAGAATGAACATGCTATAAAATTATGAGAAGCATGATTCTTGCAGCATATGTAAGGATGAGTTAAACTCTTAATGAGATCTATACTCCAATTGGAGTGGAGTACCTAAGCTACAGGAGTACTCTTGATAGACTCACCTATGTGATTGTGGAAGTGGGGGCTGCTTCCTATGAAATTTTGGGGCATAAACTTCTAGAGCGTTCACTATAATGGGATAGACGTGCATGGCCTTTAACATACGAGCTTTACATAATACACATTTGAAAAGGTTTTGTGTGGTTTGATGTTGGAGATAGAGTTCAAGACTACGAGTCACTCTAGTAAAATCTGGATCTTACTCACTATTCAAAGGTTAAAGTCGCATGACACCTTTGTTTATGCACAATCTTATTGAGACCACAAATATTCTCGGAAATCGTTTTTAAAATTCAAGTGGGGGATTGTTGGAACTTGGTTGTGGGTGTGAAATCTAAAAAATTTCCAGGTCCCACATGGAAGAGTTTTGAAAGAAAACAATTCCCAAGTTCCACATTGGAGAAACTAGGAACATGGAAAAAATCCAATGTTATAAATAGAAGTCTCCTCCCTACATATTTTCTTGCCCCAAGTTGAATGCTCTTTCATTCAACTTTTTCTTTCTCCCTCATATTTTTCGCTGATGCATTTAATTTTCCCCCTTTCTTTTCGTGCCACTAAGAAATGGCACAGGCAGCCATATTGTGGGAATTTCGAAAACTGACACTGGTAGTAAGTATTGGGGGAAAGAATTGGCATAGGTGACCATATTCTGGAAATTTCGAGAACTAACACTAGTAGTCAGTATTGAGGGAAAAAAAATGGCACAAGTAGCCATATTGTGGGCATTTCAAGAACTGACACTAGTAGTCAGTATTGTGGGAAGAGAATTGGCACGGGTAGCCATATTGTGGGTAATTTCGAGAATTGGCACTGGTAGCCATATTGTGGTGGGTGCATTCGATATCGGTTCTTATAGTGCAGTAAGAATTCGATAACAGAGATCTGGGTTGTTTTATCCTGGGAACGGCGTGGTTGATAGTCTGCTTGCACATATTGGGAAGTGTCACGAAATGTCTTAAAGAGAGCGACATGGTCGTGACTCAGCCAATAAGTATTATTCTGTGCCATTTATAATTGTTGCAAGCAACGGGAACAATAGTGTGGTTTTAAGGGAAATGGATAAGATGTGAAGGGTGGAAGACACCACAAGCTAGGAGGCTAGATAAGCCTAGTATATGCACCACATGGAAGGATCTTTGATAAGAAATTAGACGCCACACCGAGAAGGTGATAAATCTACGAATGCCACAAACAATTGTGTTTGATAAGTTCTAGGATAAGGAGCTTGGCTCACTCAAGGAAAATGAATTCCGAAATATTACTCAAAAATCAACTTATTTTTAATTCAGCATCAGATTCAATTACATATAGAGTGGCAGCCAAAAAGGGCTCAACGAGATAAGGCAAGAAAAATTAAAAAGTTTAATATTCAAACAACATGTAAAAGACTAACTCCTACGAGTGGTAAAATCCCATTGATGCCACAGCTCTTAATGAATTCGGTTGGTTGGAAATTTTGGATTTGAACTTCATAAGCACATTGTTGGACCCCTTGAAGAAAAATTTGGGATGCCACTCAACAACTGAAATTTGACCAAGCTAGATTTTAGGACACGGTTTGGCCAATAAAATCCCCATGATCATTTTGAATAATTTCCTGGGCTTAAATCTAAATCTGAACCCCTTGAAGATAATAAGAAATAGTTACTCAGGTGGAATTTGGAATTGAGTAGCAAAATTCAATTTGGCTACTCTTAGCCAAATTTGACCATGCTAGATTTTAGGACAAAAATTCCATACGGTCAATTGACTAGTTTATCTGGGCCAAAATTTAAATTTGAAATCGTTGAACATAATATGGAAAAGTTGCTCATGTGAAAATTCCAAAAGAGAAGCAAAATTTAATTTGGCTACTCTTAGCCAAATTTGACCAGCCGAAAATTTCTAACCGAGGCGCCAAGTGTCCTAAATTTGAATTGAGTGGAACATTTTTTAATTGAGCGGAATTTCACCAGACGATATTTTGACTATGTGCCTCAATTTGAAATAGTATGGATCTACCTTGGCTGAGATATTTGTGTTTGTTAGGCCCTTTGACTGAGATCCATGTTGTGCCGAGGTGTCACGTGGTCATATTTGAATTTGCATGGAACATTTTCAAATCGGTCAGAGTTTCACAGAGCCATCTTTCTCCCACGCTTCTCATTTTGAATTTGAGTGAAGTATAAGTTCGATATGAGCCTCCATTACGACTTTGAATCTCCTGTATGTGAGTGCACGATTAAATATCAAGCACTCCTCCATCCAACCAACACGAGATTGACAAATGGCAAACCCATTTTCAACATCCAATTAGGTATTTTCTTTGTTTTCTATTTTCATTTTCTGTTTTATTTATTTCTACTTAATTATAAATCATAAGTATTTCTTAAACAATGTTTAATCTTATTAAACATTTTCCCTTAATAATATAAAACTTAAATTCGACAACAATAAATAATAATGCTAATACTTTTAGGAATAAATCATAACAAAAATGGAAATAACCTTTTCAACAACCAATATAATATCCTTTATGTAGCATTCACTATTTCACTTAACAAATTTTCAAATTGAATAAAAATATTTATAATTATAAAATATTTATATCACTAAAAATGTCAATAATAAAATTTAGTTGCTTTAAAAAATATATTTCACATGATAACAATTTATAATAATAATATAAATTTTTGGGGATTAATCAAAGATTGAGGAATGTCACAGAATCGCTTCTTGTCCTCAAATCATCTTCAAACGATCGTGTTACGTCACTTCTTTTCATTCGATTAATTCCTAAAAATAACAAAAAATACTAATTTTAAATTAACAATTAATAAAAAAAACACTTTTTCACTAATAAATAAATATCAAAATCAATATTTTTCACACAAAAAATAAATTTTGTCAACCACGTTTAGGATGGAGGAAAGGTTGCCTTTGAGGGCTTCTTTCTCTCAACTCATCTTTCGGATGGTCGCACTATGCCGTTTCTTTCCTTAATTAAAACACTTAACCAACAATCACATTTCAACTAAGAACTCTATAGACTTGATTCCCTACCTAAATATGATACATATGAGCAAGGTCACTTTGTTTGGCACAATATTAAAAATAAATAAAATTAGCCATTTTCAATAATTAATTAATTAACCAAATAATTTTAAAGTATAAAATAAACCATATAATTTATTGAGGGATACAGTTTAAACGGGAGGATAGGGTGATAATATCTTTCCTACTCCGCAACTGACTCTCGAACCTGGATATCAAAATTTCAAAGCCCAAATGTGATTGAGCTAAAAGATATTTCTATAATTTTAACAATAAAATGTACTGGCAATTCTAGCAAAGGCGTGCAGTCGAAAATCAGGGCACGATAATATCATTTGCTAATGATACTCTTGTTGTAATGGTTAAACATTAACCATAATGCATGTCAAATAATAAATCATTTTTGGGACTCATTTATTATTCACATATGCAACCTTATAATAATCACATGTTTATCATCACTTGCGTGTAAATAATTTGACCAAATAATAATCTTCCTTTAAGTCGATTAATACTCACATGGATACATACACGCACTAGCATTTGACATTTATTACGAACAACTTAGGATGTCACTTTGGACAACTTCTTGTTTAATAGGTTCATTTAAAATGTCAAACAATTTCATAGTTCAAAAGATATCCATGTACTTGATTTGATTCAACAATCCACAATATATTATTTATATGCAATCTATAAAAGTATCTTTTGGAAATTAAGTAACAACCTTGATAAGGGTGTCTCCTTGCAATCACAATTTATAAAATAATACCATATATTTTAGTTAAACGAGGCAAACATTTATGAAAGTTTGCCATCACTAGTTTCAACTCAATACATGTTTGATTAAAAAACATAGACACAATCAATACCGCCCAAATGTGATTGCGCTAAAATATTTTTCTACATTTTTTACAATAAAATGTAGTGGCGACTCTAAAAAAGGCGTGCAGCTGAAAATCGGGCACCACAATATCAATTGCTAATGATACTCTTATTGTAATGGTCAAACATTGACCATAATGCATGTCAAATAATAAATCATTCTTGGGACTGATTTATCATTCACATATGCAACCTTATAATAATCACATGTTTATAATCACTTGCGTGTATATAATTCAACCAAATAATAACCTTCCTTTAAGTCGATTAATACTCGCATGGATACATACACGCACTAGCATTTGACATTTATTATGAACAACTTAGGATGTCAGTTTGGACAACTTCTTGCTTAATATGTTCATTTAAAATGTCAAACAATTTCATACTTCAAAAGATACTCATGTACTTGATTTGATTCAACAATCCAAAATATATTATCTATATCCAATCTATAAAAGTATTTTTTGAAAATTAAGTAACAACCTTGATAAGGATGTCTCCTTGCGAACACAATTTATAAAATAATACATATAATTTAGTCAAACGAGGCAAACATTTATGAAAGTTTGCCATCACTAGTTTCAACTCAAGATGTGTTTGATTAAAATTCAGAGACACGATCAATTCAGTCAATCATGAGTTGTTAATTTGATAACATGTTCACATTTAAACAAACAATTCATGTGATTTACAAAATAAGACATGTTTACATAATAGACTCATTGTAAGATACATAGCATAACATTAATTTTTAGTCTTTGGACAGGGAAATTAATTTGTAAGTGATATTTTTAACATTAATTTCTATATTATATATGAAGGGGAAACATGGTGTAACTACCATGATATAATTTCACTTTCCTATTTTGCACTTAAACTTTTTAATTTATATAAAAAAACATATAATATGTAACCATCACCAATCACCTCTCTAACATTACTATTCATAAGAATATTCATTATGAGGAAAAGGTGGTTGTATAGGGTATTTTTCATGTGTCTTTAAAATTGATAAACACCTCTTACACATTATTCATAAAAATATTCATTGATGAGGTGATTGTATAGGATATTTTTTATAAATAAAACAAAAGGTTATAATATAAAGTTTCCCAATAAAAAATAAAATATAAAGTATACTCAATATAAAAAATATTCTAATTCTCCGAATAAAATTTGAATAATTGACATCGTAAAAGTATGAATTTTGTGTCTATCACCACTAGTATGTATAAAATAAAAACATTTCTTACCCATATATACCTTTTACGTATGCTTTAACAAATTGCAAAATTGTAAAGCGACAAAAGTCAATGTCCAACAGTAAAACATTAGTGGACATATAATATACATACTACACAAGAGAGTCACAAAAGTTAATGCAATGTTCATGCACAGATCTAAATATATACTTCAACACATGTTGCAATGATTCATACGATGAATTACCCATTCAAATAAGTAGAAGATGATAAAATTTATCCTCATTATTCACAAATGCCCAATTTTCATAACCAATAGCTGAAGCATAAAAATCACAAATTTAAAATTATGGTTCACAAAAATTGGGAAAAAAAGAATCATAAAATTCAAAACTTAAAGTTCTGATACCACTTGTTAGAATTTCCTTATGATTTGTGAACTACCAATCCTGAGATCTTGAATCTCATGATTCTCATGCATAATATAAAACAAAGATACAAAGTCATACATGAATCCATGTTCTGAGATCTATTCATTTTGTATGTTTTTGGAGAGAGTTTTGGTATGATGACATTCCTCAAACAAATCTTGAATTCCTTTTGGGACCTTCGTTTAATTTGGTATCTTGTGGACCATAAACGTTCCTTATGTGTTAACTTATAGGGTTCTCATTATCTCCTATAGGCCAATCGTTTGGATATATATCTACTCATTAAATTCATATTTGTTATCAGTTTCAAAAATCTTATAGGTTGTTGTCAGTAATTATTAATTAAATTACTTGTTTTATAACCCAAAATAAATAGCTGATATAATTGTATTAAATATATAATGCACAACTTAATTAGAAGTTATGAATTTCTAATCCAAGTGAGGAGATAAATGTCCATGATGTCATAAAAATTGAGTATTACGAAAATTCTTGATAAAACTAGCTAGATTGGAAAATATCCTTCATAGTGATCGCTGTCATAAAAACTAGCCCTCAATCATTAAAATAGTTCATACAAAAGTTTTCATAATTTTCTGGTATGTCACTATGTTTAAAGTCCTTTTTCCATGATAGTACCAACCATTCAATAGGACAAAAATACTAAACAAGTCCCAAAACTATAGCTCAAATAAACAATTCCTGAATTAAGACTAATTTATTTTGACTCAAACGCTTTGAAAGTTTCACAGCAAAATATTTTTATGATTTTCGAATGATTGTTCACATAGAAAGGTAGTTAACAAAAGATACCAAAAATCCAAAATCATAACTTTTATGGTTTTCCAATTCGTGGAAGATATTTAGAATCACGTCAAACTAATAATATATATCCATAACTGTAACCTACACATGTTTCTCCATCTAAATAACATAAATCACATGTCCTCTATTTTATGTTTCATCCAATGAAAAATGTCACTTAATTTAAAAAAAATCTTAAAAATACAAAATAATATTTTTATATTAGTTGAAGAAAGTTGATTGATTAGAAAAATAGATACATAATTATTTTACAATAGAAATTCCTATTCCATCTAAATATCATTCACAACCATAAAGGCAGAACATGAAGTTATCACATTGTTGGAGACTTGGTTACATACAAAGATAAGAACTTTATTAATTAACTAAAACACTTCAGATCGTTTCTTTATTCGCAGCAACTACAATCAAGTTACAACTCATAAAAGCAAAAGTTCAAAATAAACATCCATACCACAAGAGGGAGGCTCGACCATGAGATAAGTAAGGAGGGGATGAGTTTTGATTCAAGGAAGACATCCATCCTACCTTAAGAAAACTCCAAATGACCCCAAGTTGAACATTCAACAATAACCATGAATAAAACCAAACATATCATGACCAATCATTTTTAAAACCTTAAGCAACTGCGTATGAAGACATAAAAGTAATGCATCAAAAGGAGGTTTAGAAAGTAAAGATACAAGTTTTAGAAGATTAAATGAATATGTTGAATGGTTTGAGATAAAGAGATGAGAGAAGTTTGTCAAACTTCTATCCTTCCAAATAAATGGGATAAGAAAGAGAGTGTAAAGATAAAAAAAAGAAAATAGTTTGGAGTTTTGTATTGTTTGATTGCATAGAAGAATAGAAATTAAATGAATATGTTGAATGGTTTGAGATAAAGAGATGAGAGAAGTTTGTCAAACTTCTATCCTTCCAAATAAATGGGATAAGAAAGAGAGTGTAAAGATAAAAAAAGAAAATAGTTTGGAGTTTTGTATTGTTTGATTGCATAGAAGAATAGAAATTAAAGAAGTGTTTTTCTCCCTCACTCTCTCATCCCATTTTCTCCTCACATAAATGAACAAAGGAATTTATTGGGGCCCACTATATTTCATTCTCCTTCTTATACTCTTTTGGAAACCAAATACAAGAAAAATGTTATTTTTTTTTAATTTCTCTAATATCATTCTCTCTCTCTTCTTTCTACTCTACGGAGAGTGAAGGTGAGAAAGAGTGTGAAGAAATAAAGAGATAAAAAACATAGTAACGTTTGATAGAAGAGAAAGCGAAAAAAAACATAAGAGAAATATGTATTTTACTCTTTTCTTTCCTTTGAAGAAAAGGAGTACAGTGAAATGATATTATTTTTAATATAAAAGTATCATAGAAACTAATATAAGATAGAAAAAATATATTTTTGTTAGTTAATAAAAAATAATATATTCAAACTACGCCAAATTTGATATTTAACGACGGTCATTTAACAACGCTTATATGTTGAATGCTGTTAAATATAAAGGGAAAGAGAATTAATAGCACTTATTGAAGAAAATGTTGTTAAATGTGTTATATTTAACAACGTTTATTGAAGCAAACGCTGTTAAATGTCATACCTTTTACGCTTATTTTAGTAAGCATAAATCTTTTTCAAATTCAAAAATAAAATCTTACACAATAATATATATCACTCAATTTATTATTTCTCTTACTTTTCTTCTTCTTCTCCATAACTTACTTTTTTTTCTTTTTTTTTAGTTTCTCTCTTCATTTAAGTTATCGATTTTTGGTTTTTCTCTTCAAATATAGGGTAAATCATTATCTTATTTTAGTTTATTTATTTCTCTCTTCACTAATCGGGTGATCTTTATTTGTTGTGAAGTTATGCAGCTACGGTGAAGTTATCGATTTTTTGTTTTTCTTTTCAAGCATAAGGTAATCGTTATCTTATTTTAGCTCATTTATTTTTCTCTTCACTAATAGTGTGATTTTTATTTGTTGTGAAGTTATGCAGCTATGGCGTTCTAGGTTTTTGGCTATGGTGAACATTGGAGGAGAAAGAATGAACAATTTCTGTAAGATCTCATTACTCATATGTTATTTTATAATATTGGAATCTGTTAATGTTGAATGTAGTTGAAGTCGTTGATGATTTAATAAATCTATTGTAAATATGGGGAGTTGGACGAAAAAGGATCTGCTGTCTCAAAGCATGTCACAAACCAATTATATTATGTCATGTCAGTTAAAAAAATTAAATATTGATGACTTTATCAATTTTTACTTTATTATGATTGGTTAGGGACAGCAGATCCCCTCTGAGTTGGATTGTTTGTCATGTGTTTGATAAATGTCTGAGAGAGATATAATAGCGCTTGTTGAATATAACTATGTAGTACTGCGCTCACATAGAAAGCACCACAAAAGTGCACAAAAGTGATGTTCAATGATATTAATTACATTCAATCTCAGTCATTCATTTTCTTAAATCTAACACACTATAAGGGTGAAACTTAAAAGTTATTCAAGTTTTATATTTTCTCTTTCATCATTTATTTCACTCACTTTTTTTGTTTGTTAGATTTAAGAAAATAAATGGCTGAAATTGAGTATAATTAGTGTAATTTAACTTGGATGTAAATAAATCCTCATCTTTAAAGATTATGATATATGTCGTTTTAATTATTAATTTATGATTACTAATCAATATTATAAAATGTTTATCATAGACTAAATAAAAGAGAAGATGTTATTTACATTTTGTATAAAATTACTCTTTTTTCACATTCTTCACGTAAGTGGAGAGGAAAAAATTTTCAACCCACATATCTTTTACCTCTTCTCATCCAAAAAAATAAAAAGATTTCTATTTTTTTAACTTCTCTCCCTCTTTTGCTAAATCTATCCCATCGACCAAAGGGTAAGTGACTCATGGAGACAAGGTCAATGATATTGACAGGGGTATGTTCGAATTTTGTCCTATTCATTCAAAATTTTAAGCTTGGGAAGGAAATGATTTAAGCCTGCAATACAACGGATAATCGATTTCTCGAATTGTGATTTAAATGATATATAGTTTTCAAAACATTGCCTTTTTCGTGACACGAGTTTTGAATAAACATAGTACAATTTTTGTATAAACGTTTTTTTTTTTCACTTTAAAAATAAAGTAGACATAGAGTACATTTTTAATACAAATGACATTTGAAAACTCATCATGCAATTAGAAATTTGATGTCTCGTTCTGTTGATAAAAGCTTGTTCTTTAGTGAGAATTGGATTCATTTAAAGGGCCAAAGTATTATTGCGGATTTTTTGTCCTCCGGAAAATCTACAAAAATTCAGATAGCATCTTGGCATAATCTTAAGAAGATTCCTCTTTTACGGATTGATCTAATTCATCACTGATTATTTCATGGAATTAATTAATCTTCATCCACTTTTAATCGGAATAAAAAGGAAATTTTCTAGCGTTACACATGTAATGTTAATCTCAGGAGTCAGGATCCAAATCCACGTTTTAAGAGAGTTTTTTTATGCCATAAAAGTTTACTTATCATATATAAATAATGTAAAATTTTACTAAACTTGTCCAAATGTTGTAGAAACTTATGAGTAAACTATCCCCCATTTTACATATACTGATGCATCTAGAGACCAAAAAATAAAGCTATAGGTGGTTTATATTCAAAATATAAATTAAAGTGACATGTTTAAATACTTTTAAATTGTTCTACATATCGACATCACCCACTTATATGAAAATGAAAAAGAAAAAATGCTATAAAATTGAAATAAACAAGTTTTACAACTAATTAATTTTTTTAGTAATTTATGTTAGAGTATTAAATCTATGTACTGACAGTATAAAGATATATACACAATCACTATATTGTACACCGTTTATTTATTATTATTTTTTAAGTTAATGATGATTAAAAATGAGGTGAATGATGCAGTGACAGTGTAAAAACTTTTGCACTGTCAGTGTATATATCTTTTGATCTTTATGTTATTATCTCATCAAAATTAAATTCTTTTAAATTAACCCGTATTTGGTACTGTTTAATTAAATGTAAAGTATGAAATTAAAATAGAATATAATCACTTGCAAGCACTTTTGCCCATAATTAAACATATAAGATACTACTATTTTAATATATGCAACAAATCCATGGATAACGAATATCCACACATGCTTAATCCATATCTAGAATCATATAAAACAAATAATAACATTATGAGAGCCTCCGTTATAATTATATCTAATTCACCTATACATATTTTGTGTATAAGAGTTGAGTTAAATAAAAGAAAAAATCAAATGATAACTTAGTTATATTTTACAGTGTTGTGAAGCCGAACCGGATAATCAAACCGAAATAAGTTTCATATAGGGTCTAACCGGTTAACTGGTAAAACCGCTTCATTAGACCGGATGACATAATAAATAATTAATATTATATATAAATTTATATTATATAATTAAAGATACATTATGTTTTTATTGTGGGCTTGTATCTCTTAAACCATTGTATAAGACCCGACCCAGTTATACAAGTTTACAAAGTAAATAGCAGCCAGCCAGCAATACCTACTTCTTCTTTTAGCCACATTTTAGCATTTTGCAGCAACACTATTGAATATTGTTGAAGTTCCTAGTCTTATAGTTGGTTGAAGGTGAAGATTCAAGAATCAAGATAATATTTACCAGCAACACTTTCTTTCTCCTTATTTTATATTTAAATTTGTTTGGTACTTTGGTTCCATCGAAGATATTTGAGAAAAGGAAAACAAAGTGTAATCTAGTTTGCACTCGAGCACCATTGCGTTTCTTTGTTATTCCATGATTGTACGTGAATTCTCCGGTTTCTTCACCCGG
This sequence comes from Lupinus angustifolius, assembly GCF_001865875.1. Taxonomy (NCBI): domain Eukaryota; kingdom Viridiplantae; phylum Streptophyta; class Magnoliopsida; order Fabales; family Fabaceae; genus Lupinus; species Lupinus angustifolius. The sequence continues at coordinate 10,453,483 of NC_032024.1, forward strand.
GTTAATCTGTGTTATCCCGGTTTAAAATGGTTGAACAGGATTCTATGTGGTCCAAAGCGGTTTGAATGACCATCCAGTTACTTGTACAAACCGAGGCCGTTATCAATGGCGGTCAACAGTCATACCGGTCCAAACATCCGGTCCAGATTTGCTCATCACTGATATTTTATGAATACCTACCCCAACGGTTTAAACTTACTCTCTATCCTAACCTTATTTACTAATTGAAACCATTAGATTTTCTTATAATGGAGGGTTAATATGATATGATGTATATTTTGTATAATTGACTAAATAATATAATTAAAATCAGAATACATCAAAATTAATCTCTTCAAATTATAATAGATTTTAGTCATGATAATTTTTTTAAAATTATGATATTTTAAAAATATTTAAAATCTTTGACATTGAAATTGTCCCACAAAGATATTTTAAAATATAATTTAGTTATAATATATGTGATTATCAACAAATCATGCACTTCTGGATCATTATTTTTCGATTTGTTATTAATTACCTATAAGTCATACATAATTCGATGTATCTAATTGAATTAGATAATAATATAATTGTGACGGCAACACATCGAAATTAAACTCTTCAAAATCATGTTATTACCGAATCGGTCATCAAACCGGTTAGGGTATTGGTATAGTGGTATATCGGTTCAATCAGTGGTTCACTAATTAAACCATATACCGGTGAAATTAGATATAAAAATATAGTATATTATTATTAATGTTGAAAAATCAATAAACAAATCAATATTTTTCCAATTTTAAATAAAAACTGGCCGGTATGATCTGTACGGTTTAATTGAAAACCGGTCGGTATGACCGATTTTGGCCGGTTTTAACCGATATGATTGCATGGCCGGTATAATTACTATATCATACTAGTATTGAGACCGATTTATCGGTTGAATCGGCTGGCATTAACCGGTTTTTATAACACTGCTTCAAATAACCTTTTATATTAAAGGCCCATTTCATTAGTTTCTGTTTTAGGCTTGTTAGTTTGGAGTTGGTTGTTATTTTCGTTACTCCAACTAACTTAAGTTTCTATAAATAGATTTGTAAATCAATTATCCAATTCATCAAAAAATAATAATAAGTATTATTCATCACTGTTTTGTCTTCAATATTTCTTTTCTTTTGCATTCTGAATATCAAGCAAGATGAGATATCATTTTTAACATGATATCAGAGCAAGATATTCTATTCTATCATAGATCTTGGACATCTAAAATATACTTCTTAGGCATAGAAATAGCAAGATCTAGGAAATGTATTTTATTCTATCAAAGAAATTATACCCTTTATCTCTTGGAAGAAACTGGAATGTTTGCTTCAAAATCATGTTCTACTCCAATGGAATATGCAAAACAGTTAATCAGCCTTGAGTCAGGAATACCACTCACCAATCCTAGCATCTATAGAAGACTTATGGGTAAACTACTGTACTTAACTCATACTAGACCTGATATTAGTTTTTCTGTTGGGAATTTTAGTGAATTTTTTATCCAAACCTACTGATAAACACTTTGAGGGAGCCAAAAGAATTTTAAGATACATCAAGGGATCCATCAGTGTTGGAATTTTCTTCCCTGCAGTTTCTGATATCAAGATAAAGGGTATACGAATTCAAATTGGGCAGCATGTCCTGACTCTAGAAAATTTGTATCTGCATACTGTTTTTATCTAGGAAATTCCCTCATTTCATGGAAAAGCAAAAAGCAGCAAGTGGTTGCAAGGTCTTCAACTTAAGTAGAGTATTGAGCCATGGTTATAAGTGCTTGTGAGGCTGATGGTTGCTTTATATGTTACAAGACTTGCAGATTGCTCCTCCTCAACCAATAATACTCTACTGTGGCAATCAATCAGCCATTCATATAACTACAAACCCTGTACTTCATAAAAGAACAAAGCACATAGAAGTTGATTGCCATTCAGTCAGAGAAAAGGTTCAAGGTGGCTTGCTGCACTTGCTTTCCATTCCTACCGGTTCTCAAATTGCAGACATACTAACCAAGCCTCTATCTCCTCTCATGTTCCCCCATTTACTCTCCAAGCTTGGGATGTTAAACATCGAAATCCCAGCTTGTGGGGGCCTGGTAGAATTAAAGGAAGGAATTCACCATTCTATCACTCAAACCGAAGAAAATGACACCAAAGAAAAGCTAGAATAATGTCTTAAACTGTTTCTACTTGTCTTAGTCTATTGTGCATGTTTTACTTTTATATTAAAGGCCCATTTCATTAGTTTCTATTTTATGTTTATTAGTTTGGAGCTGGTTGTTATTTTAGTTACTCCAACTAACATAAGTTTCTATAAATAGATTTGTAAATCAATTATCCAATTCATCAAAAATAATAAGAAGTATTATTCAGTACTGCTTTGTCTTCAATATTCCTTTTCTTTTTCGTTCTGAATATCAAGCAAGGTGAGATACAATGTTTAACATTATAAGCTTTAGGTTTATTCTTAACACCCTTTATGTATTAAATTAAATTAATATTTTATGTAAAGAAATATTGGACATCATGTTCACTTTCTCAACAATCACCAAACTGGGTCCTTAAGGAAAGGCAATTGTTTCCGGATTCTTTACGGGAATGCAACAAGTGTAATGGGTTTTTTTTAATTTGGGATTTACTATTTTTTAAATCTTGAATATAATGATTCTAATATAATAAAATAAGAATATAGATACATACATGGATTTATGTTTATGATTATTCTTTAGTATACCTTTAAAGTGTTTGTATAATAATTTTCTTCAAGCAAATCCTGGATTTCCTCAAGAGAGATTCATTGAGAAGGGAAAAATATTTTATGATTTGGTGTATTAAAGTTCATAATCATTCATGATGTTTTAACATATATGGTTCATATTATCCTATACGGGTCAATATAAGTATGTACTCATTAAGCACATTTCAGTTTCCATAAGTGACATGAGTTGTCAAATTTACACTACTTATTTTGTAATCGCTTAAATAAATAGCTATGATAATTATATTAAAGTATATGATATAACAATCTCATAATTGAGATTCATATATATTTTCATCAAATAATTATCTCACATATTCATTAGGCATATGTATTCTATTTATCTTTGGACTTCTCTTTATTACAATCTGGTTCATCTTATATATTAACGACGAAACCATCATGACTTTCATGACAATCATGCACGACTCGACCATGATTATCATCATATTAATATACATAATGAAATTGACGAAATATGGATGAGTGACATGTAAATTACATGCATGCAATGTGATATCAAACATTTATATTTACAATTTGTCATTCTTTAGTCTTTAATGAGATCAACCCAAAATCTTCAATTGTAATTAACACAATAGTTACATACAAAAATACATAAGTAAACCATAAGTCTATCATGCTTAAAACTAGTATAAAATGTCCAAAGTGAACCATAAAAGATATAGGCTCATACTAAACTAAATGTACCCCAACAACACCTTTAAGAGTAATGTGCTCATGAAAGACCTTAGGTATTACACCCTTAATCAATGGTTCATCTAACATAAAATTTATTCATATATGTCCTATGAAAAATTGTCTATTTTAGCACTTTCTTTAACAATTAGAAACTTGATGTCAATAAATTTTTACTTTGTAGAACTCCTATTGTTGTTGGAGTAAAGAAGTGCTGATTTATTGACATGATAAATTTCAATGGTCATTCAATGCAATCTACCACACATAAGCCATTGATAAAAATCTATAATCATATCTCATGGTCAAATGTCTCAAAATAAGACATGAACTCCACAACCATGGTTTAAAGAGCTTTGAGTGTCTATTCAACAGACTTCCAAGAAATAACGCATCCAACCAAGATAAATACTTATCCAAATGTGGATCTCTTGTTGTCTTGACATCTATAAATATCAGAGTTAGAGTACTCAATGATCTCTAAATTGTCAGACTCCCGATAAATCATTATGTACTTCTTTGTTCTCTTCAAGTAACGCAAGACATGTATGATTGCTTCTTGATGATGCATTCAAGTATTGTTCAAATATCTTCCCAAAACTCCCACGAAAAATGCTATGTCAGAATGTGCATAAACTTGATCTTAGACTTCATAATATAGATGCATATGGAATCTTTTATATATCATATCTTTCCAGGTCACTTTTGGGGCACTATTCAAGACTAAAATTTATTCTCTTAGCTATGGGTCTAACTCCTACCTTACTATCTTTCATGTTTAGTTTATGTAGGATTTATCAATATAACTCTCTTGTTACGACTTTAGGATACATTGAGAGGTATCTCTTGTATCTGAATAGTGAACACAAAAGAAATTTGCCTAAGATCTTTCACTTCACAATTTTTTGTTAAAAATGCTTGCTCTCTTGAAATATTACTATATGGTTGTTGGCAAGTGGTATATCATCGAACTTGTGGTTCACACAAGCATCAACTTTATTTGCCTCAAAATCATATGAGGTGATGACTTGATGAAACTTGAGATGCCATTGATGAAAAACTTGTTTAAGACCATAGATGAATTTCTTTAATTTACATGTCATAGACTTTGAGTCAATTGGCATAATTTTCTGGTCGCACCATATAGATCGTTTCTTTAATATCACCATTTAGAAACACTGTCTTGACATCCATATGATGGATTTATAAACAAAATGAACTAATAATTTGTCTTTATAGTTAGTATATTCTTTTTTAGTGCAGCCTTTAGCAACTAGACAAACTTTATATCTCTCAATATTATCATTTGAATCCTTGTTAGTTTTCAATATCCATTTGCATCCAATAGGTTTCATGCCTTCAGGTAATTCATTAAGATGCTAAATGTCATTATCATGCATTGACTTTATCTCATCTTTCATGGCATAAACACACTTTTCAGAGTGAAAACTATGCATTGCTTGACATAAGTTGATTGGATTGTCATCTAAAAGTGATGTCTTCCTTATGTTCATAAGAAATACAATATAATAATCAAATATTGGATTTTTTTCTCTTTCTCTAGTAGATGTCCTTAATGTCACTTGCACTTTTTGAGCTTGTTGATTTATCTCTGTTGGTACTTGAGGAAGAACCTCATTATTGTCTTGTTCTAGAATATTGTTAGAAACAAAATTCTGAATATTATCTTGTATTATGGAAGTTGTTCCTTAAATGGTAATAGGTACACGAACTTCATCATTGTTAGTCATAGGTTCTTCTACAAAGACAACATTTCTTATGTTCTTTTCCTTCCCAAATTGAACTTCTTTAACAAATCTCGCATTTCACGTCTCAAAGAAGAGTACTTAAGTGAGATCATTAAATTTACAGCCACGGGAGCGTCAGCACAGCCAACAAAATAGTACCTAATTGGTCTTGAATCCATTATTCTTTCATATGGCCCATAATGTCATGCTTTAGATCGAAAGCCCATAGTATGCAAGTGTTTAATGCTTAGCCTTTTTCCAATCCAAAGGTCTTATATGGTTTTTGTTAGCTACTTTACTTAGCACCCTATGAAAGATGTAAATTATGATCTTTAAGATTTCTCCCCGAAGAGACTCTAGTAAGGAAGAATATTTGATCATACTTCTCACTATACCCTTAAGAGTTTAGTTTCGTTGTTCAATAATATCATTCATGCTAGATTTGCCTGGTATGGTATACTATAGAACAATTGTGAAGGACTTTGGATGTTGTTCTACCGATCGATCATATCTGATATAGTGTTCACCATCTCAGTTAGGTTTAATAAGTATTATTTTCTTTATAAGTTGAAGTTCACATTCACCATTTAAAAACTTGAAAATGTACAAGGATTAAGACTTCTGATGGATACGATATAGGTAACCATACATAATGCAATTATCTAGGATTGTAATACAAAAATGTTGTGTGTTCTAAGAGGATATAGATATGAACCACATATATCTGTATGTATTAGTTCTAAGATGTTTTTAGCTTATTCGACACATAATTTCCTTTTTGTATTCATTTTATGAATTCAACACATGCTTCAAAGTCTGATAAAACCATTAGGTGAAGAATTTCATCTGAAACAAGTCTTTGAATTATTTGTTTAAGTATATTACCTAAAAGCTTATGCCATAAGGTGATTGATTTGTCATTTTATTTACATTTCGTATCATGTGAATTTATTTGCAGTATTTTATTATTGGAACAAAAAACCTCAAATATGTACGTATTATCAATTAAAGAACCAAAACCAACAACATTTGAATTTTGGTATAGGCTAATTTTATTATTTACAAAAGAACAAGAAAAAATAAATTTGTTCAAGCTAGAAATACTAATTAAATTCCGCCTACAAGACGATACCAAAAAGCTCAAATAAATCTAAATAAAATCAAGTTCTTAAATCTAGTCTAAAAGTTCCAAAAACGACATCAATTACAACCTTTTTTTTCCACGGCTAACAAAGATGAATCTTTCATCATCACTTTGTGTAGGTTTCAAAGACAATCCTGCATATTGATACTTATGTGAGCAATAACAACAGAATCCATCCACCAATTATCACATATAAAAAAGTAAGTTGTATTCACATAAGATACCTAACACAATATCAATTTCTAGAATTTTAATTGGGGAATTACCATTTCCTTAAGAATTAGGATCAAATTTCATGATTCTCATATAATAAAACAAGAATATAGATACATACCTATCCATGTTCATGATCTTTCTTTGTATGCCTTTTAGAATGTTGGGAGAATGATATTCCTCAACCAAATCCTGAAATTCCTGAAGGGACCTACGTTTTCTCTCTAATAAGGATAACGAAAATTTGTTATGTGATTTGGTGTATTATGAACTATAAACATTCCCAAAATATTAATATATAGTGTTTTCATTATCTACTATGAACCAACATGGATATCTACCCATTAAACACATTAATTTTTAGAAATCATATGTTTACAATACATTAAATAAATATCAATATAATTATATTAAAATATATAATACCCAAATATTAATTATAAATTATAAATTTCTAATAAATGTGGTCACAAACTGGAGCTTATCTAGGGACTACGGTCTCAGAAAGTCTTTAATTAGTATTCTTAGTGACTTAAGTAACTTAGTCGAAATGATTTGGTTGGGTCTTTAAAGTTTAAACCCATGTTATTGTCTCAAAAGTTTTAATTTTCTTTCTTTTTGGACTTCGCCTCCTTTCCTCCACCAAAGCTTCGAAAATGGCAATAAGTATGTAAATTTTTTAGATAAAAAGAAAATTTTGTTTGCCTATAAACGAAATGAAGTATTTTATCTAAAATACTTTACATTTTTCGTTAAAAACACAATATTTTTTTACGAGGTTATTTATATTATAGGGTTTTCTAGTACAGGTTACTTGGAATATAGTTGTTTTTTGGAGGAGGGTGCAGATTCAAATTATGCGGGCAGAGAGGACAACTGGACTCAGTATTAGAATTTTAATTCTAATTTACACAAAAAAAATATGAAATTGGAATTGGGAGGTCCAATTCTGAAATAACAATTTAAATTACTTAGATCACAAAAATTTAATTCCAGTCCACAAATGAGATTAGTGACTTTGAAAAGATAAAATCAGCGAAATATTATACAATACTTAAGCATGATAATCAATCAGTTAAAAGCTGTGATTAATAACCATAACGACATGCCTTGACCTTGGCAAGATAGAACTTCACCTCACCTAGACTTTAATTCATTTAAAAAACCATGCAAGATTATAGTCCTAGACATAAGATTAGCATGGCGTATATGCCGCATTAGAAATTTTTCAACATGATCAACAGGCTCAATTTTATCATAATATTCCGTAGTTAATCATTATATCAAGCTCTATTGTTCAAGGAAGAACATGCGAACTAGCCAACTAAGGGAAACTAACTCATTTGGAAAGTATAAAACAGTCATGTGTGATGTTTAAAGAAAAATATATATCCAACTCTTTTATAATTTTTTTATGAATATATACTAATGACTTTGAATGGAAACTTAACTGAATTTTATAATAATTTTTGTCATTAACTAGTCCATTATGATTATTAAAAACACTTCAATATCCATTAAGACCGTGAATTCAGAATTAAAATATATTATAAGTGAAATAAAATGTGGTTATTGATTAGCACCCAGTTATTCCTCCTCGCATTATATATTTTGTCCAAAAGGAAGCTCAGGAGTTACAAGATTAATGCTTCCTAGTCGTTGGATATAATGCATAATCAATTATTTGCTGATAATCCATGTGTATCTAATTATAGGGCATAGAATAAGTATCATTTTCTACCATTTGTACCTCACTAACCTTTTGACCTCACCAAACTTTTGACCTCACCATAAAACACCATTCATGAAATCCATGGGAGGTAGAATAATACTAAGTGGTGGCCGTGATGCAATTCCAATTCTTGGGAATGGAAATATGAAGGCAACAATTCCTTCTTTGTTTCGATCAGGTCCTCCTTTGACAGCCATAGACAGGTTCTTATGGGGTCAACAACAACAACAACAGCAACCTCATAATAATGTTGCAAGGAACACTCATGCAATTGTTTTTGATGATGAGTTCTACAAGGTTGCTTGCTCTGGTGGTGGTTCAACCTTTAGGTTTGTGTGGCCTAATTACACTCAAGAAGGGAGCTTCTATGATGAAATCATTGCAAATGAAGAAGCTTTGAACTGGGAAAACCACTTCGCCACAACTTGTCAGAATGAAAATGTCCTTGCTTTAAGGAAGAATATGAAGGTGGTGAGGAGAAAGCCTAAGAATGGGTCATCTATGTTTTTGATCAAAGGACAGTGGACTGCTGAAGAAGATAGGTTGGGTATAGTGAACTCTTTTGCTTAATTGATTCTTGTAATACTGTACTAAATTTTAATGAAATATTTTATTTGTTTTTATAATTGTAGGAAACTTTTGAAGTTGGTGAAGCAACATGGTGTAACAAAATGGTCTCAAATAGCTGAGAAGTTGGAGGGAAGGGCTGGTAAGCAGTGTAGAGAAAGATGGCATAATCATTTGAGGCCTGATATTAAGGTTTGTCACTATAAATTCTTGCATTTTATGCTAATTTCTGTTCATGTTCTACATATGTTTTATTTTATTTACAATAAATCTCAGAAAAAAATTGAAAACCTTAAGCCCAGCCCTAAGTGGAAGGCCAGAGGAGTGATAACATAGGGTCAATAACAATGGGGGTTTAGCTCCAGATAATACAAGGAGATAAGTTGTTAGTTTTTTATACGCAAATACTAATTTGTTACTATTTGTACTGCGTAATACTGAATTTTTTCTTCTCTTTTCTTGAATTCTAACCACCCTAAAAAAGTCACTATGCATGCTAAGCATAACAAATCTATCAATATTAAAATCTAATGATTAATCAAATTTATTTGATCTTATATAAATTTCAGATTCTTTAATAAAAATTGAAGATTCTTCAAATTCCTAATATCTCTTAATAGTTCAATGTAGATCAGATTAATAATCAATTTTATTTGGAATGGTTTGTATTAGGAAAAATGGTATGCATAGGTAATTCCATCATTCTAAATATATTTTTAAAATAATCAACACATGATGGATATATGTCATGGTGATTTAAGTACATTTTTTATTGTCTGCGGATCTAAGTTCGAGTATTGGCTTCCTCTTATTTTTTTAAATTAAAAATTCACAAAATGTTTTCATAAATTAAGGGCCCGTATATATTTTGCCGTCCCAAAAAATGTGAAGGAAGCTACTTCTTAGGTGGTAAGTTTAAATATTCAACCTGCATATCTTCACTTCAAAATTTGATTACAAATTAGAATTCAACAAGATCACCTTCAAATCTATATTTCCTTAAATTAAATATCCAGACTTAGATTCAGATTTGTAAGTACCTTAATGTTTTTATCTCCATGATGATTAATCTACAAAATATTTTAACGTTTTTTTAATTTTTATATATATCTTCTTAATTGCTAGCGTAAATTTCTTTTCTTGAAGATCACGATATGTTGATATTGGCATCTTCACTGGTGTATATACTTGCTTACCAAGGAAAAGAGTGCCGTTTTCATAATCAACCACTCATATTTTTCATATTGCACTGTTTACATATTGCTTCCTTTAACAATTTCTTGTTTTCCTCTTTAAATCATGTGACACTTTCAGTGATGTATGATACTTTCTTGCCAAAGAAAACTGTCATTTTCGTAATCAATCATTCATATATTTCCTGTTGTACTGTTTACATATTGCTTCCTTTAACAATTTCTTGTTTTCCTCTTTAGATCATGTTTACATCATTAATACTACGACTGTTTCCTTCTAATTTTTGGCTAAGTAATGTTTTCTTTTCACATTAAATCACACTATATAGTAACATTTGCCTCCAATTATTCCATTCCTTGTCTTCAGGTTCGTGTGGGAAACTTTTTGTTCTTATAAATATATAGAAAATTGTTCATTGATAATCTAGTTTGTATCCAGAAAATGCCAAATATTTTGTAGAATATTATAAACTATCATGTTCTATGGCTACTTAAACTTGTTGCAGAAAGATAGTTGGAGTGAAGAAGAAGAGAGGATCCTGGTAGAAACCCATGCAAAGGTTGGAAATCGTTGGGCAGAGATAGCAAAGATCATTCCTGGAAGAACTGAGAATGCCATAAAGAATCATTGGAATGCCACTAAAAGGAGACAGAACTCAAGGAGAAAGAACAAAAGGCCAGCTACCTCAAATGGAAAGCCACAACCAACAATTCTTCAAGACTATATCAAACACAAGACTCTTACCACTCCTTCTACCTCTACCACAGAAACCTCTGAGGAAACTGCAGCTGCAGCAGCAAGCCAATTAAGCCTCTTGTTATCTCAACCTTCTGAGTCTGTGACAACTGAAAATAATACCTTATCACCACCATTCACAGAGGAATCACATGATGATGAGTTACTCTTCATGCAAGAACTTTTCAAGGAGAATAACTTTCAGACCCAGCAACATGTTAATGTTGCTGAAAGTGTTAATCACTCCAAGACTGAGGGTTATTATTGCCAAACTAATAATAATGGTAATCAGGTTCATACTGTGACCGAGTTTGGGTTTGTCAATTCCAACCCAAACCCTAACCCAAACAACAACATGGTCTATGATGAGACTCTCATTTCTAGAAAGACTCCGACCAATTACCTTGATCTCTATGTCTCACACTTGCTGAATGGTGCTGCAAGTTCTTCTTCATCAATTTTCTGCGATTATGGTAATAAGAATCTTAACACTGATTTGAAGCTGGGGGATGATCAAGACTTCTCAGAAGGAAAAAGAGAGATGGATTTGATAGAGATGGTTTGCTCCAAAAGTTATAATTTCTACTAGCAGCTTCTGATCTCATGAATCTGAAATTAGGTTTTGCTTTAGTCATGGGTTTGTTTTTCCACTTTGGAATAAGCATGTTGGTTAACATTTTGGTTAATATCTTACATGAGAAATAAATTTGATGTCACACCATGTTAGGCTTTTGTCTAATGGTGTGACTTCAATAGGGTTTGGGGTGCTAATTTAGTTGTTTCTTGTCTTATTTTGAACAATTGGTTGCTTTGTCATTATGGTTAAACTGCATTGTTATTTGCGGTGCATTTCATTTACTATGTCTTTGTCATTACTTGCTTAATTCTTCTGAATTTAAAATTCTGAAAATAAATGTAAAAAGTTCCCAATAATTTCTTACGTTTATTCTAATTTAAGGGCAAATACTATTGACATCCCATTAAAAATTCAATTTTAAGAAATATAATTGGAATATGATGCATTGTTTTATTTTGTGACCTAAATTATGCTAATTGCACACAAAAATAAATTTACATAACTTAGTAATTTACTTTCTAATTCACGAAAGTATAGCAAAAAGTTTTTTCAGAGTAAGTGTTAGATGCCTCTCATTACTATGCCTTAAAAGAATTTTATGACAATTTTATGGCTCTCTTTAAGGGCAT
>NC_032024.1:10465598-10465995 GCF_001865875.1 Lupinus angustifolius
CTCATCCTGATCCTCATCCTCTTCCTCCTCCTCATGCTATCCTTATCCTCCCCCTCATCCTCATCATATCCTCATTCTCATTCTCGTCCTCATCCTTTCCTCTTCCTCATCCTCATCATCCCCCTCATCCTCCTCTTGATCCTATCCTCATTCTTATCCTCCCCCTGTCCTCATCCTCATCCTCCTCCTCATCCTATCCTTATCCTCATCCACATTCCCATCCTCATCCTATCCTCATCCTCAACCTCTTCCTCATCCTCATTCTACTCCTCATGCTATTCTGATCCTCATTCTTGTCCTCATCCTATCCTCATCCTCGTCCTAATCCACATCCTATCCTCATCCTCATTCTCATCCTAATCCTATCGTCATCCTCATCCTAACCTCATCCTCTTCC
>NC_032024.1:10466095-10467580 GCF_001865875.1 Lupinus angustifolius
AACAATCATCATAATTGAGTCAATAACCCCCTCAACTGTTAGATGCCTCTCATTACTATGGCTTAAAAGAATTTTATGACTATTTTATGGCTCTCTCTAAAGACATTTTGTGTCACTTTTATGGCTTTGTTTCCAAGCATCCAATGCTTGGAATCCAAGATACCAAGACTTTGCTTGCCTATAAAAGGACACATATAGAGAGCTTCAAAATCATCTTCACAACACACAACATCTCTTTCATTTACACATATATTGTGAGTGCATTCTTGGAGAGAATTCTTGTTCTACTTGAGAGAGTATTTGTGAGAAAACATATTGTCATTTGTCCTCATCATTATAAGAGGATTTCTTGTACTCTTCTTTTTTACATAGTGGAATTTTGCTCTTGATCGCCCGTGGTTTTTTTTCCTCTCACACTGAGGGGTTTTTCCACGTTAAATTTTGTGTGTTATTTTCTTTATCCTTTACTTGCTTCTCTTTTGTTCTCAATTGATTCAATCCTGTGCTTCCGCATTGTGCTCTAACCTTAACAGTAAGATTTTTCATATAAAGGCACAATTGCATACTTATAATACCTTCTTTACTTGTTGGGTGGCCTTGAGTGCCATGGATGTGTGTGCGGGTGTGGGTATCAAAGTGTTAACCCAACTACGTAAGCTATAAAATCGTTGAAGTGCTACAGAAAGAAAAAGTGTTCCTTGAGGTGCAACCTTGGAGAAGCCTTGAGTGAACACTAATGTAATTAAGGAAATGCTTATAAAACTTTAGAAAGTGTAAAAGCTTTAACCGAAATCCTAAACCACAAAAGTCTTAATGTTCAAAATATGTATGGGATGTACTCTGATAAAAAAATATGATAACTTGTATGATTATTATACTACTTACAATACTACTAAAGATGTATGGGATGTACTTGTTGGAAGAATTTCTTCTCTATCTATAATCCATAGATTGAATGCGGAAGTCCTTATGATCATAGTTTCGTTCCGATAACCCAATGCTTATGCCCATACATAAACCCTTATGGAACGACCATGATCGAGACCAAAGAAACCTCAAATGATCTCATGGTGAAGATGAAGAACATACCTTGATTAGCCATATGGAATCTCGAAGATATGAGGGTGTGATGATCTTCCAGATGTTAGGGCATTTGATGGTTTTCCTTATGCTTCTCTATAGGGGAATGAGAGAGCTCAAAAGCTTGAGTATGTGTCTTGTGTGGAGAGATGCCTTATGGTTGCCTTATGTATGACTTGATAGTGTTTATCCTTATGGATAACACTATCCTAATCCACCTTTATTCTCCTTAACCTTACACTTGAAAACCTGTTGCTATACAAATGGGGACCATAACCCATAAAAGTAACCCCGAAGCAGTTACTACTTAAGTTGCAATAATTCTGATTCAGTCCCTTCATCAAATCAGAAATTGCCTGAAGGTATCTACACTTATATTATTTCATGACACATATGCCCTTAGCC
>NC_032024.1:10467680-10471131 GCF_001865875.1 Lupinus angustifolius
GCTTTACAGTCCTGCATGCCATATCTTTTAAGTACCTTTTCTATATAGCTCTTTTGTGATAATCCAAGAATACCTCGAGATCTGTCTCAGTGTATCTGAATTCCTAATACAAACGAAGCTTCACCAAGATCCTTCATTTCAAAATTACTGGTTAGAAATGACTTGGTTTCTAACAAGGTACCCACATTATTAGTGGCAACCAGTATGTCATCCACATACAAGAGCAAGAAAATAAACGCGTACACACTTGAGCATACATAAGACTCCCTACAGCAGATGCGTAAGGGATCTTTTGCATTTCCCGAATTTCCAGATTTCCTTTAGGGCATTGATTGAGATTAAATTTGTCTCCCTTAGCAACTGGAGTATCCATTGCTTTACAGTCCTGCATGCCATATCTTTTAAGTACCTTTTCTATATAGCTCTTTTGTGATAATCCAAGAATACCTCGAGATCTGTCTCAGTGTATCTGAATTCCTAATACAAACGAAGCTTCACCAAGATCCTTCATTTCAAAATTACCGGATAGAAATGTCTTGGTTTCTAACAAGGTACCCACATCATTAGTGGCAAGCAGTATGTCATCCACATACAAGAGCAAGAAAATATACTTGCTCCCACTGAACTTGTGATACACACAATCTTCAACTGAATTCATCTCAAAACCAAAAGAGAGAATCACCTCATGAAATTTGTGGTACCATTGACGAGACGCCTGTTTTAGCCCATAGATGGATTTTGTCAATTTGCAAACCATATTCTTTCGGTCTCCCGTTACAAAGTGTTCTGGTTGCACCATATAAATCTTTTCATTAATGTTTCCATTTAGAAAAGCTGTTTTGACATCCATCTGACGAATCTTCAAATCATAATGTGCTACAAGAGCCATGATTGTCCTAAGAGAGTCTTTCGTTGAAACTGGAGAGAATGAAACCGGAGAGAAAGTCTCTTTATAGTCAATCCCTTCCTTCTGAGTAAAACCCTTAGCTACAAGACGTGGCTTATACCTCTCCATATTACCATTAGAATCCCGCTTGGTCTTAAAAATCCATTTGCAACCAATGGGTTTCTTACCTTCTGGTAATGGGACAAGTTCCCAAACTTTATTGTCTTGCATGGATTTATACTCCTCTTTCATTGCTTCAATCCACTTTTCCGAATTGGAACTTTGGATGGCTTCACGAACGTTTAATGGATCATTATCTATTAAGCCATCACCCTCATGTTCAAGGAGAAAGCAAATGTAGTCATCTGGAATTGCATTTCTCCTTTCTCTAGTGGATCTACGCAAAGCTATTGGCTCTTGCAACTCTTGTCCATGTTCTTGAGGGTTTTGAGTTTGTCCTTCATGAATTACTAACTCACCTTGAGCAGGGAAGGTTTCATCAGCTATGTCTTGAGGATGTTCCAAATTTGCTTCATCAAAAACAACCATATGAATCGCATCTAGAATAGATACGAATTCTTCCTCTAAGA
The DNA here is from genome assembly GCF_001865875.1 of Lupinus angustifolius. NCBI lineage: Eukaryota > Viridiplantae > Streptophyta > Magnoliopsida > Fabales > Fabaceae > Lupinus > Lupinus angustifolius. The sequence continues at coordinate 10,469,157 of NC_032024.1, forward strand.
CAAAATTTCTAACCTTATCTGCCCCCTCAAACTCAATATCCTCAAAGAACGTGGTTGTACCCGTCTCAAATATGGATTTTAAATTTAGGTCATAAAATTTATAGCCCCTTGATTTTTCAGAGTAGCCTAGAAAGTAACTGCTCACTGTACGAGAGTCCAATATCTTTTCATGAGGCCTATAAGGCCTTGCCTCAGCTAGACATCCCCACACATGAAAATGCTTTAGACTAGACTTTCGCCCAGTCCAATGCTCATAAGGTGTTTTAGCAGTTGCCTTAGTTGGCACCCTATTAAGAATATAAGCTGCAGTCTTAAGCGCCTCTCCCCAGAGTGATTCTGGTAAGTTAGAGTGACATATCATACTCCTTACCATATCCTTAAGAGTCCGATTTCGCTTTTCAGACACACCATTCATGCTAGGCGATCCTGGCATGGTGTACTGTGGGACCATACCACATTCCTCTAGGTATTTGGAAAAAGGCCCTAGACGTTGTTCACCTGAACCGTCATATCTACATTAGTATTCACCACCACGGTCAGATCTGACGCACTTAATCCTTTTGATGAGTTGATTTTCAACTTCAGCCTTAAAAGTTTTGAACACGTCCAGTGATTGAGACTTTTCATGAATAAGAAAAATGTATGCATAACGAGAATAATCGTCTATGAATGATATGAAGTACTGTTGACCATTCCAGGAAGTCGTAGGGAATGGCCCACAAATATCAGTATGTATCAATTCTAAGACGTCCGAAGCTCTATATGCATCATATTTCGATTGTTTGTTCTGTTTTCCTTTTATGCATTTGACGCAAACATTAAGGTTTGTGAAGTCAATGGAATCCAAAATCCCATCTGACACAAGACGCTCAATTCTCTTTTGAGAAATGTGACCTAGGCGCTTGTGCCATAATGCACTTGAATTATTATTTTCAATTTTACGTTTAGTACCACGTGATACCACATTCAGGGTTTTGCTATAATCACCTATAGTATTCAGCATATACAGATTGTCATTAAACATTAGTGCACAAGTTCCAATAACATTTGAATTTAAAGACAATTGAACTGAATTGTTTCCAAATGAACAACAATATCCAAATTTGTCCAAATAAGAAACAGAAATTAAATTCCGTCTAAAAGACGGTACAACAAAAGTGTCTTTCAAATCCAAATAGAAACCAGTACATAATAACAACCTAAAATGCCCTATACCTTCCACTTATACCGATTTTCAATCGCCAACGTAGATGTATCTTTCAACATAATTAGGCTTTTGGTAGCTCAGGCAACCCTGCATTGAAACGCTGATGTTAGAAGTTGAACCAAAGTCTAACCAAAGGTGTTTCTAGGTACTGAAGTTAAATTGACCTCAAAACAGATCAAAGTAAGAAATGTACCTTTCTTAGCACGCCAGACGTGATACTTTATACATTTCTTCTTTTGATGTCCAGTTCCTTTGCAAAAGTAAGAGACATCATCCTGCTTCTGTTTCTTTTGCACTGGACCCTTAGCAGCTTCATTCTTGGGCTATGAAGTGATTTTCCTTTTCCCTTGTCTTTAGAGGTACTAACATAATGGGCACTTTCAGTCCCTTCTCGCTTCAGTCTTTCCTCTTCTTGCGCACAAAATGAATTGAGCTCATTTAGAGTCCATTTCTCGCTTTGACAGTTATAAGAAATCTTAAACTGACTGAATTGTGTAGGAAGGGAAAGCAAGACCAAATGTATAAGTAAGTCTTCCGACACCTCAAGCTTAGGGGCCTTAAGTTTTGAAGCAATGTTGGACATTTCCATAATGTATTCCCTTATGTTTCCCTTGCCTTGATACCTCATGGAAATCAAGTTCTATAACAGAGTACTTGTTTCCACCTTATCGCTATTTGAAAAACGGTTTTCAATCTCAGCAAGGAAAGCTTTGGCACTGTTTATCTCATCTGAGATTGTACCCCTAAAGACCTTTGGAATGCCGCACT
>NC_032024.1:10471231-10490717 GCF_001865875.1 Lupinus angustifolius
TAGTCTAGATCCATGCAGCCAAGAACAATTTCCATGTTTTCTTTCCAGTCCTTAAAGTTTTCACCATTAAGGACCGAAACCAAATTCAAATTCACAGATATAGAAGCAATTGATGTAGCTGAATTAGACAAAAGACAAAATATTAAAATATGCTCACAACTTAAATTATCAATGTGCTTTAAACAATGATATGTCCAAATCAAGATACCTAGTACACCATTAATATCCAGTCTTTGGACAGTGATACTAACTGCAAGTGGTACTCTTGTTGTAGTGATCAAACACTTATAATAAGGCATGTCACCTAACGAATCCCTCTTTGAATTGATTCATTAGTCATATGTATAAAACAATTTAGAATTATAACATGTTTATCATCACACGTGTGTATGATCTTCGACCAAATATTAACTTTCCTTTGAGCCAGCTAATACTCGCATGAATAATCATACACACTTACACCTAATATTCCTTATGAGTTATATCCATGAGATAGGTCACTTTGGCGACATTTCACTTCAATTGGCTCATTTGAAATAACAGACAACCTTAATGGACAACCAAATAACAATTAAAAAACCAATGTACCAAAGCCCCATAAACTTTATCGTACTCTCGCTTGGGCGAGGTACTCTCGCTTGGGCGAGGTACATTCGATTGGGCAAGCTACTCTCGCTTGAGCACAATAGAAGCCGATGCTTCTGTTTGGCTCTCGCTTGAGCGAGCCTAATGTCGCCCGTACACTCGCTTGGGCGAGGATCTTCTCGCTTAAGCACAATAGAAACCAATGCTTCTGTTTAGTTCTCGCTTGGGTGAGCCACTCTCTCTTGGGCGATACACTCTCGCTTGGGCGAGACACTCTCGCTTGAGCGAGAACACTGCGACAGAACATGAACATTGCGATTTCTGCATCGCTGTTCTTCGAAAAATTACCCAAAAATTGAAGAAAATAGCAAAAAAACAATATTCATTCATTTCAAATCTATCTATATTCATATGAAAAAGCATGAATGTCTATCCTAATCGATCCATGGCATAAATGAAAACACCAAAGCCCTAAATCAATTCAGATTTTGGGGAAGAAAAGCAAGAACCCTAAATTTCACTCATGAATCAAATTGGGGTGGCTCTGATACCACTTGTTGGAAGAATTTCTTCTCCATCTATAATCCATAGATTGAATGCGGAAGTCCTTATGATCATAGCTTCATTCCGATAACCCAATGCTTATGCCCATACATAAACCCTTATGGAACGACCATGATCCAGATCAAATAAACCCCAAATGATTTCACGGTAAAGATGAAGAACATACCTTGATTAGCCATATGGAATCTCGAAGGTATGAGGGTGTGATGATCTTCTAGATGTTAGAGCACTTGATGGTTTTCCTTATGCTTCTCTAGAGGGGAATGAGAGAGCTCAAAAGCTTGAGTGTGTGTCTTGTGTGGAGAGATACCTTATGATTGCCTTATGAATGACTTGATAGTGTTTATCCTTATGGATAACACTATCCTAATCCACCTTTATTCTCCTTAACCTTATACTTGAAAACCTGTTGCTCTACATATGGGGACCATAACCCATAAAAGTAACCCCGAAGCGGTTACTACTTAAGTTGCAATAATTCTGATTCAGTCCCTTCATCAAATCAGAAATTGCCTGAAGATATGTACACTTATATTATTTCATGACACATATGCCCTTAACCACCAAATTAATTACTGGAGATCATTTTATATTTTGGCTAATTAAATAATAGTCATAAAACAATTATAGAATTATATTTGTGACTCATAAATTGTCAGAAATTCTAACATTCTAACAGTACTCAGATAAAAAAATATGGTATCGTCGAGGCGGACAATAAAAATTATGTTACAAGCCGCTACCTTAAATATTAGATAATAGACGACATGTCAGTGGAGGTCTAATCTCATAAGATCCAGAAGATTGCTCGTGAAATTATATTAAATGGTATTGTTTTAAATGAACAATTTCAAGTAATTGTTATTATAGAAAGTTTGATTACTCGCATGAGCATTTAAGAATAGGCACAAGGCAGGACTAGAAATATGAAATGTTTGTTGCCTCACATGGCAATTGAACCCGTGGGCGTGGTCGTGAAGCAATCTGACAAACAATTAGAGAATCAGAATCACAATGTCAAAAATACCTATAATAGGAATTGGAATCCCATGTTGGATAAACAAAGAGTAAAACACACCTATAAGGGGTGAATTGGTGTAGCGGTTCACTAAAAATCCTTTTCTGGTTAATCGCGAATATTAAAAAACAGTCCAATATAATCGATTAACACAAAGAGTAATCGATTATGTACACAGTAATCGATTATTAACAGATAATAATCAATTATTCTGATTCTCGAAATCTTGAATGATATGGTTTCTTGCAAAACAATCTTTACTAAAAACAATCTTTACAGATTCAAATTACTTAATAACAGTATATCAAATATTAAATCAACAATGTTCAGATCAAGAGTCAATTAAGCAACATAAAAAATCAACAACGAAATATGTAAAACTGAATTGTAGAGATAAATGATAAAAGAGTGTGCCAAAGAATTTTATTCTGGTTCGTTTCGGATCCACTTGCAAACTACAACTAGGTCTCCCCTTCTGATCTCGGTAGATTTTCTTCACTATGGAATCAAATGTATTCTACAAACACACTTCCAATCACTCTACAAATGTTTCTTTCTCGGCCCTAGAGTCTCTCACATCAGTATGACCTCTAACCCATCTCTTTAGGATACTCAACACCTACTCACGGTATAGCCCCAGCTGATTATCACTCCTAACCAAGATCTTTGTAAACTGTTAAGATACAAAACCTAACCTCAGCTAGATTCTAACTCTAATTCTCAACAACCTTGAGAATATTAATTCACTAGGCTAAATAAAAATAAATCCGAGTAATATGCACCTTGAATATGCTAATACACCACTAAACTCAGAACTAAACCGAAAGACATAAATCTCACAAGAACCCTAAATTCTGATGAAGATTAACACAAGGTTTTTGTGAATATGCACTCTAATAAAAAGAATATTAAAATTCAATCTCTTTTCTCTCTTGAAATTTAAAGAAACACTAACTCTAATCAATAGAAGATTTCGCTCAGAGAATTCTAAGAAAATATGAAATTTGAAAACTAAGATTCTGGACCAATGAAAAGAAAAATGATTTTTATATAAAATTGTTTTCTCTTAGATCTAATTGATGATCTAAACTGGTAATTGATTATCGACTAGCTAAAAACAAGACATCTGATGGACATAATCGATTATTACTTTGGTAATCGGTTATTGATGTCAAGATATAAAAATATTTAGTTACTGAAACTCTGAATAATTAATTATTGCAATACCTAATCGATTATCAGATTCCATGACTAGATAATTGGTTATCACGTCATATTAATCGATTAACATAATTGAAATGTAGTTTCTTCGATGTAAAATGAATATCCTACATTTAGGCAATAAAAGTACTATTTTAGGCAATAAAATTATGTATGATTAATGCAATGTATGAACACTATCTAATCATGTATGGAATAATGGAATGTCTCATTTTAAGTAAGTCATTTTTAAGCCTTTCATGAGACTTTCATCCTAGGTTCACCTAACCTAGACTGAATCTAAGCAATCATCTTAGGACTTCTATAAAACATGAAAGTTTTCCCTAAGTCTATGATGACCTTGAGTTTTGGCATGTTCTTTGTAAAGTTGTCTTCATCTTCAAGATTTCATATAGTCATTATCTTCTTAAAGTCCTTGTCCTCATCAAAACCAAGTGAGTCATTCATACATGCAACCTTTTGACTCATTGCAATGTCATCCCGCCACAGTCCAAATTGAATGCAACAACCACTTGTTTGAAATGAGCTTGGGGAGTCATTTTTATACTTCAAATGTGGAAAATCAAGTCATATTAAACACAAGTTTAGGAACAAGCCATTAAATGGTCCTCCACAATCTAACCTGGTTGAAGAACCATTCATGGTGTTAATTTCCAAGGTCAATCTTGTCGATGGATCTGATGGATGGTGTCTAGACATTAGTCCCTCTCGTCATGTTTTTTATGATCATGCTATGTTCAAAACATACACTATGTAGCTGTAATTGGAAATGTAGAGTTGTAGTAAACCTATGAAAGATGGTTTATGTAGACTACATGGGCATATTTATACGTACAAGGATCCTCTATCCTAAGAAATTCCTGTCCCCATGTACCAAGCCAATGAAATCTTATAGAATAGCGTACAAATATTAATTTATATTATTATAAATTTTACTTTTAATCATATAATTTTTTTGATTGGATGGGAACACTAAATGGGACACCCAATGTGACAGGTGATCCCCATCCTATTAATACACTATTACTAGGAATGACGTTTTTGTCGAGAAATGGTATACTATTGATGGAATATTCAAACTAAACTTGATATGCATAATATATATTCTCTTCTTTGTATATTGAGTGAATTTAATAATTAGCATGTTAGGGTCTATCATATAAAAAACAAGTAGTTCAAAACATGAATAGTTTAGGATTAATTTCAAATGTATCAATAAATAATTTAGAAAAATGTAGCTTTTGGTGTCAAGGTAAAATAAGTAAAAGCTCACATAAATCGGCGGTTAGAGAATCCAAACATCTAGACTTGATTCACCTTGATATATGTGAACCTGATGGAACTTTAACCAGCAATGTAAAACAATATTTTATAAACTTTATATATGATTCCTTTTATTATAGTATTTTTTTTACATTATGAAAAATAGAAGGGAAGCTGTTGATATATTTAAGTTGTTTATGATAGAAAATTAAATTTAATTCAATAGAAAGATTAATTTTTTTTGTAGAGATAGATGCACTGAATATAATTTACCACGTTTAATGAAATGTATAAGATGCATGTAATTATACATGAAATAAACACTCCATATTGGCACGAAGTGGATAGTAAAACTAAAAGTAAAAACAAAACTTTTACAGTATTAGTTTTTGCTATCATGTTAAATTCCAGTATTGTATCTTTTTGGTGGGGACAAATTTTGTTAACATGTTATGTGTTAAACAAAGTCTCCAAATCTAAGAACATAAGTTCTCCATATGAAATCACAGAAAATTAACAATTATTTTTGTCTTATCTTTGAACATAGAGTTGTGTGGCTTATGTCCAAATCATGGACTCCGAGAGAATTTAACTCACATGGTGATGTTACCGTAACTTGGAACATTTCTGAATGGCACGAAATAATTCTTACTGATTGAGTCACAACCAGGTCGCTGTCTTTAATATGTTTGTTGTATTGTCAAAAAATGTGCAAGCATACTATCAACCACGTCGTCCCCAAGATAACACAACTCAGTTCTATGTTATTCGATTTCTTACTGGACTGCAAGAATTGATCTCGAGTACACCCGCAATATGACTATTAATACCAACTCTCGAAATACCCACAATATGGCTACCCATGCCAATTCTTTTCCCACAATCTAACTATTACTATTAGTCCTCGAAATTCCTACAATATGATCGTCTGTGTCAATTCTTAGCGCCATGGAAAGAAAGACAGAGAAGTTTGCCGAAAATGCTTCGACTGAGAGTATAAGGGAGACAGTAGAAGTTGAGTAAGAGCGTACTCAACTTGGGACAAGAAAATACAAAAGAGAAGATGTCTCTATTTATAGCTTAGACCTCCAATGACCATCTTCATCTAACGATCCAGATGGGAGATGCATCCCCAACGGCTAGATGATCCACGTCCCCAACGGCCACATTCCCAACAACAATATCCTTTACTCTCCATAACTCCTCCAACCATGTGATGACTCAGTCACACACGTGCCACATGTATGTTGCCTTGGTCAGCCACACGTCCTAGTCCAAGCCCAATCGTCCAAAAATAAAAACTATTATTTAAAAGAATGTTGGGCCCAAACCCAACACGAACCAATCCGAGCCAGCCAGACGATAGAGTAGGTGATGGTGGTGGTGTTGTGCACGCTCGCGTGTGTGGAAGGGTTTTGGTTGTATGAGTCCTCATCTACTCACAAAACCTATTGCACCCTTTGGGGAACACCCCAAGGTTGACATTTAAGACTTATAAAGCCTTTTAAACTAATTCCTCCATCCAGTATGGGATTTGGGAGTTTTATCATTTCACATCCCCAAATGTCCCCATTAACGACCATATAAATATGCATTTAAAACCATTAAAATTCATTTATATTCCAACAATCCCCCTCCTAAATTGAAAAATGATTTCCGAGACTTTTTATGTTCTCAATAAGATTGTGCGTAAACAAACATGTCATGCAACTTGAACCTCTACATAGTGAATAAGATCTACATTTTACTAGAGTGACTCATAGTCTTGAACTCTATCGCCAACATCAAACCACATAAAACATTTTCAAAGGTGTATTATGTAAAGCCCATGCGTTAAAGGCCATGAATGTCTATCCTAATATAGTGAACGCTCTAGAAATTTATGCCCTTAAATTTCATAGGAAGCAGCCACCACTTCCACATTCACATGAGTGAGTCTATCAAGAGTACTCTTGTAGTCTAGGTACTCCACTCCAATTTGAGTATAGTTCTCATTAAGAGTTTAAATCATCCTTACATCAACTGCAGAAATCATGCTTCTCATAATTTTATAGCATGTTCATTCTTATATCACTTCACAACTTGTTATTCTCAATTGAACATATTTCTTGGGATATCCAGTCAGTTAGGTCGGGTTACCATCATGAGTGATATTCGTTCTAAGGGCAATATCCCATACTTTTAGAAGTATTATGGACTTTCTCTCTTGCTAGTCATTTCGTCAAAGGATTTGCTAAGTTATTGTCAATGAGTACATAATCCACTCTAACAGCTCATGTAGAAATTAACTCTCTAACAATATTGTGCTTACGATGTGTTTGTCATTTCTTACCGTTGTAAAATTGTTCTCAATCTTTGAAATAGTCGTGGAACTATCCCAATGGATCAACACAACTTGTATCAATTTTTCCCATAGGAGAATCTCTACAAGCAAGCTTCTCAGTCAACTTGCTTCTTCACTAGATCTTGTTAGTGTTATTATCTCAACTTCCATTGTGGATTGAGTCAACATAGTATGTTTCTTTGACTTCCAAGAAACAGCTCCATCAGCTATGCTAAATATATAGCCACATGTTGCTTTGGAATCACATGAAAGAGTGTTCCAAATAACACCATTGAATCCTTCTAGGACAGCTAGAAACCTTCGCTTGTATGATCCAGGGTTCACTCTTTTCTTAAGGTATCTCATTACCCTTTCTATATCATGCTAATGCTCCATACTAGGTCTACTGGTAAACTTACATAGTAATCCCACAACATAGACAATGTCGGGTCTAGTGTAATCAGTTGCATACCAAAGGCTGCTAGTGATGCTAGCATACTCAGTTTGTCTTACACCTTCACCAATGTTCCTAAAAAGTTTTACATTTGGGTCATATAGTGTGCTAGAATGTTTACAATCAAAGTATTTATATTTCATTAAGATCTTCTCCACATAGTGAGATTGATCCAAACAAATTTCTTGTTTTGACCTAACAATATTTACACCAAGGATTACACTTGCCTCTCCAAGGTCTTTCATATGAAAGTTGTTACAAAACAAAGATTTCACATTATTCACAACATGAATGTTGGAACCAAATATGAGTAGGTACTCTACATAGAGACATATGATAGTGCAAGTACTAAATGCATTTGCCACTTTCACTCACCTTAAACCCACTGGAGACAACTAAATTATCAAACTTTTCATGCCACTGTTTAGGTGCTTGCTTAAGACAATACAACGACTTATCTAACTTTCAAACCTTATTTTCATGCCAATGGGTTACAAAACCTCCAGGTTGTTCCATATAGATTTCTTCTTCCAAATCACCATTTAAAAAAGTGGTATTAACATCCATTTGATGTACTACTAAATTGTCAAACTTTTCATGCCACTGTTTAGATGCTTTCTTAAGTCCATACAACGACTTATCTAACTTGCAAACCTTATTTTCTTGCTCACGGGTTACAAATTATTTAGATTGTTCCATATAGATTTCTTCTTCCAAATCACCATTTAAAAAAGCGGTCCTAACATCCATTTGATGTACTACTAAATCATGTATCGCAATGAGTGATATTAGTATTCTAATGGATGTTATTTTAGTCATAGATGAAAATGTGTTGAAGAAATCTACATTCTCCCTTATCTTGAAATCATTGGCTACACGTCGAGCCTTGTATTAATCCATTGTGTCATCGGGTTTCAGTTTCTTTTTTAATATTTACTTACAACCAATAGGTTTGCAACCAGGTGGTAATTCAACTAGAGAATCCATCTCATTATTTATAGCCTCATTTCATTAATCAACATCCAAAGAAGTCAAAGCTTTTTGGAGAGTTGAAGGATCCTCCTCTAATGTATAGACCATATAATCAGGTCCATACTTCTTCTAGGTTCTATTTCCAACCCTGCATTTTATCTTTATCTCTAATTACAAGTATGTGACTAGTTGATGTGCCCCCACTATTTCTCAATTTAAAAGGCAAATTATTTTCATTGAAGTCAACATCGTTATATTCAATGATCACTTTTGCGTTAAGATCATAAAACTTGTACGTCTTGTTGTTTATAATATACCCAATCAATATACATTCATAGGCTCTATTGTGAATTTAACTTTCTTGGGGTCTAGTATCCGAACATAAGCCAGACAACCCCAAAGTTGTCAAATAAGACAAGTTTGGTTGTGTATTCTTAAAAATTTCATATGGAAAACTTTGCTTTTAGCCTTGGGGACTCTATTTATCACATAACATATAGTTAATAAAATTTTACCCCATCAAGAGGATGTTGCACCATAACTTAACATAATAGCTACAATTAATTCAGTTAAAGTTCTATTCTTTCTTTCAGCTTTACCATTCATTTTAGGTGAATACGGTGCAGTTGTTTTATGAATAATATCATTCAATTCATAAAATTCATTGAACATGCTAGAATCATATTTGGTGCCTCTATCACTTATGAGTTTCTTTATTTTCTTGTTGAGTTAGTTTTCAATTTCAGTCATATATAACTTAAACATGTCAAACGCTTCACTTTTATTTTTCATAAGATATATATATGTGTGTGTGTAAAATCAGATCAATCATTAATAAAAGTGATAAAATAAAATTTACCATTTCTAGTTAATATTCCATCTAATTCGCGTATATGTGATTTTTAGTTATTTTAGCTTGACTGCATGATTCACAATTTTCAAAAACATTTTTAGATAACTTTGGAATTAAACTTAAGCTACTGAAGTTTGAAATTGCACGTTTATTAATATGACAAAATCTAGCATGTCTAACATTAAACTAGCACAACATGTAAACTTAATCATAAATTTTATTCATCAAAACATCAATATTTAATTTAAACATGCCATCAGTGACGTGCCATTTCTCTACAAATAACTCATTCCTAATAAGAGTATATAAGGTTGCCCCTATGGTCAAGGTAAAACTAGTCTTATTAAGAAGAAAATCAGAAACTAAATTCTTCCTCATCTTTGGAGTGTGCATCACATCTTTGAGAATCATAATCTTCCCATATGTAAACTTCAGTTCCACATCACCAATTCCAGTAACAATAGTGGTGTGGGAGTCACCCAACAACACTTTCTTGTCATCAACATCCGTATATGTTTTAAACATAGTACGATCATTGTAGACATAGCGGGAGGTGCCAGTATCTACCCACCACCCATTAGATCCTCCAACCATAGTAACCTTATATAACACCACCACAAATGGCTCATCAATCATGTTAGCATGTGGAGGATGATCCATTGGTTTAGTTCTGCATTTGCATGTCATATGATCTAGCTTCCCACATTTGAAGTAGATAAACAAATTGCCAGTCATTATGAATAAATGGCTTAGCATATTGGACCTTGTGGGGATTCCAATTCTTGTTGTGATTGGTGTTTTGGGTCTTATTTCCATTCTGATTTAAAATTATTGTCATTAGGCTTTAGAACCGCACCTAGGAATTTATTCTTAGTGCTATTCTTGGAGACAATTAGCACATCATTTCCCTGATCTTGTCTACGAGCCTCTTCTTTAATACAAAGACGAGTGATAAGATATTCCAAAGAGAATTATTTGGTCTTGTGCCTCATAAGGTTTTTGAAGTCCTTCCAATCAGGACATAGTTTGTCAATTATGACAGCCACTTGAAATTTCTCAACTAGGGGCATACCCATAGAAATGGTTTCATGGGAAAATTTTCATATCTCATGGGACTGAAACTCAACTAATTTATCATCAGTCATCTGATACTTGAGATAGCAGCTAACAACATATTTTTTAGTATCAGCTTCATCAGTATCGTATTTCATCTCAAGTGCATACCAAATTAATATAACAGACTTGTATAGGTTGTAGTAATCATAGAGATCATCAGAAAACTCATTCAAAATGAAATTCTTACAGAGGTAATCATTTTCATTCTAGGGAGCTATATCAATAGCCAGTTTATCCTTCTCTTTTTCATTTGTCTCTGGTATCACTAGGACATCAGTTTTCAAAACATGGACAACCTTTCTCATAGTAAGAAAAAATTTCATCTTATGTTGCTATCGTTTGAAATTAGTCTCATCAAAATGAAATGGTTTATTAAAGTCAAAGTTGACTGACCCAATAATATTATCTATGAATGACATTATAGTAGGAAACATCTTAAAATTGATGTTACCCTTTCTTGCAACATTTCTGAATGGCACAAAATAATGCTTACTCGCTGAGTCACGATCAGGTTGGCCTCTGTAAGACATTTTGTGGTACAACGAAACAATGTACAAGCAGATTATCAACCACGCCGTCCCCAAGATAAAATAGTCCAATTCTCTGTCATTCTATTTCTTATTACACTATAAGAATCAATATAGAATACACCCACAATATGGCTATCAACATCAATTCTAGAAATACCCATAGTATGACTACCCGTGACATTTCTTTTCCCACAATCTGACTAACAGTTTTAGTTCTCGAAATTCTCACAATATGACTGTCTGTGCCAATTCTTAGTGCCACAGAAAGAGAGAAAGAAAGAAGTTTGTCGGAAATGCTTTGCTGAGAGTATGAGGGAGAAAGAAGAAGTTGAGTAAGAGCATACTCAACTTAGGATGATAAAATATGAAGGGAGGAGACCTCTATTTATAGCCTAGGCCTCCAATGGCCTCAATCGATAACCTACATGGTAGATGCATCCCCAATGGCCACATTCCCAACGACCATATCATTTACTCTCCATAACTTCTCCTATTGTGTGTTGATTCAGTCACACACATGTGTTGACTTGGTCAGCCACATGTTCAAGCCCAATCCCAAACATCCAAAAATAAAAAAAACATTTAAAAATAATGTTAGGTCCAAGCACAAGCCCGAACACGAACCTATCCGAGTTGTCTAGACGACGATGAAGGAGGAGGTGGTGGTGGTGCACGCACGCATTTATGTGTGGAAGGTTTTGTTTGTGTGGGTCCTTGCCCACCTACAAAAACCATTGTACCTGTTGAGGCACACCCCAAGGTTGACACTTAATACTTATAAAGCCTTTCAAACTCCTTTCTCCACCCAACGTAGGACTTCAATTTTTTCGTTTCACACCTCCAAAAGTCCCTCATAATGGGCAATAATAAGTTATGAGTGATATGGGTTAAGCATGATATTATAAATTAAAGAAACATGATTCTTGAAGTGATAGACTCGCCTATGTGAATGTGGAAGTGATAGTCGTTTCTTATAAAATAATGGGAATACATTTATGCAACATTCACTATAATTGGATAAATGTAAATGACCTTTTAACGCACAGGTTTTTTAGAATACACTCTAAAGAGGTTATGTTGTTTGATGTTATAAATAGAGTTTAAGACCTCGAGTAACTCTATTAAAATTTCAATCTTACTCACTACGCAAATGTTTATGTCAAGAGACACATATATTTATGCAAAATCCTGTAGAGACTATTCATTCTCTAAAAATATGTTTTAAATCCAAGTGGGGAATTGTTGAAAACATTGTTGGAACCTTGAAGTGTGTAAATTTAGAAAATGGTATGTCCATATGGGAAGTTGGAACACTTGAAGAGTATTTATAAGTAAGGATGTTGCTTCTTGGGGTGTTCCCCAAGGGGTATAATTGTTTTATGGTGGGTCGAGACATACCAAATGAAGGTCACATGCTCGCCACCACCGCCCACCAACTCGTCACAATTTCTGTTCGGGTTTGGGCTTGAGGCTTATAATGTAAAATATTTTAGACAAAATGGCTTTTATTTTATGTAAAAAAAAAAAGCTAGTCCATGTCAACAAGTCCTCACACGTTTGAAACACATTTTTGAACGTCAGGCAGACTCAGATGCATGTCCCACACACGCAAGCACATGATCCACAAACTTCAGCACCGGCTCCACCTTTGCTTTATATGATAGATATTTTTTTTATAATGGATGTGATCTTGGCCATTGTCCTTCTGGTTGTTTGGGTTTTGAAGCCTATAAGTAGAGCTACCTAGATCTCGGCAAAACACATTAGTTGAGGCATATTTTCTCAATTATTCTTCTCTCCATATTCTTTATCTTCTCTACCGAAGTATTTTCGACTTTCTTATCTTTCTTTTTATGTGACATATAATCATTGAGTGACATTAGTTGTATTTTTTAGTGGCAGAAGCCATATGTGTGGATGTAAATTAAAGAAAGTTATATGGGAATATCATGGTTGATAGTTTTCTTGCACATTTTTTGGAAGTGTCACGAAAAGGCTTATAGAGATCAACATAGTAAGCAACTCAACAAACCAATGATTTTGTTGGCAGAATCAATTTTCTTAATCCATTTATTAACAAGTTAATGTAAATTAAGGGTTTCCATCATATGTATGAAGGAAGAAGATAGATGATGAAAGGAACCACATCAATAAGGTGTTAGTGAGAGATGCAAAAGGAAGACTAAAAGGAGATTCAAGTCCATGGGGTTCTCTTACGGGGAAGGCATCCTATTCAAGCACATGATATCCATAGTGTCGTTGATGATTATTCATGGAATGTGTGTTGTGAAGTTTCATAGGCACACACAAGAATAGGGTTCATTTCTATGCCCATATTCAAAATATTTTCCTGAAGTAATCACTTTAAATATAGATTAGATGATGCAAAATAAAAAATGTGTTTATTTTGCAAGTAATATAAACAAATATATTTAAAGCATTTACAAAAGTTAATATCTTCCAATGCAAAACCCATAGATAGAAATAAATACAAAGAAATAAAGAGTTAATGATAAGAACAAAAATATGATGATTTATTTTGATTAGCTCAACTTGAGTTACATCTAGTACCCTAACTTTAGATATGTAAAGTATTCTTCACTAAACAAGTTTCTCTATACTTATATCCAAGTACACTTTCTTATAAACCTTTTTCATGCTCAAATAAGTATTCTAACATCTTCAAATAAGTACATTGCAATTGATAGAAAAATATTAGTGCTTGTTAAATTGTATTTAGAATCACGATAGAGCTTCTATACTCTATTGATGTTGTATATAAGCGGATTAGAGCTTGTCAAACTCCAAGCCTTTATCATAATAAGCGGATTAGAGCTTGTTAAACTCCAAGCCTTTATCATAATAAGCGGATTAGAGCGTGTTAAACTCCAAGCCTTTATCATAAGTACTTTCTACAGATATGTTCTTTAAACAAATCTCTTTTTATTTTACTTCCTTTTTATTTTACTATTTATTGTGGTTGTTTACAAATATTTATAGGATGGTTTTGATATAGGTTAAAAATAAAAGAGGTCATTCCCATTATTGCGCTAAATTAATATTAACGTTTTATTATATTTTCAAATTTCAAAATTCAAAATTCGAAATCAAATCTCACTGACTCACAGTTAATTGCCTTTAAGGTTCAAAATCAAATATTTGAATTTGGTAAAAATGGTTTGGAGAATTCTAAAAAATATTTCTTGTGAAAATATATTTGAATAATTTTTATAAAGTCATAAAAATTATTGTAGTGCACATAAATGAGTCAATATAATTATTTGACTCTATAAATATTAAAATTTGCCAGAATTTTCTTTTTGGATAAAAAATTATTAGTGGCGTTATAAAATTTCAAAAATTAATGCAATACTCACAAATAGATAAAATAATTATTTGATTTTATAAAACCTCAAAGATGAGGATAAGGCACCTTTTTATTATTTTTTATGTTTTGAATTTTTTACATCCTTTATTAATTTTTATAAAAATGGGCAGAACAAAATTAGATATTCACATGTATAACATCATCTAATCCAACCGTAAACTACAAGTGGGAACGATTTCATACACATTAGAAAGCTATCTAGTTAGTCAGCCCACTTTAAACCACTTAAAATGTGGTCGAACATCTTTAAATTGGGTGGTTGGATCAAGTATTTTACTCACATTAAAAATGAAGAAAGGAACAAATGCCTTAAAATCAAGTGTAAAACTCTTTTATTTCAACCTTCATTTATCATTAACTTGGAACTATAGATGTTTTTTATGGTATCAATTCTCATCATAAGAATTCTCTCCATTAATGAAAAGACAAATGTATATTTTTCACTTGTTTTTAATGACAAAATTGTAATTTCATTGTAATCAAAATGTAATAGGTGTTATTTAAGGTTACATTTATCTTTACTTTTTTGAAGCACTTATTTCTCCATTAATGAAGAGGATTGCTAAGTCAGAATAAGGTATTGTTGTAAAAATCAGGCCGAATGATGGGATACAAACAGAGGACAACAACAACACAAGAATAGCTCAAAAACAAACTGTCGTTTGGCAAATAATAATATTACTTCATCAACAACATCATTTACTGAAATTAATACGTTCCAATTTTTTTTGGAAGAATAACATTCGGTACTATATTTCCTATGTCTAGAATGCATAGACTGCATATGAATTATTTTTCACCAAGAACACCCTTCCCTCCTCAACTACTTGGCTTCTATGTTTCAATACCATATGCCGGTAAAGCTTGATGTTTGATACTCCATAATGAAAAGCCCCTTGCATGTTTAAAGATAATTATTCCACTTTTGACGCTGAGAACTTAAATTAAGAGTTGATTTCGGACTGCTCATATAAAAACCTACACAATTAATTTCCGCATTTCATTGGTTATTATTAGGAGTTTAGGAGTGCTTCTGTAATCATGACATCTTGGCTCTAGCAAAGAATACACCAGCAAAGAGACCTGAAAATAGTGTATATTGTAGATAAATGTTTAAAATAGATATAACAACCCTATAAAAAATTGAATTGTGGAAGAGTGGTTTTGATGAATTACCAAACAAAATACTGAATAAATTTGATACACTGAGAGGAACTTTGAACACTAAAATGCCAGCAATAGATATAGGAATTTTGTTTAAGGAACCTACAAGACTGTAAAGAAGACATAAAAATAAGTGAGACATTGATGGATGAAAAAAAAAATTCAACAGAAAATAAATATGAGTCAGCTTTAAGTATACCGTTGACCAGAGGTATCATACTAAAAAGTTATGCAAAAACAAGCAATAATTGCTCCAATGAAAGGTTATTTGTGATAGAGAAAAATAAAATTATACACTGTCACTGTATCATCCATCATTTATATTTAATTTTTATTGACTATTCAATAAAAGTAATACAAACAAATGAATAATGTACGATATAATGACAGTGTATTTTCAATGACAATGTATACTGATTGTTAATAGAACTTTGAACAACGCCAAATTTATCATACTATTTGTATGCTATGCTTGTATTGAATTTCAATTCCATAAATTTACCTATATGTTGTAGGGCCAGTTTGATGCAAGAACCACATTGAGGTAAAGCTGATGGAAAGTCCAAGCAAACCACTAGTAGTTGCAGCAACCCAAAATAGTGGCAGTTTAACTACATTGCTGGAAATCAAAACCAAAATAATAGTGAGGATTCAGAAGGCTTATACAGAATTTCGAAACAAAGAATTATATTCACTCACGCATGTGTTACATAATCCCACTCGCCGAAAATCAAAATCAAGATAATGGCAAAAGGTAAAGACAACAAGTTGTTCAGCAACACCATTGAAACTTCATTAAGAGATCCAGATTTTGTCGATTTTTTCGCTTCGTCCATTACCCAACGAAGCGTAAGCTGCCATAAAAAGGAAGACATTTACACAATCAGGATTTTCACTAAAAATAATTTCCCACTCTCATAATATCAATCTGAATATCAAAAGTAGAAGATTTTGGAAAGTAAATTAGGACTAAGTTCACGTACTGAATAACATGCAGTAAGAACACAATTGCTAATCTGCCAGCCATAACCAACAACATCAAAGGACAGGTCTGTAATACCACCACTGACAGCAGAGATAATCTGTATCAAGTATGCATGCAAAACAACAAAACTTCAAAAACGGTTAGATTAATACTCTGCAGACAATTAATAAGCTAAGATGTTTTATGGTTTTTCAGTGAAAACTCTTTAATATAAAAATGCTCAATTCCAATATATTTACAATATTATTAGTTTTGTATAAAAAATATGAATTTTTTATTTGATTTCAAGTGGTCTATCATGTCTTTAGTCATCTTCTATAAGTTATAAAATAATAATAATGAAATGATGATAGGATAAATGAGCATGAAGTAAGAATGTCATTTACCATCAGAAACATTGCAGTCCACACTTTGGAACTCTGACGTTTTCGATATAAATATAATTCGCCGATTGCTGTTAAGATATTTGTGACATTCTTGAGGATAGTAACCATTGCAATGTTTATGTATTTCAAACTGAAAAAGAAAAAATGCACAAAAATACATATTCAGATAAGAGCAGTATAAGATGTACGCTTTCTATCATACCTTAAAAATAACGTTCCACATATAAAGTGAGCTTATAAAGAACATGGGAGTAGTTGCTTTCCTAAGATAACTAATATTATTTAAAAGACTATGAGATAGTGTTTGGGAAACAATTTCCCTCCTCTGTGTGATGCAAATTGAGCACTGGCAGAAGTAGCAAGTGTATAAAGAAAATAGAGAAAAACAGAAGAATAACACCAAAAATTTTAATGTGGGAAAACCTTCTCAATGTGAGAAGGAAACAACCACGAGACCTAGTCCATAAAATATCTCTACTATAGAAAGTATGATTACAATACTTGACGTTCTCTTACAAAAAGGATAACACTCAATCTCACCAAAAAATGATGGAAATACAAACTCTCTAGTATCTCACTAGGAATACAAATCTCACACTATGTGGATATAAACTCTCTCACTTACTATCTATGTTGTTCTTTCTCACTTGCTTGTTGTATCTCTTCCTCACAAGTCCCCTATATATAGTAAAGGGGAGGAAGGCTCCATCATAAAGACATAGTGGATGATTAGTTGTTGTCATACTTTTCAAGACACTTTGAAAAGTGTTACTCCAACTTTCTAAGTTAGACTACACAATTCTCAAAAGTCAAGTAATAATTTCAAGACTTTGAAATAGCCATCATTGAATATACTCAATGGTTCATCTATCAAGATTCATTGGTATTGCTTCCACATCAATTAAGAAGGATTCCCAACAAATCTCCCCTTCTTGAATTAATTGAAGGGTATCACCAGTCCTGCACCTCTGCAATAATTAGTTAGCTTCTTGAGTGAAACTGTCTTAGTCATCATATCAAACTAGTTGTCATCTGTATGAATATTCTCTACCTGCTACTCACCATCCTCCAAAGTATTTCGTATCCAATGATAACGATAATCAATGTGCTTTGTTCGAGAATGAAACGTTGGATTCTTAGCTAGGTGAATTGCACTTTGGTTATTACAGTGCAAAACATATATATCTTGAGCATAACCCAACTCATGCAAGATGTTTTTCATATATTTTATCTCCTTGCCAACTTCAGATGCTGCAATATATTCTGCTTCAGTTGTTGATAATGCAACACGTCTTTGTAACTTGAATTGCCAAGATACAACACCCCCTGCAAAAGTAGTTAGATAAGCTGATGTAGATTTTGTAGAATCTACATCTCCAACAATGTCAGCATCTGTGTATCCAACTAACATAGGATCTTCATTACCAAAACATAAACATCTTTTGGTAGTTCACCTTAGATATCTCAATATCCACTTTACTGCATTCCAATGCTCTTTGCCGGGATTGGACAAGAACCGACTCGCAACTCCAACCACACGGGCAATATCTGGTCTTATACAAATCATAGCATACATTAGGTTTCCTACCATAGAGGAATAAGGCATTTTGCTCATTTCTTTCCTTTCTTCATCACTAGTTGGACATTGCATTATTGTTAACTTGAAATGTCCAGCAAGTGAAACACTAATAGGCTTTGCCTTATCCATGTTGAATCTCTTGAGAACTTTCTCAATGTACTTCTCTTGTGATAGCCATAACAACTTCTTGGAACGATCTGTGATTATCATTATTCCAAGGATATGCTTTGCAGGACCCAAGTCTTTCATAGCAAAAGATTTGCTTAAATCATTCTTCAAACAAGCAATCTTGGTCTTGTCACGCCCAATGATTAACATATCATCGACATATAAGAGGAGGATAATAAAGTTTTCATCTTCATACCTTTTAATGAATACACAATGATCATCAATTGTCTTCTTGAAACTGTATTTGATCATGAAGGATTCAAACTTCTTGTACCACTGTCTTGGGGCTTGTTTCAGACCATATAAAATCTTATTCAGATGACACACTAAGTGTTTCTTGCATGGTTCTTCATAACCTTCTGGTTGCTCCATATAGATTTCTTCTTTGATGTCTCCATGTAAGAAATTTGTTTGACATCAAGTTGTTCAACTTCTAAGTCTAGGCTAGCTGCCAGACCCAATGCTACTCTTATGGAGGAATACTTCACCATTGGTGAGAATATCTCATCAAAATCAACTCATTTCTTCTAATTGCATCCTTTCACAATAATCTTAGCTTTGTGTGAAGAAGATCTTACTCCTGACCTTGGCACGGTTTTGATGAAGACACCAACATCACCAAAAAGAAGAAAAGGAAGATGACTTATGAAGACAAATGGAGATAAAGCTTCAAGACATTATATTAAGTCTTTGTAAGTACTTCTATCCTAAACTCTTAAGTATATACAAGTATAAATGCTCAAACTATTTTTTAGAAAATGTGAGACACTTTTAAAAAGACTTAAAACATTTTCAAAAATAGTGTGTAACATGTTACTTCATTGAGTAACAGGTTACATGTGTGAGAAAAGAGTTATCCAACTGAAAAAAACTAATTTTTGAAAGCTGAGTAACCGATTACTCAAAGTGAGTAACCG
>NC_032024.1:10490817-10508812 GCF_001865875.1 Lupinus angustifolius
CCCCCCCTCTTAGTTGCACTCTGATACTTACACTTTGTACCTTGGTCTCGAGCTTCCTTCTTCAACTTTAAGCCTATAAACCCATTTGTTTTTCAAGGCTTTTCTTCCTTTGGGCAACTCTACCAGATCATAAGTGTGGTTCTCATGTAATGAGTTCATCTCATCTTCCATGGCTTTAATATACTCTTTTTTATCAAATGTCTGCGTAGCTTCTGAGAAGTATTGAGGTTCACCATTATCTGTGAGTGTGATATAATCTTCTTCAGGATACTTTGAAGAAGGTATTCTACCTCTTTCAGAGCGCCTCAGTTTAACTTGCATTTGATGCTCTACTGGCTCGGGTTCTTGATGCATTTGTGTGTCTACCACCACATCATCATTATATGACTCTTCATTAATCTGGTCAAGTTCCATGTGAGCAGGATTTGTATATTGAGGAATCTCTCCCCCTGAATCTATGCGAACTTTGGACTTACAATGGCTTTTCTTCTGAACATCTTTGATCGTCTGATCTGCAAAGAACACAACATCTGTGCTTTTCACAACTTTCTTGTTTATCGGATCCCATAGTTTGTACCCAAATTCATCTTTTGGAGATCCAAGTTAAATGCACTCCTTGGTCTTAGAATCCAGCTTCTTTCTCTCATCTTTTGGAATGTGAATGAAGGCTCTGCATCCGAATACTATCAGGTGGTTGAAGGATGTCTTCTTCTTGTACCATACTTCCTCTAGAAGTTTTCTATTCATGGGTCTTGAAGGTGTCTGATTTATGAGGTCTATTGCAGTCTTCACTGGTTCACCCCAAAAAGACTTGGAGAGATTGACATCTTGCAACATGCATCTGATCTTCTCCTCAATTGTGTGGTTCATCCTCCCAGCTACTCCATTCAACTGAGGAGTATTTGGTGGTGTCTTCTCCATTATGATACCATAAGCCTTGCAATAGGCTTCAAATGGACCATAAGACTCTCCACCATTGTCTGCTTTCAGACACTTCAACTTCTTCTCAGTCTCTCGTTCTACTAGTGTATGGAACTCTTTAAATGTTGATAGTACTTGATATTTGCTTTTCAACAAGTACACCCATACTCTTCTCGAGTGATCATCTATGAATGTGACAAAGTAGTATGCTCCTCCAAGAGATCTTTCAGATGGTGTACAAACATCTGAATGCACCGATTCAAGTACTTCATCTCTTTGTGAGGGATTATCTGTTCTGTGAAAATTGACTCTATGTTGTTTACCATAAAGGCAATTAGTACAAGAATCTAAAATTTGACCTTTTATACATGGAAGGTGGTCTTTGGCGAGCATCTGAAGTGTCTTCTCACTCATGTGCCCTAATCGCCTATGCCAAAGATCTTTGGAGTCGGTAGAAACATTTGCTTCTCCAGAACAAATTCCTCCTTGCATAATGTACAATATCCTTCCTTTGAGCCTCTAGCAATAACGAGGTTGCCTTTTGCTAGTTTCCAATTTCCAATACCAAAGTGGCTTACAAAACCAGCATCTCCAACTTACTCGTTTAGATAAGGTTGAGACGCATATCTGGGACATGCCTCACCTCTTTCAGTACAAGCTTTCCTCATGTGTGTGTTAGCAACACAATATTACCAATTCCTGCAATCTTGCTTGTAACATGGTTTCCCATTTTCACAGTACCATAATCACATTTCTTGTAGTTTTAGAATAAACCTTCATGTGGACTTACATGGAAAGAAGCACCCAAGTCAACGATCCAAGAACAATCACCATATGCAACATTTAGGTAATTGTCTTCTCCAATGAGGAGAACATCATCATCTGCAGCAACGGTTGTGGTAGACTTATGACCATTTTCCTTGGATCAACTAAATCTTCATGGACATTTCCAGGTTTCTGGTCTCTCTTCAAGGACCTGCATTCAGATCTTTTATGTCCTTCTTTACTACAATAATAGCATGTTATTGATCTCATACAAGATTGAGAGCGACCTCTGAATTTGATTTTGCTTCTTCAATAAGATTGAGAGCGACCTACATTCAGAGTGGAAGGATGTACTCCTTTTTTTTCTTCTAGATTCTTCATTCAATATATTGTCTGAAACACTGTCCATTGAGACCTTCCCATCAAGGACTGAGTTGTTGAGCGTGACCACCAATGTATCCCAACTTTCAGGCAACAAACTTAGTAGCAGAAGTGCTTGCAACTCGTCTTCTATCTTCATATCTATCTTTGTCAATTGATTGACAAGACCCTTGAATGAATTCAAGTGCTTTTTCATGCTCTGACCATCTCTGTAGTCGAGTTTTACCAGCCTTCTGACAATAGATGCTTTATTTATGGGAGTTCTCTTTTGAATCATAGATTCAAGTTTCGACCATAACTCATAAGCATTTGTGCATGTAGACACATGCTCAAATAAACTTCTATCAACATACTTCTGAATCATTGCAATAGTTTTTCGATTCGAAAGCTCCCAATCTTTGTCACCCTTATCTCCTGGATTGTCTTTGCAAGAAATAGGCTCATGCATATCCTTGCAATATAAATGATCCTCCATCATGGGCTTCCAATAGGAATAACTGTCAGCTATCAACTTGAAAATATCTTCATCAAATGAGATATTAGCAGCTCCTTCCATCTTATACTACACATGCTAAGCTCCCCGAATGAACCTGGGAGCTCTGATACTATTGTTGGGAAATTCAGAACCAATTTCCCTCCTCTATATGATGCAAAATGAGCACTTACGGAAGCAGCAAGTGTATAAAGAAAATAGAGAAGAGTAGAAAAATAACACCAAGAATTTTAACGTGGAAAAACCTCCTCAATGTGAGAAGGAAACAACCACGGGACCTAGTCCGGAAAATATCTTCACTATAGAAAGTAGGATTATAATATTTGATTCTCTCTTACAAAGAAGACAACACTCAATCTCACCCAAAAATAATGAAAATACAAACTCTCTCTAGTATCTCACTAGAAATACAAATCTCACGCTATATAGATATAAAGTCTCTCCCTTTCTCTCTATGTTGTTCTTTCTCACTTGCTTGTTGTATCTCTTCCTCACAAGTCCCCTATATATAGTAAAGGAGAGGAAGGCTACATCACAAAGACATAGTGAATGATTAATTGTTTTCATACTTTTCAAGACACTTTGAAAAGTGCTACTCCAACTTTCTAAGGTAGACTATATAATTCTCAAGAGTCAAGGAATAATTCCACGGCTTTGGAATAGCCATCATTAAATATACTCAATGGTTCATCTATCAAGATTTATTGGTCTTGCTTCCACAATTCTTCGATTGCTGTTAAGATATTTGTGACATTCTTGAGAATAGTCACCAGTGCAATGTTTATGTATTTCAAACTAAAATAGAAAATATGCACAAGAATACATATTCAGGTAAGAGTAGTATAAGATGTATGACTTTCTATTAGACCTTAAAAATAACATTCCACATCTAAGGTGAGCCTTGACCTAAGATAACTTCTTTTCTCACCTGAAGCTCATGAGTTTAAACTTATAAATAATCTCTTCGTTCGCAAGAATAAGACTAGGTGTATTTACTCAATGACAAATGTATAAAGAACAGGGGAGTAATTATTTCTCTAAGATAACTAATATTATTTAAAAAACTATGCAATAGTAATCCAATGTCGTCTGAACAATGTCATTTTTAAGTTTCATTCTTGGACATACATATATGATAATTTATATTAACAAAAAATAGTTGAACCTTATACATCTAATTCAATCATGAATTATTTTAAGTCTTTGATAGAATGAACGAAGAATAATACACTTTAAATGAAGTTGCAAGTTTTTAAGATGTTCTATTTTTAATTATGAATTGTAATTAAATATAACTACAACCCCTAAGTTTTAGATTAAAATCGACCACTGTATCTATCCTAGCCAAATCTAATTAGGTAGGAGTGTGAGGCACTTTATCCTGCATTTATCTCAAAGGGCATAAAAATGAAAGGAATAAAAAGTAAACTTTATTTGATACCTATACATTCCTGATACAAGCATGCCAATAAATATCATATTGACAGGGAGCCAGGCCCTCACCAGCCTCCAGTTGAGTTTTTCAACTGAGATTCTGCCAGACAGTGACAACAGAACAACAACCAGAGTACTGATAAGGTTCTGCAAAGTACAAAGAAGGATATAGATCATCAAATAATAGTTGATTTAGCATTTACAATAAGCTGCATGAATTAATGTACATAAATGAAGTAATGATTAATGAATTATAAAACCATCATTCTGAAGAATTATAGTTTCATAGTTTGACACTTTGACTAAAACATCTTACCATGACTTAGCTGTCTTAGCACTATAATGGAGCAAAAAAGGACATGAACTAACTTACTTGATAAAACATCAATGATATTCCTGCATTGAAATTAAAACTTGATAAAACAATTTTGTTCAGCATTATCATGCTGCAAGAAGAAATACAGTAAGCTGTCCCAGCAACAAGAGGTCCTGACTTCTTAGAAGATCCATGCAAACGACCCCTTTCCTCCCAATTATCACCAACTGTAGCTTTATTTTCTTTCAGAAATCTGCTTGTAAAGGTGAATTGTTCCACACATCAATTAAATAGCTTACTACCATTATGTTAAAAAAAAAATCAATAACATTATAATACTATAAGGTTGAAACTTGCCTCCAGAATTTCAACAAGAACTTTCAAGCAACCAAAAACAAAAGCAAAGTATCATGGAACAATTGATAAAATATGTATATACTTTTAATAATTGTTACATATAGAATTTGACAAGAGTGAAGTTTACAGAGGTTGTATAAGGGAAGAAGTCACATCTATCCCGTGATTCAAAATGCGGAAGACATCATGTGTGATGTGGCCACAATATTACAGTTGTGGTGATTACTGCAAGTGTATGTGTAATTGGGTCACAATACAATTGCATGAGACCACATTTGGGTCGTATTAAACCGCATCAGACCACATTGAATTCAATTTTTTTTTAAATCATAAAATAATTTACAATGAAATCTGAATCCCAATGGTCGTAACCACAGTAAACACAATTATGACCATAAGTACGATTAAACCATAGTTTAAAATACTGCACCTATCATTCAAAGCTCTACGTTCTGCATTTGTTGTGAAGTTGTTAATTGACATATTTCCTTGCTCATGAATTCCTTCTAGTGATTGTCTTGAAGATATGGTGGTGCTTAACCCTGGTTCTTGATGATCATGATGAGTAACAATATCTAACTTATAATCAGACGACATATCATTAACCTGGAAGCAGGAAAAATAAGACAAGCTATTGGTCAGAAAAGATGGAAAAAGTACCCATTGCATTAATATTTTGATCAAAATTAGTGAATTACTGTCAGCCATACTAAGGCAAATGAGTATAGCAAAAAACAATTACTAAGGCAAATGCAAACTTTTATAGTGGTGTTTAAATTCATGATTTATATTGAACCCAACAAATATAAAAATAAGATTTAGATCCATTTTTTATGCCAAAGGTTGAGTCCTGTAGTTGTTATATGGGGAGGAGTAGTTTGTCTATTTTTCGTACTACCAGTGATATCTCTCGCCTACATCTAAAGATAAAGAATTAAACTCTTTCAAAGTTCGTAGTTGTCCTACTCAATAAGTGTGGTTCATAAAAGAACTAATATCTCTTTAAGGATAAGAAGTAGTTTACCTATCAGTCCTTGATCTGATTGAGAAAAAAACACAAATTTTACACATTCATTTTTCACTTTCATTAATTATATTATATTTGGCATGGACAAATTTGGGTGTCAAACAACTTAATCGTCACCGTGGCCAGTAACTAAGAATTTCCAAAAAAAACAATCAAATAGTAATCTGGGAGTAACTAACAATTTCCAAACAAATACAAAGATATAGCATAGTGAAAAAAACATATGTCTCATGCAGTTCCTACATTCTTATGAAACCGTCATCACATTTAAGAAAGAACAAGAATCGCTGTGAAATGGAAAGTACAATTCACCAGAAAGAAAGAAACATTAGCCAAAACGCAAATGCTTAGGTCCAAACTAACAAGAAATAATGATTACTAATAACAGAACATCAAATACAGACAAAAGCTTAAAACCTAAAACCAGCTAGATAAGTGAGATTCTCACTGTTCATGCACCAAATAATATGATATCTGTCTCCTCACACAGTATCCACAGCGTGATCATCCACAAAGATACAAAGTTGAACTAAAAGGCAAGTACCCACATGAAGATAAATTGAGAAAAACTCAAACTTCTCCGAAAATGTAGAATAAGGGTGGTGAATCACGGCAAACGTGTGAACAAAAAGTTCAAGTGTTTTGAAGAACACGCAAAGTTGAAATGGGAACAGAAATTAAGGGGAAAGCTTAGGTACAATACAATTGTTTGAGTAATAAAAACATTAACATACTAATAGCTTATTAGACACCATGTTTTTTTTAATGAGCTGGTGCATGTATTATATTTTTTTATTAGAGAGGAACAACACAAATGAAAAACCAAAGAACTATGTATAAGTTTTTTGTTTAAAATTTTTTAAAGGAAGAATTATTTATAATTAAGATAAAAAGTGTTGTGAACAACTCAAGATAACTTTTTTTTAGAAATTAATAGGGTAGTGGAGAAGTTGATGAATCATGGTTTTGGTTGGCGATCACGTTGACAAGGAGAGAGTGCAAGTGGGAGACGACCGCCCAAGAAGTAGAATAATGGAAATGGAACGAATTCCAATGGTTGCAAAGTCAAAGAGATTGAAGTAGCCATGGGTTTGGCTTGAACAGCAAGTTAGTGAACTAAAAGAAGATTAAAGGTGATTGATTTGGAGTATAAACATAATTTGAGGGTTTTGTTTAAGATTGTAATATTTGTGCACCATCATTGTAAATATAGATTTATACAATAAATAATATATTAAAATAATATAAAATTCTTTTACAATGTTAATGCTTATGTCATTTTTTGTTTGTTTAATAAAAATATTAAGAATTAAAATTGGTAGAGTGTGACTTAATTGCATATTCCTAATTTCGCATTCATGCAACTTTATGCTTTCAAGACACTTCTAGTCACAAAAATTTGAATGATACTAAATATATGTTTTCATTCTCACTAAATTATCCCTCATTCCTCTTCTTCACTTCTCCATCTCAATATTCCCCTTCCTCACTCGTAATCCCTCATTCTCCAATCAAGCACTATTGAATTTTTACAACAAGCTCCCACAAACTATATTATTTCTTAGTTGTTTTCCATTTTAGATCATTTTTAGAGCTTCTAGTGAGAAATCAATAATAGAGTCTAACCACAACGAGCGAATTTATTATCTTAATGCATAAGAATATTAGATTATCCAATATAAAAGGTTAAAAAAACATCGCAAACTGGATCTCCCTTTTTCCTTTCTATTGGGCTTTCTTGGCTATGATTAAATTTCTGGAATAGGATATCCATTTCTAGACTATTCCATTATATTTCTTATATTTTTTATAAGTAATTTAAAGAGAGGTTAATCCAAAAAAGAAGAAAGTGCTATTGAAATTTGAGGGGTAAAATGAAAAGTGAAATTGGTTGAAAAACAAACAATCCAAAAAAACAACTTTTCATAAAAGAGATATCACTTTTTGCTTATTTTCTCACACATAAAAGATGAGTTTATAATATAGGTGAGTTGCCAAACATGTGTTACAACTTTAAGCTTATTTTTTTAAATAGACAAAAATTATAAATTTTGATTTATATCAAACAAACACTTAACACTGGATTGTAAAACTCAAAACTGTTTCTATTAAGATTGGCAAAATGTTAGTTTTGATGAGTTCTAATAACCCAAGTCCAGTACCACCGGACTGCACTTTGTTAGAGTAAGTGGATTAGTGATGTTGAGATTGAACCCAAAGAGAATATCCAAATTTCCTAGGATTTTTAATACCAATTACTTGGAGCCAAAACTTGATGCATGTGTCCAGTCAGGTGGACTCCTAGTCTTTTTTGTGTGTCTATAATAGGACCCATAGTCCTTGTTTTTGTGTCTCCATATGTCTCTTGTCTTTTGAAAAACATTATTTTGATAATTAATATCTAATAATTTGTAATTGAGTTTTTGAGATACATAAAAAGTTAAAACAAATTAAAAATAGTAATGATTTAATTTATAGTAAGAAAACTAATAGAGTTTTAGTTGTTTTGGGGTCTATATTTACATTTAAATATATTACTTAAATATAATTTTCACAATATAATTACGAATAATTTTATAGATTCCACTTTTGGTATTAATACTCTAATTGTACCCTATATTCTAATGTGAAGTATCTTTTATTCTCACCAACGTGCAATAAGTACCCTTCTTTTTTATTTGTAGACAATCTTTATGAAGTTATATCATATATATTTTATTTCTTATAGTTATTTTTAATGGCTATTTTTTGGAAAAATAGAGAAGGAGGAAGGCTTTTCAATAAGGATTTCACATTTAACTTTTTTATTATTTATCCATGGGAAAATGCATAAAATCCTTCTAAATTTTATATTTTCTTGCAAGTAATCATCATGAACTTTTTTCTTCATAATTATTCTTTACATTTTATGAAGTTGGTGAAATTGATCAATATATAAATATATCCCAAAATTACTAATATGCAACAAAGAAATCGCTGTAGCCAGACTCACAACAGCAACAATACAATATTGTACTTAGCCAACGCTGATAAATAGAGAAGACATCCATCACAATATAAAATTTATTAAAAAGAATATGATAAGTAAATTTTATAGTTAAAAGTGATTAATACGGTAATACTATTATATACAAAATAAAATAATAATGATTTAGAAGTCGAAGATAAAAAAATGTATAGGTTAGAATTTTCCATTGCTATTAATTTAACATTATCTTTATACAGTGACTAATTTCACTAACAATTAAAGTTTAAGAGGTAATTAGGAATAAAAAGCAGCTCATGATGTCTAATTGAAAAATTGATAAAGTTTAAGATATTTTTATAGATTTTTTCCTTTATCCATTACTGTATTAAAAACGTATTAAGTATAAGTGTCATATGTTTTGTTTTTCATAGCTATTTTTAGAGTAATTAGTCATTTCAGTCTCTCATGTTTTTCGATTTTACCAAGTTAGCCTCTAATAATTTTGAATTGTTATTTTAGTCCCCAATATTTTCAACATGGAACTACGTTAGTTCTTTTGTTCCTTACCGACTGTTAACAGTAACGGACTTGCCTACGTGTGTCATTAAGTGGTGATGTGGCCACACGTGGTGATTCCATGTTGACAAGTTTTGCCAACTCAGTAAAACGAAGTCGTTTTAATTTTAAAAAAAAATAAGACACAATACAACATATTTTTTGTCATCTTCTTCCCCCTCTCCAGTTTTAAGAAAAAATACGTAATTTAGTCCCTCAAAATTTTTGTAAGTATCATAATAGTCGTTACTGGTAAACACAAAATTTGGAACCCTACATTAGGTTTCTTCACCCAATAATTAAACATGTTCAGAATAATCTAGAGACAATTAAATTATTTTGCTTGGAATTCACAATTAAACAAAACTCATGTACGGATAAGAAAGAAACATGTGATTGAAAAAAAAATGGGATTGGAGGGGGCTAGAAAACAAATGTGGACCATAACACCCAGAGAATATAAAGAAACATGTGATTTTTCAAAAAATGAATGAATTAAGAATACAATTACATACACCAACTAAACAATGCCCTTGAATGAAGTGTAACTTATCAAACCAACTTATAGATTAGAAGAACTACTAAGAAGAGTGTTGGATAGCGCGCCATCTATTTTTGCGCCTTTGGTCGCTACCCTTAAATGAATCAAACCGATGTTTATCATCAGCAACAGCTTCATTCCATCTCTCTGAAGATTTCGAGTTCACATTATCTGCTCAAGTCATGTTAAAACGTATACAATGTAATTTCGATTCATATGTTTCTTTGTATTCTCTCGTGTTATGAGTTTCAGGTAATTGTGAAGTCAATACAAAGTAATTTAATTGTCATCAGTTTATTTTGAATAAGTTTTGAATTTTGGGATGAAGATCTGATGTGTAAAAACCTGATTTAGGTTTCAAAATTTGTGTTTGTGAGTGGGGATTATTATGGTACTTACAGAAATCTTGAGGAACTAAAATGAGTGTTTTCCTTGGAGTTGATGAGGGAAGTAGATGATACAAAACGTTTGTGTCTTATTTTAAAAAAATTGAAATAACGTTATTTTGCTGAGTTGGCAAAACTTACCAGCATTGAATCACAATGTGTGGCCATGTCACTATTTAAAGACACACGCAGACAAGCCCGTTAACGTTAGCAGATGTGAATGGACGAAAGGACTAACATGATTCAACATTGAGAACATAAATGAAAATTTAAAATTATTAGAGACTAAGTTTATAAAGTCGAAAATCATGAGGATCTGAAATTGATAATTACTCATATTTTTATTTAGAGAATAAAGTATCTCCTCATATCAAAATATAACTTATCTTCTTAATTTCACTCATTGTTTGACATGTGTCCTATTTTCTTTCCATCTATAAGTTTTCATTTTAAGATATAGAGTAAGTTACACTCACACACACTAAGCTTTAGTGAAATTACACAAATTACCTCTCATTTTTTTAACCTACTCAAACCACCAATAATTACATACATTACGGTCATTACCCTTGTATGAGATATAAATATAATTTTTGAAACAAAAAATTGTGTCGAATGTAACTAAATTAAACAAAATATGATATATTGTGAAGACAAATCCAAATATTATAAAAGTCGATATCTATTCATTATTTTTGTTAGTTACAATATAATATAAGAGTGATTTAAACATCTCATTAGAATTATTGATGTAGTTTGTAACGAACCAAAAATAATGAATAGACATTGACTTTAATACTATTTAGTCAGACGTAACGTGTATATATATATATATATATATATATATATATACACGTTACGTCTGACAATGTAGAGATATTGTCTAATTTTACTAAAACTCAAGGAATATGAATTTACTATATATTACACACTTCATTCTTTTTTATTTAACATACATTCGGATTGTAATTGAAATTATAGCCCCAACAAACCTTAATAATGCAATGCTTCACATTTGCACTAAAAAGACAGGAGAACTTGTCAATACTAAAAATAAAAGGCAAATATAAATTGTCTTAAAGAAGGAGCTAACTCGATAGAATTGTGTGATATTCAACATTTGAACCTAGGTTCAAACTTTTAATTTCGCACTCTCCCCATTCCCTTGAAACAAAGAGGAAAAAGTTTCTTTAAAAAAAATCTAAACACATCTAAAATCGTTTTACAAGTTACTACCCCCGTAAAGGTGAGATTATCATCTATAAAGGATAACCGTGATATTTGATTAATATTTTTTTTGTAATAACAACTTTTGTTTTATGATACAGTTTCAACGTGATTTCAATTATAAAACTTTTACACTAATTCATTTCCTCAAAACCCTTTTTTGATCAATTCACAATTTATTTTTTGTATTTTTTCTTTATCCTCTAACAAGCGGATAAAATAAGAGAAAAATAAGTTTGATACATTGTTATTGTATAATATGTCATTCATGTTTAATGATTATTGTCTTTTCTAGAAAAGTAATACAAATGAACAGTGAATAATATAGTGATCGTGTATAACTTTTTACACGGACAATGTAACGCTCATAAAATAGTAAGATTATTTTTTAAATTTATTTAGAAATATTTCAAGTATAAACCATTTAAAGTAATATTTTCCTCAATAACAAAACAACAATGTTTAAAATTGTCATTCAACAACGATTAAAATTGTCATTCAACAACGCTTATTGCGCGTTGTCTACATGAGCGTAATAGAATATAGGGTTATATTCAACAACACTTTTGACGCACTGTAGAAAATAAATATTTAATCACGCTCACTGAAGCAAACACAATTAAATGTCTACTTTTAAATAAGGCAAAATCTATCTCAAATACTATATCAAACATGTAACAAGCATGCCCAATTCCACCATATTTACAAGAGATTTGACAATATAAATATCATCCTGAAAACCCAATTCATAAACCATTGCATGGACTGATCTCCTTTAGTTCAAATCCATTAACCCAAAAGATTATATGCAGTAATGAAATGGACAAAGGTAATGAAAATGTAAAGGACAAATCTATGAATTTTTTCTCTCCCTTAACTAAAGAAATAAGAAGACAGAAAAACATAGTTTAGATTCAACATAATAAGAATAAAATGAAATTTAATAGAGAATATGGATGAAAAAATAATAGTCAAATGCAAGAAATACATATAGAGATTGCAATTTTGGTAAATCAACAACAACTCCATCTAACTTCAACACTTACATTTCCTATATTATAAAATAAATAGTTAACGTAGATGTAAATGTAAGCAACAAAAGTGAATCTAAGTAAAATAAATAAGGTAAAATAAGATAATGATTCATCTTGTACTTGAAAATAGAAACCAATAGCTAATAACTTGTTTGAAGTGAGAAACTAGAAAAAGAAGAAGAGTAAAAGAAATAAAATACTGAATAATAAGTATATTATTGTGCATGAGGTTTTGTTTTTAAATCTGAAAAGATTCGCGCTCAATAAAACATGTGCTTTTTGAATATATGACTTTTAACAGTGCTCATTAAAACAAGCGCTGTTAAATGTGTGACTTTTAATAGCGCTCACTGTAATAAGCGCTTATTGTAATGAACATTGTTGATATGTCACCTATAACATCACTGTAATAAGCGCTCACTGTAATATTTACTCGATTTATATCTTTCAAAATAAAATTAAATAATTTCATAAACACATATTAAGTAATAACTTAAACAAGCATTTTTGAATGTATGACTTTTAACAACACTTATTGTAACGAACGTTGTTGATATGACACCTTTAGCAAGACTTATTTAAGCAAGCGTTGTTGAATATCTTAGGTAAACATACAACAACACTCTTTGAAGAAAGCGTTGTTAAAGCTATATCCACATATAAAATTTAACAGCGTTTGTTTAAAAGAGTGCTGTTAATTATCTTCCATATTGTATTTAACAACATTGTGCTAAAAAGTGCTTTTAAATGACCGTTGTTAAATGCGAATTCTGGCGTAGTCTTACTCAAAATACATATCTTCTTTAAGAATGTTATTTTGACAACAAATAAGTTAGTATTTGATTATTTATGAGTTTTTCAATATAAGATAAAAGTATATAATAAATTGAAATACTTTAATTTTTAGGATGAGAAGTTATAAAATGTAACATTACTCACAATTCTTAACGGGCAATGGAGGAATAGAAAGACTTCATATCTATGAAATATAATTATGAGATGACTTTCTCAAAACCTCCCTTTCATAATTATGAAATCAATATTTCCCGACTTAATTTTTTCTTTCTCTTTTACCATTCCAATTATTTATGGAATAGAACAACTCCAATTAAGTTGTTGTAATTGGAAGTAAACTAATATGAAAAAAAAAATTATGTATCAATAGTGTATGAGTTTTATACACTGTCACTGAATCATCTATCATTCATATTCTATCATCATTGACTCTTCAACAAAAAGTAATATAAATGACCGAAAAATTATGTAGTGACTATTTATAAATATTTATATTGATAAAATATTATACTCGACTGTAAAAGACTTGCATGAAGATATATCTACATAGATATAATCAATAAGATCTTGACACCTCATTATAATTCTAATTCTAATTAAAATTTAGTCCAAAATATGACATGTTGGATTCGTCTCAACCAAATTTTTCTCTACTCAACTTATATTAGTTCTGGAGACTTTCCCTAATTGTATGGTAATTATTTCCTAGAGTGTTCATGAGGCCTAAGCATATGGGATGACTTCATTAGCTCTTGTAATAAATAAAAAGACTATCATTATTCACTTTAACATGAATATTTGTTGTTCCTTTCTCCTTGTAGATGTGTGATACCTGGAAAATAGATAACAAGTAAATTAGTTAAAGTTAATACCTGCAAAAAAAAGTATAAAAGTATATTATTTGAGAAAATATCCACTTGTTAATACTTCCCATCCAAAGATAGGACCATTTTCTAATTAAAAGTACTAACAATCATCTGTTTGACTATTTTGACCTTTGCTAAACTCGTTCCAAATAATATAATAAACTTACAATACCATAACAAGTTTTTGCTAAACCTAAATAAGTTCTAGAGACGTCCTTTGTTGCCTGACAAATAAGTGTTTGCATGGTTGAGACTAATTTATTCAGCAACAAAAAATAGTTGTTGATACTTGATAGTCCAAATAAGTATGTATGGCTAAAATATAATCATAATAATTCTAACTATTGTTTTTGGATGAAAACAATTTTTTTTTTGAAATTTACTTTTAGACATTTCAAATTATTTGATAATTTAATTATTCAGATTATTTCATGTACGTATTCATAATAATTCTACAGCTTTTTTATGGTGGAAATAAAAACAATTTTGAAGTTTACTTTTAGCCATTCAAATTTTATGAAATTTAATTATTAAGGATATTTCATAATTCGACAACACAATTTGAGGTAATAAATTTAGTTATTAGTGAATACAAATATCTAAAGTCAAATTTCACTTCCATAACTTTTCACCTAGGCATGGCAACAGAGTCACACGGCACTAGTAATATTACCTTAATCATATCCGTATTATATGTGAGTAACAGTATAGATGAGTATTTGTGGGTACCCATATAAAGAGTGAGTATTTCCAGGTACCCAACGATTTTTTAATTTTAATTATAAATTTATAATTTTCATAATAATCATATTAAAATAATTATTACTTGAATATTATGATAATTTTATGATTTTATAGTTCATTCAGTAAAATTTATAATGAAATAATAATAAAGTAGACAAAAAATATTTTTAAAATAATAGTAATGAAGTATAATATATAAAATATTTAACTAAAAAATTAAAATTATACGGATATTCATGGTGCATGTATTATGATACTCATTGGGTTGCATATTCTTAGCATCCCCTAGTAAGTTGTATTTATTATCATTAGGAGAGCACATCTTCTCTTCTGCAAAATATACTATTTAATTGTTGAAATTTTAATTTAAATATATATTTTAATTTAATATGCATAACAAATTGCAAATTTTTTAGACAATGCTCCATTATTAATGATATGGTTGGATTTCCATACCTAGTGTATTAACTTCTTTGTTTGTTTTTGTAGATGTTTAGACCCCTATGTTTGCCAAAATAATATGAAATACAATATCTATAAAATTAATTTTTTTTTTCAAAAGTTGAAGGTTTATTTATGAGTTAACAACTTTTTTCAAAAATTAAAAGATAAAAAACTAGTCATAACCGTAGGATATATATTGATAAAGATTGAAAAAGATTTAGGTAGAAATGAAAATTAATAATTAACGATCTTTCTTTCTCACTATATAAACACCTCAAACCAAACCTTTTTCTTCGAAATATACAGTAGTTCTAAATCTTGAAGTTATATATTATGTTCAAAATTCAATTTATCCACCTATAACTATCTCAAAAATCAATGAAGAGAACAAGCAATATCTCAAAAAACAATGAAGAGAACAAGCAAGAGAGGAACACGTGGTCATAATAGTGGGTCATCTTCTATTTCTCCCATAAAATCACTTCCAAAACATTTGCTCGTAATAGAGGTGGTTGCAAGGGTTGCCTCTAGTTCTTTCATTGATCTTTTCAACTTGAAAAGTGTTGCAAATAATTTATTGATGCTGTGGGAGATATCTACGTCAATCAACATGTTTCTTGGACAAGTTTCCATTAATCCAATGGTTTCCTAATGAGAAAGAATCATTCTTCTTGAATCAATGCAAGGAAAGTAAAAACATGAAGGTTTTATATAGAGAAGGATTGCGAAAATATTTCAATTATCCCAATGGAAATATCAGTGGTCTTGATATCATGAAGGTAGCTGCTCAAAATGGTCACATGGAAGCAAAATATGTGGATGATATGATCGGCCGTAAAGTGTGAGAAAACTTGAATTCTTGGAAAGATGCTGCAACACTTGAACAAACAAATGGTTGATGGATATGCACATAAAAACCTCTAAAGCGTGTGTTACCATACTAACCTTTAGGTTCGATTTGCCCCCACCAATTTAAGTATATTGGATACAAATGGAATGAGCAGCGAATCCCCTTCAAGGATACTTTGGAAAACCTTGATATGTTTTGCACAAACACAACAAGCGTATCTTTCAACAATAGTTTACAAACTTATGTTTCCTACACTTCTCTCATGCATTAGAGAAATGGAGGATGATTTCTTGGATGAGAAAATTCGGATGTCTCTATTTATAGAGAAGTTCATATCACTTGAGGGAAAGAAGTGCCTTTAGAGTTCTGTACGCGTTAACGAAAGGTTATGTAGTGTAACGGTTCAATAAATAACTAAATCACGAAACAAGATCGAACACACAACCACAAACTCAATCAATAAACACAACCATTACACCAAACAACACTTTGTTTCATAAATCATCAACAAATAAGTGTTTGCATGGTTGAGACTAATTTACACACAACCGTGAATTCTGATATTTTGTAAATATCATTCACAATCCCCCACCATTTTCAAAATATAAGAAATCTCATAAATCTGGAAATATCATGGTTTCAGATAATGGTATCTTACAATTTGAACCATTACTTAGTAAGTTATTGGTTCCACTTACTCCGAATAGAAATTGATAGACAAGCTTTGAACCAACTATTCATTAGAATAAGCGTGCACAACTCACACATGAAATGTCGGTACTATTGAAAGAATTATAAATATGACACATTTGATAAGACCTTGTGTCACGTATGCTTTTCATGAGAATTTAAGAGTCAAGTCCTTTAAATCTATGAAGTGGCCAACTTCATTCTCATATAGGTAGACTATATCGGGAATGCACCCATAATAAGCATTCCAGCAAATTCTTGCTATATATCTATTAAGAGTAAAACTCAACCTTCCAACTTTGTGCTTATGGTCCAAGTACTTTTATCACTTGGGATGTGTCTATAGTCAAGTACTTGCAATCACTCTATAGTATTTTCCATCATTAAACTCAAAACTTGATACTACTCAAGTGTGAGTTGAGTTAACACTATTGGTGATCAATTAGACATGGGTTGAGTTCCATCCCCAATGATGTTTTCAACACCATATCTTTTGTCAGACCTTTCTTCAAAGGATCTGCAAGATTCTTTTCAGTTCTTACGAACACTATGGAGATTACTCCATTTGCAATTAATTCCTTTACATAACTATGTCTTAAACCAGTATGTCTGGATTTTCCATTATACACTTGGCTGTATGCTTTTGATAACGTAGACTGACTGTATAGATACTAGTGCCATTGACTTTGGCCAAATAGGTATCTCATACAATAAGTTTCTTAGCCATTCAGCCTCTTTATTACCTGCAGCCAGAGCAATAAATTCTGCAGCCATGGTGGAGTCGGCTATGCAAGTTTGTTTCTTTGAACTCCAAGAAACCGCACCTCCACCAAGGTTGAAGATCCATCCACTTGTGGAAGCGTGATCTTCAACATAAGTTACCCAACTAGCATCTGTATATCCTTCCAAAACTGAAGGATATCCATTATAGGTTAACTTATAGTTAATTGTTCCTTCAAGTAATTTCAATACTCTATTAACAGCATGCCAGTGTTCTTTACTCGAATTATTTGTATACCTACTTAATCTACCAACAACATATGCTATATCAGGTCTAGTACAAGTCATGGCATACATTAGACATCCGATTATCTTTGAATATTCTAGTTGTGCCACTGGACAACCTTTATGTGGTTGTAAGCTAACATTTTGATCAAATGGGGTAGAAACACTTTTGCAATTAAAATGATCAAATTTCTTT
>NC_032024.1:10508912-10510885 GCF_001865875.1 Lupinus angustifolius
ATCCATTTGATGGATTACTAACTTATTGATGGAAGCTAGTACTAAACACACTCTAATGGATGCAATTCTTGCAACAGGTGCATAGGTATCAAAATAGTCAATCCCTTCTTTTTGTGTAAATCCTTTTGCAACAAGTCTAGCCTTAAATTTATCAATGGTACCATGAACTTTCACTTTCTTCTTAAAGATCCATTACAACCTATTGGTTTGGATCTTGGTGGAAGATCAACTAGTTTCCAAGTTTTATTTCCCATAATTGAGACTATTTCCTCTTAGATAGCTTCTTTCCAAAAGGCATAATCTTGAGACTTTCTTGCCTCATCATATGTTTCTGGATCACTTTCTAAATTATAGCAAATTGGTCCATAATTATTGATGGAATCGTTTGTTCCTTCAACGAGGAACATAAAGAAGTCTGATCCATAATTTTTCTCTTTTCAGATCCTTTTACTTCTTCTAGTTTCTGAACTTTCCAATGTATCTTTATTGGATACATTATTTTCTAGACTTTTCATATTATAATGAATAATGTCTTTGAGATTTTGAATTGAGGTAAATCTATTTTCTTGAAAAATTGCATCTCTTGACTCAATCACTGTGTTAATAGGATATGAGTCATTCGATTCGATAACCATGAATCTGTATGCTTTGCTATTTTCATCATAGCCCATAAATACATATTCAATTCCTCTTTCACCCAATTTCTTTCTCTTTGGTTCAGGAACTTTTACAATTGCTCTACAACCCCAAACTTTTAAATAGTTTAGATTGGGCTTTCTTTTCTTCCTAAGCTCATATGGGGTTACCTTGTTCCTTTTATTAGGAACTCTATTTAATATATAACATGCAATTAACATGGCTTCACCCCAATAACATTTTGATAAACCAGAATATGATAACATGACATTTACCATTTCTTCTAACACTCTATTTTTTCTTTCTGCTATTCCATTCTGTTGTGGGGAGTATGGTGCAGTTGTTTGATGCACAATACCAGTAGACTCAAAATAATTAGGATGATAAAACTCTCCTCCCCTATCACTTCTAAAACATTTAATGAAAGTTTCATGTTGAAGTTCTACTTGTGTTTTAAAATTTTTAAATTTATCTAAAACTTCATCCTTAGAGCGCATTAGATAAACATAACAGAATCTAGTATAATCATCAATGAATGTAACAAAATACTTTCTGCCACCAATAGTGGGCCAACCATGTAAATCACATACATCAGAATGAATTAAATCTAGCACCTTAGAACTTCTTTCTATTCTTTTAAAAGGTTGTCTTGTGATTTTAGTTAACATGCAAGTAGCACATGAATTTAAATTTTTGCCAAGAGTAGGAATTAATTTTGATTTCATCATATCATTCAATTTTCTAAAATTAACATGTCCTAGTCGCATATGCCATAAATCACAAGACTAAAAAATATAAGCAGATAACATATCATCATTATTATTAACAACATTATTCTTCAATATATTCTCACGAAAATTACCCTTCTTTTTCTTTCTTTTGTTGTCATTACCATTGTGATTATCATAAAACTTATCAAAATCTCGATTTCTTTTCTTGGAAATTTTGTTTGAATTTCCTTCCTCCATTACATGGACTTTTTCATGAGCAATTTGATTTTTAGTATCATCTTGTTTTCGATACTCTTCTTCTAAACGAAGGTGATTACCGAATTGCTCAAGAGATATGTCCTCTTTCTTATGCTTCATGGCTCTTTTGAAATCTTTCCATGAATGAGGGAGTTTGTCTATTATGGAGGATACACTAATCATTTCATCCATATGCATATTATGTTGTTTGTAGTTATTGAGAATATGTTCAATTTCATGCATTTGTTCCATAACAGGTCTATTATCTACCATTTTATAATTATTAAAATGAGAAACAAGAAACTTCTTACTTGTTGCGTCCTCTTGCATGTACCTTGATTCTAATTTCTCCCATAGATCTTTTGCAGA
>NC_032024.1:10510985-10522344 GCF_001865875.1 Lupinus angustifolius
GGATGTGGCCCATGCATATATAGTCATCATTGTCCCATTTTTGTCTCTCTCTTGTTTCTGCAATTGTTTCTTTTTCATTCTCTAATGGTCTGGTGG
Source organism: Lupinus angustifolius (assembly GCF_001865875.1). Lineage (NCBI taxonomy): Eukaryota > Viridiplantae > Streptophyta > Magnoliopsida > Fabales > Fabaceae > Lupinus > Lupinus angustifolius. The sequence goes on from NC_032024.1 coordinate 10,511,082, forward strand.
TGTTAAGAACATATACCACTTTTAAAGTAGTAAGAAGAAATTTCATCTTCTTTTGCCAACGGATAAAATTGTCTCCATCAAAATTTTCTAATTTCACAAAATCAGAAGTCATTTCCTTGAGTGATGCAGCCATCATTACAAAATCGAACCTAAAGATTGTGAGAAAACTTGAATTCTGGGGAAGATGCTGCAACACTTGAACAAACAAATGGTTGATGGATATGCACGTAAAAACCTCCAAAGCGTGTGTTACCACACTAACCTTTAGGTTTGATTCGCCCCCACCAATTTAAGTATATTGGATGCTAATGGAATGAACAGTGAATCCCATTCAGGATAGTTTGGAAAACCTTGATATGTTTTGCATAAACACAACAAACGTATCTTTTAACAATAGTTTACAAACTTATGTTTCCTACACTTCTCTCATGCATTAGAGAAATGAAGGATAATTTCTTGGATGAGAAAATTCGGATTCTCATTATGTTTTCAAGTGTCTCTATTTATAGAGAATTTCATATCACTTGAGGGAAAAAAGTGCCTTTAGAGTTCTGTACGTGTTAACGAAAGGTTATGTAGTGTAACGGTTCAATAAATAACTAAATAGGTGTGCTAGCCTAACAATAGTTACAATGCTTGCTAAGCTTTGTGCCCTTGGTTCAAATCCTAGCAAGTGTGATTTTTCATTTTTATTTATACGCATTGTATAAAAATATAAATAATAATCATGAAATGGGATCGAACATACAACCACGAACCCATAGTAAATAAACACAACCATTACACCAAACAACACTTTGTATCATAAATCATCAACAACATTTATATAGTTAACCATGAATTATGATATTTTGTAAATATCATTCACATAAAGTGCATCCCATCGGCCGTACCATACTATGCATCTTATCAGCCACTATGCTCTAGTCCTTGTTTTCTTAATTCCATAACTTTTCACCGAGTTTATGAGATAGTTATTGACTATCCCTGTAGAGTTTTATAGATCACTTTTTAATGGTTTACATTATGTGTCCCATAAGATGTGTAATTTCTCGTGACACAAACACATGATTGACTATAAAATTATTAAGTGTTCAATAAATTAATTCTTTTAAACCAAACAATTTTAAAAATATAATAATATATGATGATTAATGATAAAGACTTAAGTTGTGTTAAAAACTTATTTGTAATAACATTATTAGGAATTTGAGTTGCATATTCTTTGTGATCCGCCTAGTGAGTTATATATACTATTATAGGAAAACATATCTTTGAGTTCCATAAAGTATACTACTTCATATATCATTAATTATTATTGATCAGAAAAATATTTACTTATTAAAATTTTGATTTAAATACATTTTTTAACCAACATAAAAAGTTGTACATTTTTTAACCAACATAAAAAGTTGTACATTTTTTATACAATGCTCCCCATTATTAATGACATGGTTGGGTTTCCATATCTCGTGTTTTTTTCCACATGTTTTGACCCATATGTTTACTAAAATAATATGAAATACACTATCTATAAAAATAAAAAGTTTTTCAAAAATTGAAGGTTTATTTATGAGATATCAACTTTGTTCAAAACTTAAAAGATAAAAAATTAGTCATATCCGTAGAACTTATATTGATAAAGATTGAAAAATATTTAGGTACAAATGAAGATATTCATATCTAGAAAAATTTAATAATTGACAATCTTTCTTTCTCACTATATATACACCTCAAACCAAACCCTTTTCTTCGAAATATACAGTAGTTCTAAATTTTGAAGTTATATATTATGTTCAAAAGTCAGTTCATCCACCTATTACCATCTCATGGAAGAGTGAAGATGCAAGCATGTATGAATGAGATATTGAAGAGGCAAACATGTATCACATATATTTTGATGAAGACAAAGGACACACATAGTTTGATGAAGATAAAAGATTGATAAAGAGGAAGGATCAATAACATGGTTAATGTTCAAGGACAAGCTTGAGAGGATGAGCAAATCACATACAACAAATTATCTGTGAAGAAGATCTTTGCTCCTAACCTTGGAATGGTTTTGATGAAGACACCAACATCACCCAAAAAAAGAATACTTATGAAGACAAATAAGACAAAACTTCAAGACAAATTAGTCTAAGTCTAAATAGGTACTTCTATCCTATACTCTCGAATATACAATAGTAGTAATGCTCAAACTATTTTTTAAGAAAATTGAAACACTTCAAGTATAAACAAAACAATTTTCAAAAATAGTGTGTAATAGGTTAATGTATCTAAGTAACAGGTTACATTAGTGAGAAAACCAGTTACCCAACAAAAACTGTGTCGGGTAATCGATTACTATATGTGAGTAACAAATTACTCAGTTTTAGCAAAGTTGAGTAATCGATTACTCAAGGCTGTAATCGATTACTCTAATTAAATTCTAAACTCTCAGTTGGACAGAGAGTTTGGGTAATCGATTACTCAAAACTGTAATCGATTACTGAGAGCTGTTGCATCAGTTTTCAGATTTCAAAAAGAATGGTTTTCATCCTAAACGAAATGGTTTCATTCCAATCAATTCCAACCCTTTCAGAGAAGTGTTATGGCTGGTTGGAAAGCCTATTTAAAGGCATTGAAACTTAGAATCAAATCATAACTCTTACACAATCTTCTCACAAACTTTCAAACATAATTCTGAAAATTCTCTGAAATATTTTCTGCACTTTTCCAATTTGTTCTTAAACTTTAAAAGTGAATTTTCTGAGTTGCTTGAAGTAAAGTGTTTCAAAGTTTTACAAACTTATAAGAGCTTTATTACTTAGTATGCAAAGAGTTATCGGATTGCAAGTGATATTACATTCCAAACTTATAAAGGCAATCCTGCCATTGTTGTAAATTCTTCATTGACATTGCAGAATTCTTTCTTTCACAAGGGTGTGATAAGAAAGGGGATAGAGTCACTTGGAAAGGGTGTTTTCCAAGAGTGAGGTAAGTATTAGTGAGTGAGTAAGGTACATAGAGGTCTCAGGGTGAGATATTGTAATTACAACTCATAATATTCAGTGAAGAAATCTCTTGTGCTGCAAGAGTACTGGACGTACCCTTCGGTGGACAAGAAGGTGAACCAGTATAAAACGGTGTACTCTCTTCTCCTTTATCTCTTGATTTTTACTTGTTAATTTTCTGCAAAATTTTTCCTTTGTACCTAACTCTTGATTTTGTTGAAAAAGTGGCCATACTTTTAAGTCAACTAATGCACCCCCTCTTAGTGGCAAACTTAGTCTCACAATTGGCACGAGAGCTATTTTTGAGTAAGTTATTCTCAAATCTAATCCTATATCAAACATGGCCTGAAGATCATTTCTAAGAGAAGGTTCCAACATCAACCGCCCACCAAGCTTTTGTTGGAGAGTGCTATGACTTTTGGAAAATCAGAATGAGAATCTTCATTGAATCTGAAGACTTGGACATATGGAATGCAATTGAAGAAGGACCATATGAATCCTTCACCGTAGTCAACAGCGTAAGGGAAGTAAAACCCAAGTCTTCCTGGAATGATGAAGATAAAAAGAAGGTGCAATATGATCTCAAAACAAAGAACATCCTCACTTTAGCACTTGGCATTGATGAGTTCTTTAGAGTATCAAACTACAAATTTGCCAAAGAAATGTGGGATACTCTAGAGATTACACGTGAAGGAACTGAGGAGGTAAAAAGGTCGAGACTCAATACTCTTTCCCAAGAATACAAAATGTTTTCTATGAAAGCTGGAGAGAAAATTCTGGATCTTCAAAAAGAGGTTTACTCATGTCACAAATCACCTTATTGCACTTGGTAAGATACTATCAAATAGTAACTTGAACTTGAAGGTTCTAAGGTCACTCACCAGAACGTGGCAACCAAAGGTAACAACCATTTCTGAAAAGAAAAGTTTATCAAAAATGCCCTTGGCTGATTTCTTTGGTAAATTGCAGGAACATGAATTAGAACTCAACCAACTTCACCAATATGAAGAGCAAGAAAATAAAAAGAAGAATATCTCTCTCAAGGCGAAAGTAGACAAATATGAATCATCAGAAGATAAATCTGAGAAGGAAGAAATGGAAGACATGAGTCTTCTTGTAAAGAAGTTCAGCAAGTTCCTTAAAAGGAACAAGGGTGTTAAAACTGGAAAAATGAGGAAATTCACCAAGAACAATGACGCCTCCACTTCAAACTAAAACTTTAGATGCTTTGAATGTGGTGAACCTGGTCATATGAAAATGGACTATCCAAACCTGAAAAAGAATTCTTTCAAAGGGAAGAATGAAATGAGGACTGGACGGCGAGCCTATATTGCTTGGGAAGACAATGATACTAGTTCCGCCTTGGAACAAGAAAATGAAGAACAATCACATCTCTCTTTAATGGCATCTCATCATTCTGATAATGAAGAGGTAAACAACACTAAACTATATTCTTATGAATTACAAACTACATTTAATGACTTGCATGATGAATATGTCGAACTCACAAAAATGTTTCTAAAACAATAAACTGAGTTATATGCATTTAGAAACAAACCCTCATCATCTTCATGTCAAAACTGCATTACTCTTGAAAATAAAGTTTCAACATTAAGTCTTGAACTTAATAAGCTAAACAAGAGTAGTGAAAGTTTGGAAAAGATCATTAATGACCAAATACATCAACATAACGAAGAGATCTTGACTATTCAAAAAGCCACGTTTCTAAGAAACAAAGTGTCTTAACAAAGATAAACTTTCAAAAACAAAGTATCCATGCATTTGGACATAGTAATGATAAATCTAGGATACATAACCATCAACCCACATGTACATATTGTAAATACCATGGGCATACACCAAATACTTGCATGATTAGAAAATATGGTGTACCCCTAGGTCATTATAGATGGGTTGAGAAAGGTACTAACCATGTAGGACCCAAAGAATATTGGGTACCTAATAAAACTTAATTTGCAGGATAATTTGAGAGTCGCCTGCAACTTATGGTACTTGGATAGCGGCTGCTCAAAGCACATGACGAGTGATAGAAATAAGTTCTCTGCCCTTACTCCAAGGGACAAAGGCTATGTCACATATGGTGATAACAAAAAAAAAAATACTTGGAGTTGGTTGAATTGGCAAGACACCCTCAAACAACTATAGAAGGTGTATTGTGTGTTGAAGGACTCAAGCACAACCTACTAAGTATAAGTCAATTATGTGACAAAGGCTTTCATGTGGAATTCTACACAGATAAGTGCATCATCGAAAGTAAGAATTCTCAAAACTCTAAACTCATTGGTAAGAGGATAAATAATATATATATAATTGACATAGACTCCTCTTTACCAATAACATGTTTAGTTGCTAATGATAATCATGATGCATGGCTTTGGCATAGGAGAATTTCTCATATTCAAATCGACCATTGGAATAAACTCATAAATAAAGATTTAGTTGTTGGTTGACCCAAAATGAAGTTTGTTAAAGACAAACTATGTAGTGCTTGTCAAATGGGTAAACAAACAAAGACATCTTTTCAACCTAAGAACATGGTTTCTTCCGATAGACCATTGTAGTTACTACACATGGACTTATTTGGCCCCTTAAGGACAAAAAGTTATTGTGGTAACTATTATGCTCTTGTTATAGTAGACGATTTTTCGAGATATACTTGGATTCTATTTTTAGTTCATAAGAAGGATGCATTCAAAGCCTTTAGAATTTATGCTAAAAGAGTTCAAAATGAAAAATCACTAAAAATCGCTGCTATAAGAAGTGATCATGGAGGAGAACTTCAAAACTCTTCGTTTGAAGAATTCTGTGATGATCTTGGCATCAATCACAATTTTTCTGCTCCTAGAACACCACAACAAAATGGTGTTGTAGAGAGAAAGAATCGGTCTTTAGAAGAACTGGCTCGTACAATGTTGAATGAAAGTAACCTCCCAAAATATTTATGGGCTGATACAGTAAGTATTACATGTTATGTTTCAAACCGAGTTCTTATGAGACCAATTCTTAAGAAAACCCCCTATGAACTCTTTAAAGGTAGAAAACCAAACATTTCTCATTTGCATGTATTTGGTTGTAAATGCTTTATTCTAAATAATGGTAAAGATAACTTAGGCAAGTTTGATGCAAAAGTTGATGATGGTATCTTCCCAGGCTACTCTCTTACGAGTAAAGCTTATAGAATTTTTAATAAAAGAACTCTAGCCATGGAAGAATCCTTTCATATATCTTTTGATGAAATCAATCATGTGATAAAGGATGGGTTAACTCTTGATGAAGAGGACTTGCCAAGTTCCCTTTCTAATGAAAAGTCTACTATTAATTCTACAACTAAATCTGAGCATTTGAAAATGGATGATAATCTATCCTATCAAGAAAAGCATATTCATTCTGATTTACAAAAAGAATGGAGAACTCATCGAGATCATCCTGTTGACAACATCATTGGTGATATTAGGAAGGATATTACTACCCATTTATTTATAGAAGATGTGCGTCTTAACATGTCCTTCGTCTCTCAAATAGAACCCTCCAAGATTGATGATGCAATCGAGGATGAACATTGAATTCTTGCAATGCAAGAAGAATTAAACCAATTTGAGAAAAATGAAGTTTGGGAACTTGTTCCTAGACCTAAAAATAAGTATGTTATAGGAACTCGTTGGGTATTTCATAATAAATCTGATGAAAATGGTGTTATTGTTAGAAATAAAGCTAGACTGGTAGCCCAAGGATACAATTAGGAAGAAGGTATATACTTTGATGAAACCTTCGCTCCGGTTTCTAGACTTGAAGCTATTAGGCTATTACTTGCATATGCCTATTCTTTAAAATTTCAGCTATATCAAATGGACATAAAAAGTTCTTTTCTTAATGGATATATTCAAGAAGAAGTGTTTGTAGAATAACTTGCTAGTTTTGAATATTACAAACATCCTTCTTATGTTTACAAATTACAGAAAGCTCTCTATGGCTTGAAGCAAGCTCCACGTGCATGATATGATCATCTAATAAATTTTCTATTTGAAAAGGGATTTACCAAAGGAAAGGTCGACACTACACTCGTTGCAAAGAAAATAAATCATCATACTCTTCTTCTTCAAATTTATGTAGATGATATTATTTTTTGTTCTACTAATGAGGTTTTTTGTAGTGATTTTGGCAAAATGATGCAAGGAGAGTTTGAAATGTCCATGATGGGGAAGTTGAATTACTTCCTTGGATTACAAATAAAAAAAACTTCATAATGAAATTCTTGTAAGTCAATCCAAGTATTGTAGAGATTTGTTGAAAAGATTTGATATGGATGATTACAAGCCAATAGCTACCCCTGTGGGATTTGGTACTTACATTGATACAGATGAAGCTGGAAAATGCAATGAAATATCAAAGTATCGAGGTATGATTGGATCTATTTTACATTTAACTTCCAGTAGACCTGATATCATGTTTAGTATATGTCTGTGTGCACGCTATCAATCTAAACCAAAAGAATCACACTTAGTTGTTGTTAAGAGAATCATGAAATATCTTAAAGGCACAACTGGCGTTGGATTGTGGTATCCAAAAGGAAGTATATGTTGGTTATGCAGATTCAGATTTTGCTGGATGCAAATCTGAGAGGAAAAGTACAAGTGGTACTTGTCATATTTTAGGAAATACTTTAGTCTCTTGGTCTTGCAAGAAACAAGCATGTATTGCCCTTAGCACTGCTGAAGCTGAATATATAGCAGAAGGTAGTTGTTGTGCCCAAGTGTTGTGGCTTAAATAGCAATTACGAGATTATGGCCTAAACTTAGGCTGCACTCCTCTAAAATGTGACAATACTAGTGCTATAAATCTCACAAAGAATCCAGTTATGCATTATAGAACCAAACACATAGATATAAGGCATCACTTTGTTAGAGACCATGCCCAAAAGAAAGATGTGACTGTAGAATTCGTTAATACTCATAACCAACTAGGAGATATTTTCACTAAACCCTTGACTGAAGAACCTTTTTATAAAAAAATAGACGTGAATTAGGAATTCTTGATAAAGCTTACCTATAGTAACATGATTATATGATTATATGTGTGCTTCATTATGTTTATCTCATGCCTACTTCTTCATATGCTGCAATGCCTTCAAATCAGATGATTATGAATGAGTTGTTTTCTCTTTGAGGCTACATCACTAACCAGATGGATGATCTTGATGCTTAGAATCAACAAATCCAGTTTGAACTTCATCATCTCTCTTATAAGATGAGTAGCATGGACATTGATGAAGACAACTCTATGCCTGAGTCTTAGATTATCTTTGTTGTTAGGATTTTCTGGTTGTAATGTTTTCATGGCTTTTGGACAAAATTTGCTATTATGTTGTTTTGTTGTTGTTGTTTGCTGCACAAATGTTTGAACATCTTTTATTTTATGCTATGCATTTCTATGTTTAATATATATCTTATATATGAATATGTATGTTGTAGATATATATATATATATGTATATTATGCTGGAAACTCTTGGCTTTTCTTCTTTTTGATGAAGTCAAAAGAGGGAGAAAAGTTGGGAGAAGTGTATTTTCTGTCAAATTTCTTTCAGGCACATAACTCCAAATGAAAGGGGGAGCATACAAAATAGGGGGAGCATACTCACGTCATCTCAACATATATCAAAGTATGTTGTTCTCAGAAAACTACACTGTTAAAGAAGATATTGGTTTGTCATCATCAAAATGAATGGTTTTCATCCCAAATGAAATGGTTTCAGATTTCAAAATGAATGGTTTTCATCCCAAATGAAATGATTTCATTCTAATCAATTCCTACCTTTTCAAAGAGGTGTTATGGCTGGTTGGAAAGCCTATTTAAAGGCATTGAAACTCAAAATCAAATCATAACTCTTACGCAATCTTCTCACAAACTTTCAAACATAATTCTAAAAATTCTCTGAAATATTTTCTGAACTTTTTGCAACTTGTTCTTAAACTTTCAAAGTGAATTTTCTGAGTTTCTTGAAGTAAAGTGTTTCAAAGTTTTACAAACTTATAAGAGCATTATTACTTAGTATACAAAGAGTTATCAGATTGGAAGTGATATTACGTTCCAAACTTGTAAAGGCAATCCTGCCATTGTTGTAAATTCTTCATTAACATTGCAGAATTCTTTCTTTCACAAGGCTGTGATAAGAAAGGGGATATAGTCACTTGGAAAATGTGTTTTCCATGAGTGGCATAAGTATTAGTGAGCGAGTAAGTTACATAGGGGTCTCGGGGTGAGATATTGTAATTACAACTCATAATATTTAGTGAAGAAAACGTGGTTATACTTTTAAGTCAACTAATCCCCCCGCCCCCACCTCTTAGTTGCAATCTCAGTCTTACAATATCAACTATAAAGTCAAGATTCTAGATTATACAAGGAAAAGCATTCAAAAGAAGATCAAAGTGTTAAGTATTTTTATATCTTTATTAGGTCTTAAGTTGCTTGCTTAGTAAGAGTCTAGGATAGGATGAACCCCAATTGAAAGTCTCACAAGCTAAAATCAATCATATCTAAAAAGAGACTTACATGCATACATACATGATTTACATGCACATGCATACGTACATGATTTACATGCACATGCATACATATATGACTTACATGCACATGCATACATACATGTTTTACATGCACATACATGATCATATGTTTTGAATGAATTTAAATAGTGTTTTAAATCATACTTCATTCAAAGACATGCATCATGAGGATATAAATCATGTAGGAGGTTCATTCATCATTTCAAATATGTTTTAGAAAACCATTAATCAATTAACAAATATGTTAATCGATTAATCCTTGGGATGAACACGTTAAATCGATTAAATGGTGAGTTAATCGATTAATGTGGTTGCTGATTATGTTTTCTGTTATTTTCATGAAACCCGATAATCGATTAAGGTTCAATATAATCGATTAACTTCAGTTAAAAACAAAATAGTATATTAACCGAAGTTTTTCATATTGCTAACCAATGTTCATAGGGTTAGAACACATTTTCGAAACAAAGAGTTTTACACATTATTCAGAAGATCTTAAGCTCAAACTTTCATATCTTTTGGAAAGATTTTCTAAGTGTTCTTTTGAGAAAAGAAAATGGTGAATCTTTACATGATACCCGTTGAGCTTCATTGTTAAATCTTTGTGAAAAGAAACCTTGCATATCACACATTTTTATTCTGCAATTGTGAGATCTTTTTAGATGGGTTATTAGCTTGAAAGAAGAGTGTAAAATTTGCACATTGAGGTTCATATGTAACTTGAAGAAAATTATTAGACTAAGGCATAAACAAATTCTCTTGGTGTGTTGTGTCACCATAGAAGGAGAATAGGCTTGGGAAAACCCTAGCTGCGGTTAGGTAATTGTGTTCGCGAGAAGCAAGAAGTCTTGGTTGTAAGCGATACTTGGGGTTAGGGTGGGCCTAGAGTCACGAACGGTGAGGTATCCTAGTAGGTGAGCTTTGTAGTCAAACCGAAGTGGTGGTTTAAGATCCAAGAAAGGAGCCTCTTGCATCTTGTATTGGAATTGTGTTTGTAAGAACATCGAATTTTCATAGTGAAGAAAAATCTCCCAAGATCATAAGGGAAGGGTTGGATGTAGTTTGCAGGTGGACTCGCAAACGAACCAAGATAAAAGCCGAGTCTCATTCTTCTTTTCCCATATCATTTTAGATTTCCGCATTACTTGATTTAATTAACTTGACATGCATATAATTTTATGATAATTGTATATTCTGTATTATGCATTTACTGTTCTTAACTGCCTGTAATAAGTGCATGCAAGTTTTTTGAATCTTGGTAATCTTGGAAGATCGAAAGAAACTTGTTTTAACTATAATTGTACTACATAATCGATTAAGTAGTTAGTTAATCGATTAACAGCAAATCGAGTTAATCGATTAACAGTAGATCGAGTTAATCGATTAAGTTTGTCTTTCATCTGTTAGGTATCAGTGGTTACAATACACCTAGAAAGGGGGGGGGGGTTGAATACGTGTCGCGATTAGAATTACCGCTTTTCGCAAATCAACACTTAATGCTGAATCAACCCTACTTAATCGAATTAATCGATTACAGGATGAAGATAATCGATTAACAGAACAATCTTAATCGATTAACAGAAACAATTTTAATCGATTAACAGAAATAAGATAATCGATTAACGCAACAGTTTTAATCGATTAAACAGAAATAGTAAGCTATTACATAAACGATTAATTG
>NC_032024.1:10522444-10536049 GCF_001865875.1 Lupinus angustifolius
GCCATCTTAATCGATTAACGTGATTCAAAATGTTAACTAATTCTGTTTTTCAAGTTTTCAGTTAGAACAACTTAACAAACAGTTAGGTTAATCGATTAACGTATTGCCTTAATCGATTAACAACATTAAAAAAACGTGTTCCAGTAGCAACCACTTTCCACAGTAGTTGGGTTAATCGATTAAAGGATTTGGTTAATCGATTAACAGCAATTAAAAGTGTATTTTTAAATACAAAACATCAAATACGTTATGCACTTAGTTAATACATGTTTAACACTTAGTTTATGCCTAGAATGCACATATACATGTATTTATGTAATGCATGAACATATTATGAATGACATATCTCATGGATGAAATGATTTAAAAGATATATGCATATGAGACATGTATTAGGTGCCCTAAGCCTTGACTCAACTTAAACTAGATTCTAGTCTAAGCCTAGTACCAATTAAAGACTTAAGCACGTTGATTTGTTGATGATCTTCAAGCTCTTTTAGGTACAAGTTGTCCTCATCAAAACCATGACATATTAGGAGAGCTTTCCAAAGTGTTCCTCTTGACATGCACACTTTCATAATCGATTAAACAATGTGTAAATTTGTGTTTCTTCTTTATTTATCGAATGATGGTAATTGTGTATCGTATCACCTATTCACCCCTCTAGGTGAGTGGCAGAGCCCCGTGTGATCCAAAAAGTGGTATCAGAGCTAGTATGACCGTGCTAGTTTAGTCGCTTAGATCGTTGATCCTAGGCACTTTTACCATGGGCTCTTCTAACCTGTTTAACGGTGATGGTGCATCCATCAACTCCCTCCAATTCTCAATAGCGAGGGGTACGCCTACTGAAAAATCCGAATGAGGATTTTTTTGAGGCCATTGATATGGAAATTTGGGATTCCATAGAAAATGGACCTTTCGTTCCACTATACATAGTGAATAAAAAAAACGAAAGAGAAACCAAGATGTCTCTTGACCAACGAGGAAAAGAGAAAAGTGCAATTTGATTTGAAAGTGTAAAACATTATGACCTCCGCACTCTCATACGATGAGTTCTTTAGAATTTCTCAGTGCGATAGTGCCAAGGATATGTGGTACACGTTACAAGTAACCCACGAAGGCACTAGTGAGGTCAAATGATCTAGATTGAATACATTGATACATGATTATGAGCTATTTCACATGTTTCCACATGAGTCTATTTTTGATTTACAAAAGTGATTTACTCACATGATTAACCATCTCATTGCATTAGATAAATCATTTGCCAAACATGAACTAACTATTAAAGTGTTGAGATGTCTAGACACGAAATGGCAACCCAAGGTGACTGCCATCATGGAGTCAAAGGACTTGGAACAAATGATGCTCGCAACCTTATTTAGCAAACTTCAAGAACATGAGTTGTAGTTAAGATGTTTGACACTCGATGAACAAATGGACAAGGACGATTCGTCAACAAGCATATCGGAAAATGAAGAATCATACAAGATTTTTATAATGGCCCAAAATCTGAAATCTTGCAAAGTAAGTGAGCAAGATGAGCCTAGTAAGGTATACTCATACGATTCTATCTCAAATTCCGATATATTTCCCATGTATAACATGCTTTATGATGCTAATTTTAAAATGCATGAAGAACTTAAAATGTTAGCTAAAAAGAATAGACAAAGAAAAAGGTTAATTTTAGATCTTGAAAAGAAGATAAATGAATTGCAAAAATTCATTGATATGCTAAAAATTGAAAATGAAACCTTAGATGCTAAATATGCTAACTCTTCATGTGATTGTACTTTTAACCTAAATGTGGCATCTATTTGTGAAAATTGCATTTGCATGAAAAATGAACACAATGTCTTAAATGATAATCTTGCAAATTCCACATCTAGTTATCACAAGTCAAACAACTTACTTGCTACATGTAACACCGATGGATTAAATCTAGTTTGGAAGATATGCATGCAAATAACACATTTCACAAGAATCAAGTAAATGTTCTAAAATTTTCACAACTTGAATCCCCTACTTGTTTCTATTGTGGATTGTATGGTCATACCTTGAATGCATGTAATGTTAGAATGCATGATGTTCCAAATGGAAATTGTATGTGGATTACTAAGAAACATAATCCCCAAGCTACAAACATCAAGGGATCCAAGCTTAGTTGGGTACTCAAGAAAAGCAAGTAATTGTATTTTGTAGGTGTGCTTAAGGACATATGGACTTCAACTTTCATTATGGACAACAAATGTTCTAGGCACATAAGAAGATGAGAAGATCAAACTACTATGACTTGTCACCAAAGGAAAGAAGACTATGACATTTATGAGCAACTTGTCATCACAAATGCTTGAAGATAGGAAGCATTGTACAACAAAGGTAAAACAAGGTATCACTTCCTAACTATAAGTACTTCATACTTTAAGTGTCAGAAATAAATGCTATAATGAAATCATTGCATTGCCATAAACTGAAGAATCATGAATTCCCCTATAAATCAATTTTAGGCCTAATGGTTTGTATGTTACATTTACAATGTTTTAAATGCAAACATGATATTATTATACTAGTATAAGAATATTTCAATCATGTTTCAATTAATAAGTAAATGTAGAAATATCATCTAGGTTTTTTTAATAATGTTGAAGCACAAGTTAAATAACGTACTAATGCAATTTAACCAAAACTGTTTTTTGGAAAGTCTATTCGAATTTAATGCTTGATTAAGCCATCTCCAAAAGAGCAGAGGAAAGATATGCTTACTGTTTTGTAGGTACTAATGAGGATAAATACTTCAAGAATTAGTACTCTATGCACGAAAAGGACAAGAATCAAAGATTGAAGAAAGGCCAAAGAAAAGATCAAAGAATGACAAACTTTAAACATCTTGATAAAGATGAGGTAAAGCATGTCAGGTAACCAAATATCGTGATAAATACTGCTCTACAATGTCTAATCACATTATATGTCCCATATATCACCTAAGTGTTTGAATGCATGCTAGACTTATAGATAATCCTAAAAGTTCACTTATCGCCATAATATGCATGTGTTCTTAATTCTAAAATACATTCTTGTTTGGATATGATTTCATGCTTTTTTGGCTCTGTGTTAAGTGCACATTAGGTGTTTAGGATAGATCTTTATCTTAGAGTCTTAGCAAACCTACAAGCTAATTCAAATTGTGCCAAAATATGTTTTTGTGACTTATTTAATTGACTATTCTGTGTTTTAATCGATTATCTGGGTTTTTTCAAATTGTCTTAATCAATTAATTGTTCCCTTAATCAATTACCTGGGCTAAAAATGTTTTGTAATTTTAAACGATTAAGCTGGAACATAATGGATTAACTGTGCAAAAATTTCAATCCCGTTATTTGATTAACATAAAGGTTAATCGATTAAGTGCAGTGTTAAAAATATTGCAAATCAGTTCCGAGTTACGTTTTTGCAAAACCCTAACCTCGTGAACACTGTCCTCTTGTCTAAAATTGATCCCATAATTCTTCCTCAAACTCGTATTAGAGCTACCCATCAATTCAGTTCAAATTGAAAAACCAAGCTTTTCCCCTTTCAAAACCCCAACTTCGTTTTTCACCCATAATCGATTACCCATATAATTGATTCTGCAACTATGAGTAACGAGAGATCAAAGATAGTGAAACATACAACTGGTGCAAACAAGACTCTACGTCATCCTAGATGTGCAAGAAATCTCAGAGCCAAAGGTTCCTCTTCAGTAAGGCAGAATCCTTCACTGGATGTAGACCCATTTTATGCTACTGTTCTTCAAGCAAAGATGTTGTCTCGGTTCATAAGTCGGAAACCTACTCACATCCGTTATGCCGACGTGGCGTGGATGGTGGAGCACTGATTTCAATTCCCGCATGAAGTAGATGTACAAGGGATTGTGCTTTTTCTGGAATTAAATGGTAATATTTACCCTTCTCTAGTTCGGGAATTCTATGCTAATTTTCAGTATAAGGATGGTGGGTATAAGAGTATGGTGAAAGGAAAGCTGATTTGGATGAATGATGTGTTGTTTATGGATGTGGGAGGCTTATCCTGTGATGGTGGTACCCTTGGAGACTACAATGACGATAAATGTAGTAGTTATGACTGTACAGAAGTATATAAGTCGTGCTTAAGGGAACCTCATTACTTTATGCGAGGTGAGCTCACTAAAGCTGGTTCATTAACCATAGAAAATAGGCTTTTACATTATCTGATAGCTTACATATTAGTCCATCGCAACACTAATCATGCACAACCTACTATAAACGATTTGAAGCTTATGTTTGTTGTTAAAGAAGGAATATTGATTAGCTGGTCCGATGAGATTCTCAAAGTGATGTATGGTATTGCATCATCTTTTTCGATATTGTTAGCTTCTGGAATATTTATCTCCTGTGTCATTGATCATTTAGAGATCGACACATCTGGTGCGGAGATAATTGATGTGAATTCCAGAGAGCATATGGTCTACGAGAACATCATTCACAAGATGAGTATTTACAAATATGGAGGTGAATGGATGTATCAAGAGGATTACATAACCATAATGGATTTATAAATGTCTAAAGAAGAAGGTGTTTAGCAAAACCAGGGACATCAAAATTTTGAGGCATTTGATTTGCCTCAAGGATCTTCAGTTAGTTTGGCTCATCTGGATGCCATGGAACAACGCCTTAATGATCGTATTGACTCAAGGGACCAAGAAGTTGTATCTAGGATACAACCTATGAAGGATAGGCTTATGACCGAGTTTCGTAGACAAGATGAAGGGAATCAGAATCGATTCGAGCAGCTTCACTTTATGTCTAGTGTGTCCTAGTTAGTTGTTGATTTTAGGAGTTTTGTGGTTTGTGTAATCTTTCAGTGTTGCATTGTAATTTTCCAAACTTGTTTAGTTTTTTTTTGTGCTTTAACTTGAACAATGTAATCATAACATGCTATGAATGGATATGTTGGTTTTGTGTTGTTAAAATTGAATTATGTACTGATTTTATTACCTTTGTAAATCACTTGATCAATGGATGAATGAATGCTAGAAATTTTCAAATCTATTTGTGTTGATATAATTGCGTGCAATTTTCAATTAGCATGTGGTATGGAAAGTGATATCATAAATAAATGTCATTATCAAGAGGTATCAACAAGTGGTAAAGCAAACATTTTCATGAAATTTACATAAGTGATATAAAACAGTTGGTACTATACAAAAGCAAGTGCATGAAACCAGTAATAACCAATTGTATATGCATTCTGCCAATAGCATGTGGCATGTACTGTTTTCTGCCATATCAGTAGGTTTAATCGATTAATAGCAGGTCATAATCGATTAACCATTAATTAAAATGCAATTCCAGGTAAAACTGAATTAGACTTAATCGATTAAGTACTATTTTAATCAATGAAATTCCATATAAATTGCATTGTTTGTTCTTTCTTTTGGTAATATACTTTCATATATGACTTTAATTTTTGATAATGCCAAAAGGGGGAGAAAGGTTGTTGTTTATGTTTTGCAGGACTTACAAGATAAGATAAGTTGAGGGCTTCCACAATGAAAAAGAATAAATCACCCA
Source organism: Lupinus angustifolius (assembly GCF_001865875.1). Taxonomy (NCBI): domain Eukaryota; kingdom Viridiplantae; phylum Streptophyta; class Magnoliopsida; order Fabales; family Fabaceae; genus Lupinus; species Lupinus angustifolius. Next base: position 10,528,033 of record NC_032024.1, read on the forward strand.
ATGCTCAAATTGAGGGGGAGAAAAAGGGAGAAACACGCATCAACTTACAAGAACAAGGCAAAACATAGTTGATTGTCATCAAGTAGACCCAACAAAGAATTGTCAGATCCAACAAGCGTCAACAAGTGTTTATCATCATAAAAAATGGGGAGATTGAAGATGCAAGCATGCATGAATGAGAAATTGAAGAGGCAGACATGCATCACATATGTTTTGATGAAGACAAAGGACACACATAGTTTGACAAAGACAAAAGATTGATAAAGACAAAGGATCGACAACATGGCTAATGTTCAAGGACAAGTTTGAGAAAATGAGCAAATGAATAAACAACAAAGTATCAACTATAAAGTCAAGACTCAAGATTATACAAGGTAAAGCATTCAAAAGAAGATCTAGGGGTTAAGTATTTTTATATCTTTATTAGGTCTTAAGTTGCTTGCCTAGTAAGAGTCTAGGCTAGGATGAACCCCAAATGAAAGTCTCACAAGCTAAAATCAATCATATCTAAAAAGAGACTTATATGCATACATACATTATTTACATGCACATGCATACATACACGACTTACATGTACATGCATACATACATGATTTACATGCACATACATGATCATATTATTTTGAATGCATTTAAATAGTGTTTTAAATCATACTTCATTCAAAGACATGCATCATTAGGTTATAAATCATGTAGGAGGTTCATTCATCATTTGAAATATGTTTTAGAAAACCATTAATCAATTAACAAATGTGTTAATCGATTAATCCTTGGGTTGAACACGTTAAATCGATTAAATTGTGAGTTAATCAATTAAGATGGATGTTGATTCTGTTTTCTGTTATTTTCAAGAAACCCGTTAATCGATTAAGGTTCAGTATAATCGGTTAACTTCAATTAAAAACAAAATAGTATATTAACCCAAAATTTTCATATTGCTAATCAATGTTCATAGGGTTAGAACACATTTCCGAAACAAAGAGTTTTACACATTATTCAGAAGATCTTAAGTTCAAACTTTCATATCTTTTGGCAAGATTTTCTAAGTGTTCTTTTGAGAAAAGAAAATGGTGAATCTTTACAAGATACATGTTGATCTTCATTGTTAAATCTTTGTGAAAAAGAAACCTTGCATCTCACACATTTTTATTTTGTAATTGTGAGATCTTTTGAGAAGAGTTTGTAGATTGTAAGAAGAGTATAAAATCTGCACATTGAGGTGCATATGTAACTTGAAGAAAATTGTTAGACTTAGACATAAACACATTCTCTCAGTGTGTTGTATCACCATAGAAGGAGAATAGGTTTGGGAAAACCCTTGCTGCGGTTAGGTAAGTGTCTTCGCGAGAAGCAAGAGGTCTTGGTTGTAAGTGATACTTAGGGTGGGGCTAGTGTCGCGAATGGTGAGGTATCGTAGTAGCGAGCTTTGTAGTCAAACCGAAGAGGTGGTTTAAGATCCAAGAAAAGGGTGTCTTGCATTTTGTATTGGAATTGTGTTTGTAAGAACATTGAATTTCCATAGTGAAGAAAAATCTCCCAATATTAGAAGGGGAGGCCTGGATGTAGTTTGTAAGTGGACTCGCAAACAAACCAAGATAAAAGCCGAGTCTCATTCTTCGTTTCCCTTATCTTTTTACATTTCCACATTACTTGATTTAATTAACTTGACATGCATATAATTCTCTGATAATCATATATTTTGTATTATGCATTTACTGTTTTTAACTATCCGTAATAAGTGTATGTAAGTTTGGTTGAATCTTAGTAATCTTGGAAGATCGAAAGAAACTTGTTTTAACTATAATTGTACTAGATAATCGATTAAGTAGTTAGTTAATCGATTAACAACAAATCGAGTTAATCGATTAAGTCTGTCCTTAATTGATTAAACAATGTGTAAATTTGTGTTTCTTCTTTGTTTATCGAACGACGGGAATTGTGTATCATATCACCTATTCACCCCTCTCTAAGTGAGTGGTAGAGCCCCGTGGGACCCAACAAAGAGGATAAGCAAGAGAAGAACACATGCTCATAATAATGGGTCATCTGCTATTTCTCCCATAAAATCACTTCCAAAGCATTTGCTCGTCACAGAGGTGGTTGCAAGGGTAGCCTCTAGTTCTTTCATTGATCTTTTCAACTTGAAAAAGTGTTGCAAATAATTTCTTGATGTTGCGGGAGACAGCTACGTCAATCAGCATATTTCTTTTGACAAGTTTCCATTAATCCAATGGTTTCCTAATGAAAAAGAATCGTTCTTCTTGGATCAATGCAAGGAAAGTAAAAACATGGAGGTCTTATATAGAGAAGGACTGCAAAAATATTTCAATTATCCCAATGGTAATATTAGTGGTCTTGATATCATGAAGGAAGCTTCTCAGAACGGTCACATCGAAGCAAAATATGTCTATGGTATGATAATATTGTGTTCCAAAGATATAGAATTGAGAAAACAAGGACTAGATCATCTTCGTTTTGTGACGGTGTCTAAGTGTGTTATAAGAAGCAGGAAGAGGGTGGAAACTTTAGCAAAAACTTTATGGTAAAATGACATGATGCTGCTGCGTAATGAGAAAATTTTATGCAACAACAAGAGCACATGCAAAGGGTGGAGAGTAAAAAAAAGCCAATGGACATTGCTAGATGATGATGACATTAACATGTGTAAATATTGCAGATGGGATCATGAGTTAAAATTCTTCTATCGGTTGTTCAATGTTCATTATTTAGTTAGTTATTATAGATAGTTTGCTTAAATTAGAGCTAGGATGAAAGAACAAATTCATTGAAAAAGTTATGTTTTCTTGTTCGACATCATCAAGTTTTTATTCTTCTTGTGCTTTATATTCAAGATTTAAGAATGTTTGTTACTCACAAAATGTTTATTTTTGGTACATACTCATGCATTTTATTTTAGGGTTTAGTCATCAACATATAATATCTGATTATAGGATATAATATATTTATTTATTTGATGCATTACGATAGTCATATTAAAAATGACAAACATGATATATATGATAAGTTTAAACATTCATTAACTACAAGTTTCAGAATAAAAGTAATTAATAATCAATAAAATAATTGATAACTACTATCATGAGAAAATTATTGCATTGGCATCATAAAATTGTCTAATATCATCTATATGTATAGAAAAACAAAATATGGTGTAGCTACCGTTATGGAATAATTTTTATTTTCCTATTTTGTCAATAATATTATTTAATTTAAAAAAAAAAACTATATAATCACCACCAATATATTAACCATCTCTCACCTTAATTTGAACATTATAATAAAATAAAAAATTATAATATAAAATACACCAAAAACAAAAAAAAATCATTCTAGTTTTCCAAAATAAAATATATAAACATTAAATAATTATAAGATACAATATGGATTAGCAGACACGAAATGCCTATAAACACTAATTATAAATAATCATAAAAGTGAGTAGTTAATCTAATATAACATATTGTCATTCATTTCATTTTACTTTCCCTTACAACCTTCTTATTCTTTTATAACATTTTAAATTTTTAGAATCATAAATTTTATATACTTTTTAAAGGTTACTATTATATAGTTTAAGATTAGTTAGATTTCTAGTTAAGATTTAAATAAAATATTTAAGATTCAATTATTAAATAATAATGATTTAATAATAAATAGTTTAATAATGGCATAATCAAAAAAAATATTTAATACATGTTCTAAGTAATGATTTTCGTTTTGTAGAAAACATTTAATAAATGAACGTTTAAGTAATGAATATCATTCTTTAGAAAATCTTTAATTGATAAATAGTTTAATAGTTGATCTAATGCATTAATTAAAAAATTAACATCCCGTTAAATATAAATAACAATATCAATTCCTGAACTTCCTTTTAGTTTCTATACTTACCAACCTTATTACCTTTTCTCTATTCACTTAGTTCTCTTGATTTTTTTTATAGATTTAGCTTGGATCATGAAGTTTTTTCACCAAAAAATATAATCAAACAATTATTCATGCTCGATTCAAATAAATTATATTGCACATTATATTATTTTGCATTAGGTGAAGGCACAAGGAGAGTAGCTAGGGGGCATTGCTAAATCCTCTGTATCAGCTTTTGTCCTTCTCTATATGTATGGATGTGTAATTCTATTGGAGGGTTCATGTTGGGTCCTACAGGGCTTTGTCACTGATTGAGGTCGTACCCGATACAAACAAAATTACAACTAAAAACTCCTAAAATACAATATTCACTTCAATACATCAACATCATAAGCACATGCACATAAAGATCAAAAGGACTTTTCAAGGTTGTAATGAGGTCAAGGACAAGGTAGGATAAATATGGGATATGTAGCTAAAACAAAATGGAATAGAAGATAAATGGGGGAATAAGTAAAAAGTAAGTAAAAATCAACCCCAACATAAGACCAAATCTCTAATTCCAATTCTATTTTCCTTACTCAACCTTTTATTCACTTTTGTTTCTCTTTTTTTTGTTTTTCTTTTTTATCTTCGTTTTTTTATGAACACTTATGTACACAATTGTATCAACCATTAAGACATAACCAAGAATCCACAAGATTTGAAGAACAATGCACCTTTTCTTACTTGATACCCATTCCCAAAACAATTCCAATGATCCAAAATTTCCTAAGGTTAGGACAATCATGGTTTTTCACTTATAAGCTTGTAATAAGCTAAATAACAAGGAAATAGGTAAATATGACCAAAGGGGCTATCACATGATAAATTCATTCAAAGGTAGGCTTATATGACTAAGTGGCTTATTCAAAAGAAATGTCTAAATCACTTTAATATGTGCATGTGAATATCAAGTATCAACAAGAAACAAGTCAAGTTCTAGAGTGCAAGTAATCAAGAGTGCAATCACACATGAAAGAATATTAGATGACATACAACAATCCATCCACAATTAAGGTTCAAATTCTCACAGTGGACAAGTCTATTACAATTGTTTCAACCTCTCAATTCTCAAAAGCAACTTGACACACAAAAATGCATGGATTCACACCACAAGATATCATGACTTAAGTGAAAGAAAGTATGAGAGAAAATGCCCAAACTTAAGCAAAATCTAAAAATAAAAGAAAAGCATGCATCAACCTAACCTATGACCTACAATAGTCTCCCCACACTTAAACTACACATTGTCCTAATGTAGCACAATCAGAATATCCATACACACATACCAACTAATTGAATTGGACAAGTGCAATAGAGAGTAGAGAAGGAGAGAAAGAAAAACTCCCTAATTCCTGGAGGGAGGAAAGTAGTTTCAACCAATGAGTCATCCTCCACAATTTCATCCACAAAGGAAGGATTTGTAAGGAAGGGCTTGAGTCGATTTTTAAAGCACCATAAAGAAACACAATAGTAATAACAAAAGGACAAATCCACCTAGAACGAAGCTTATCACTCATGAGTCCAAGCCTAGAGTTATAAAACAACAGTTTTTGGCCAACCAAAAATGTGAAGAAGATCTTTGCTCCTGACCTTGGCACAGTTTTGATGAAGACACCAACATCACCAAAAAGAAGAAAAGGAAGAATACTTATAAAGACAAAGAAGAATAAAGCTTCAAGAAAATTAGATTAAGTCTCCATAGGTACTTCTATCCTATAACTCCTAGTTATGCAAAGTAGTAATGCTCAAACTATTTTTAAAGAATAATGAAACACTTTAAAAATACTTAAAATAGTTTTTATAAATAGTGTGTAACGGGTTAATTCATTTAAGTAACAAGTTACATGTGTGAGAAAAAGAGTTATCCATCTTAAAACTGATCAGAGTAATCCATTACTGTATTTGAGTAACAAATTACCAGTGTTATTAAAGTTGAGTAACAGGTTATTCAAATTGTTGTAATCGATTACTGTAAGTGAATTTTAAATTCACTGTTGGACATAACATTTGGATAATCGATTACTCAATGCTGTAATCGATTACTGAGAGCTATTACATCAGTTTTTCAGATTTGAAACTCAAGAGTTTTCATCCCAAACGAAATGCCTTCATTCCAAACAATTTCTACTCTTTCATAAAGGCACAATGACTGATTGGAAAGCCTATTTAAAGGCCTTAGAACTCACAATGAAAACAACTTTTTGAACAACTCTTTCATAACTCTTTCACACTATTCTCACAACTTTCCTACACTTTTCTGAAATAACTTTTCTGCACTTCGAAGCAACTTGAACTCAAACTTTCAAAGCTATTTTTTTGATTTGCTTGAAGTAAAGTGTTTCAAAGTTTTATAAACTTAAAGAGCATTATTACTAATATATAGAAGAGTTGATTGGATTGCAAGTGTTATTATATTTCATACTTGTAAAGGCAATCTAAAGCCATCATTCAAATTCTACATTCATTGTAATAACTTTCTTTCAAGGGGTGTGAATAGAAAGGGGATAGAGTTACTTGGAAAGGTGTTTTCCAAGGGTACAAGTATCAGTGAGTGTGTAAGGTACATAGAGATCTCGGGGTGAGATATTGTAATTACAACTCATAATATTTAGTGGAAAATCTCTTGTGCTGCAAGAGTACTGGACGTAGCCTTCGTTGGACAAGAAGGTGAACCATTGTGTACTCTCCTTTCCCTTTCCTCTTTAATTCATACTTGTTTATTTTCTGCAATATTATCCGCTGCACATTAACTCTTTCATTTTTCAGAAAAAGTTACTATAATTTTAAGTCAACTAATTCACCCCCCCTCTTAGTTACAATCCCGTTCTTACAATTGGCACCAGAGCTATATTTGAGTAAGATACTCTCAAATCTGATCCTACATCAAGATGGCCTCAAGATCATTCCTAGGAGAAGGGTCCAACATCAACCGCCCTCCAAGATTTGTTGGAGAATGTTACGATTTCTGGAAAATTAGAATGAGGATCTTTATTGAATCTCAAGACTTGGACATATGGAATGCCATTGAAGAAGGACCCTATGAACCCTTCACAATTATAAACAATGTAAGAGAAATAAATCTAAAATCTTCATGGAATGATGAAGACAAGAAGAAAATGCAATACGACCTTAAAGTCAAAAATATTCTTGTGTTGGCTCTAGAAGAAAAACAATTCCTTAAAGTGTCAAGTTGCAAAATGTCGAAAGAAATTTGGGACACTCTAGAAAGGATACATGGAGCCAAAGAAGTACAAAGGTCTACAACAAATAGTGAAGCATCAACATCAAAGTAAAAATCTACATGCTGAATATGCAGAAAACCAGATCATCTAAAATCTGCTTGTCCAGTCCTACAAAAGCATCATACTTTCAAAAGAAAGAAGGACAAGAAGCGTATAAGAACAAATGTTATATCAGAAGATAAAGATGATGGTTCAAATGCAGAACTCATAATTAAGGAGCAAACACATATTTCATTGATGGCTTCACACAATTCAAATGACGATTATGATGTTCGTAACTCTGAACCAAATGATACATTTTCATATAATGAGTTACATAATGCTTTTTGTGAATTATATGAAGAATTTATTAGACTCTCTAAAGTGTGCATAAATCAGAAAAACACTATAGAACTTCTTGAGAGTCAAAATAAAATTCTACAAAAAGATTTGGATGCTTTAAAATCGAAATCAAATGACAAGTGCATTGATTGTCCAAAATGTGATACTCTTGAAACTAAAATTCTTTCATTGAATCAAGAAATGAATATTTTCAAGAAGAGTACTTATAATTTGGACAATATTTTAAAACATACCAATGACCGAAAAGGTCTAGGCTACACAAATATCCGAAAAACTAGTGATATGATAATGAGTACTTTTGTGAAAACTAAGAATGATTGCATGCATAATATTTCTAAAGAAAATCTTGATCAACATTCTTTCTACAAGTCTAAACAAAAGATGCATCAAAATCAACCCACATGCTTTTTTTGTAAAAATGTTGGTCATACTCCTAATTCATGTCATATTAGAAAAGTTGGTATTCCAAGTGGCCAATATGTTTGGGTTGAGAAAGGTGC
>NC_032024.1:10536149-10536476 GCF_001865875.1 Lupinus angustifolius
CATGGAACATTTGAATAAACTCATTAAGAAAGATTTAGTTGTTGGTTTACCGAAAATGAAGTTTGTTAAAGACAAACTATGTAGTGCTTGTCAAATGGGTAAACAAACAAAAACTTCTTTCAAACCAAAGCACATGGTTTCTTCCGATAGACCACTACAATTACTTCATATGGATTTATTTGGTCCCTCAAGGACATAAAGTTTTGGTGGAAATTATTATGCTATTGTTATAGTGGATGATTTTTCTAGATATACTTGGACTCTATTCTTAGTTCATAAGAATGAGGCATTCAAAGCCTTTAGCATTATGCTAAAAGAGTTCATAAT
>NC_032024.1:10536576-10537351 GCF_001865875.1 Lupinus angustifolius
CTTGGGATCAACCACAATTTTTCTGCTCCTAGAACACCTCAACAAAATGGTGTTGTAGAGAGAAAGAATCGGTCCTTAGAAGAACTGGCTCGAACAATGTTAAATGAAACTAACCTCCTAAAAATACTTATGGGCTGATGCAGTTAGCATTGCGTGTTATGTTTGGAATCGAGTTCTTATCAGACATATTCTTAAGAAAACCCCCTATGAACTCTTCAAAGATGGAAAACCTAACATTTCTCATCTACACGTTTTTGGTTGTAAATGTTTTGTTTTGATCAATGGTAAGGATAACTTGGGCAAGTTTGATGCAAAAGCTGATGAAGGGATTTTCCTTGGCTATTCTCTCACGAGTAAAGCTTAAAGAGTCTTTAATAAAAGAACTCTAGCCATGGAAGAATATGTTCATGTAACTTTTGATAAAACCAATAATGTTTTAAAAGATGTGATATCCTATGATGAAGATGACTTGCCAAGTTCCTCTGCCAAAGAAAATTCTATTGTTGATGTTACACCTGAACCTGAAGAATTGAGAAAAGATGAAAATCTATCTTCTCAAGAAGAGCATATTCACTCAGATCTACCAAAAGAATGGAGAACTCATCGAAATCATCCTATCGACAACATCATCAGTGATATAAGTAAAGGTATAAACACTTGTAGAATGCTTGATGCTTGTCTAAACATGTCCTTCGTCTCTCAAATAGAATCCTCCAAGATTGATGATGCAATCGAGGATGAACACTAGATTCTTGCTATGCAAGAAGAATTAAAC
>NC_032024.1:10537451-10546722 GCF_001865875.1 Lupinus angustifolius
TTCTCTTAATTTTCAGTTGTATCAAATGGATGTCAAGAGTGCTTTTCTTAACGGCTACATTCAAGAAGAAGTGTTTGTAGAACAACCTCCTGGTTTTGAAGATTACAAACATCCTTCTCATGTCTACAAGTTAAAGAAAGCCCTCTATGGTCTAAAGCAAGCTCCACGAGCGTGGTACAATCGTCTAACAACCTTTCTGATAGAAAAAGGTTTTACCAAAGGGAAGGTCGACACTACTCTATTTATAAAGAAAATAAATCATCACACTTTATTAGTTCAAATTTATGTATATGGTATTATTTTTGGTTCTACTAATGAAAATCTGTGTAGTGACTTTGGAAAAATGATGCAAGGAGAATTTGAAATGTCCATGATGGGAAAGTTGAACTACTTTCTTGGACTACAAATCAAACAACTTGATAATGGCATTTTTGTGAGTCAAACCAAGTACTATAGGGATTTACTGAAAAGATTTGATATGGATGACTGCAAGCCAATAGCTACTCCTATTGGATCTAGCACATACATTGATACCGATGAAAGTGGAAAAGGTATTGAAATATCAAAATATTGAGGTATGATCGGATCTCTTCTATATTTAACTGCAAGTAGACCTGATATCATGTTTAGTGTATGTTTGTGTGCACGTTATCAGTCTAAACCAACATAATCACATTTAGTTGTTGTTAAGAGAATTATGAAATATATAAAAGGTACAACTGAAGTTGGACTGTGATATCCAAAAGGAAGTATATGTGAAGAATATCATTGCTCCTGACCTTGGCACAGTTTTGATGAAGACACCAACATCACCAAAAAGAAGAAAAGGAAGAATACTTATAAAGACAAAGAAGAATAAAGCTTCAAGAAAATAGATTAAGTCTCTAAAGGTACTTCTATCCTAAAACTCCTAGTTATGCAAAGTAGTAATGCTCAAATTATTTTTGAAGAATAATGAAACACTTTAAAAATACTTAAAACATTTTTATAAATAGTGTCTAACAGGTTACTTCATTAAAGTAACAAGTTACATGTGTGAGAAAAAGAGTTATCCAACTTAAAACTGATCAGAGTAATCCATTACTGTATTTGAGTAACAGATTACCAGTGTTATTAACGTTGAGTAACAGGTTACTAAAATTGCTGTAATCGATTACTGTAAGTGAATTTTAAATTCATTGTTGGACAGAACATTTGGGTAATTGATTACTCAATGATGTAATCGATTATTGAGAGTTGTTACATCAGTTTTTAAGATTTGAAACTCCAGAGTTTTCATCCCAAACGAAATGCCTTCATTCCAAACAATTTCTACTCTTTCATAAAGGCATAATGGCTGATTGTAAAGCCTATTTAAAGGTATTAGAACTCACAATGAAAATAACTCTTTGAACGACTCTTTCACACTTTTCTCACAACTTTCCTACACTTTTCTAAAATAAATTTTCTGCACTTCTAAGCAACTTGAACTCAAACTTTTAAAGCTGTTTTTTTGAGTTGCTTGAAGTAAAGTGTTTCAAAGATTTATAAACTTAAAGAGAATTATTACTAAGTATACAAAAGCGTTGATTGGATTGCAAGTGTTATTATATTTCATACTTGTAAAGGCAATCCAAAGCCATCATTCAAATTCTTCATTCATTGTAATAACTTTCTTTCATGGGGTGTGAATATAAAGGGGATAAAGTTACTTGGAAAGGTGTTTTCCAAGGGTATAAGTATTAGTGAGAGTGTAAGGTACATAGAGATCTCGGGGTGAGATATTGTTATTACAACTCATAATATTTAGTCTTAATTCTCTTGTGCTGCAAGAGTACTAGATGTAGCCTTCAGTGGACAAGAAGGTGAACCATTGTGTACTCTCCTTTCCTTTTCCTCCTTAATTCATACTTGTTTACTTTCTGCAATATTATCCGCTGCAATCCTCTCTTAGTTGCAATCCTGTTCTTACAAAAAATTCCTTTCTAGAAATCAAGTTATCATGGAATCATTTGGTCTTCTCTTTGTAGAACACAAAGTTCTCACAGGCTTCTAAGCGGATCTCATCGATTTCATTCAATTGGAGCTTACTTTCTTCACCAGCTTGATCAAGATCCAAATTATATGTTTTCACAGCCCAATATGCACGATGCTCTATCTCTACAAGAAGATGACATTCTTTACCAAAGACAACCCGATAAGGGGACATCCTAAAGAGCATCCTCAAGTCTGTTGCTCCAATCATTTATGTTAGGTTGTACCATCTTCTCCAAAATCCTCTTTATCTCTGTATTTGAAATCTCAGCTTGTCCATTACATTAAGGGTGATAAGGTGTGGAGACTCTATGAAAAACCCCATATTTCTTGAGAGTAACTTGCATGGATCTATTGTAGAAGTGGGTGCCTTGGTCACTAACAATGGCTCTGGGTATGCCAAACTTGCAAAGAATGTGAGACCTAACAAAATCCATAACAATCCGAGCATCATTATTCCTGGTGACCTTAGCTTCCACCCATTTAGAAACATAATCAACAACAAGAAAAATATAGTAAAAGCCAAAAGAAACAGGAAATGGACCCATGAAATCAATACCCCATAAATCAAACACCTCACAAAACAATATAGGTTGTTGAGGCATATCTTGTCTCCAAGAAAGAGTACCACCTTCTCTCTGACACTACTCACAAGTACTACAAATCCTCCACGCATCTTTGAAAATGGTGGACCAATAAAATCTAGAGTCAAACACCTTTCGTGTTGTCCTTTCCGTACCAAGATGGCCACCCATTGCAGAAGAATGGCAAAACTAAAGGAGTGACTCAATCTCAAGATCTAGAATGCATCTTCCAGTAATCTGGTTAGTACACAATCTCCACAAATAGGGATCATCCCAAACATAATATTTAGCATCACTATTAAGTTTGTCATTTTGAGCTCTAGATGCAAGTGGAGGAAAAACAACAATAAAATAATTAACAATGTTAGCAAACCAAGGGGTGGGGATACAAATAGATATATTCAAAAGTTGTTCATCAAGAAAATCATCTCTGATAGGCATCATATCAATTGCTCCCTCAATCCTGCTGAAGTGGTCAGCCACAAAATTTTATGCTCCATTCCTATCATGGATCTCCAAATCAAACTCTTGGAGAAAGAGAATCCACCTAATCAGCCTTGGTTTGGAATCAACTTTCTTCAATAGGAACTTCAAAGCTGCATTGTCAATGAAAACAACAATTCTAGAACCAAGCAAATAAGACCTAAACTTATCCAGAGCAAATACAATAGCTAAAAGCTCTTTTTCAGTTGTGGTGTAATTTACTTGTGCATCATCTAAAGTCCTGGGAGCATAATAAATTACCCTAGGCAGTTTGACCACTTTTTGAGCAAGGACAACCGTTAATGCATAATTAGAAGCATCACACATCAACTCAAAAGGGACTGTCCAATCAGGTGCTTGGATAATAGGAGTGGTGGCAATCAAATGCGTTCATACATATCTCATCAAAATCAAAGACCACCTCCTTTTGCAACAGGTTGGATAGTGGAAGAGCCTTCTTGCTGAAATCTTTAGTGAACCTGCGATAGAAACATGCATGACCAAGAAAAGAACGGACCTCTCACATGCAAGAGGGGTAAGGCATTTTTGAAATAACATCTATATTGGTAGGATCTACCCAAATTCCCTTATTTGAGATCACATACCCCAAAACTATACTCTACTCTACCATGAAATGACATTTTTTGTAATTCAGAACAAGGTTAGTTTCGATGCATTTATGCATAACTCTATCCAGACTATCCAAACATGCATCAAATGAAGATCCATAGACAGTGAAATCATCCATAAACACTTATATGCAACTCTCTAAAAAATCACTGAAAATGCTCACCATACACCGCTGGAATGTACCAGGGGCGTTGCATAGGCCAAAATGCATCCTACTATAGGTAAAAGTGCGGAAGGGGCAAGTGAATGTGGTCTTATCCTGATCCTCGGAAGCAATATGAATCTGGAAGTACCCAGAAAAACCATCAACAAAAAAATAATGAGATTTACCTGGTAAGAGATCAAGCATCTGATCAATAAATGGCAAAGGAAAGTGATCATTTCTTGTTGCTTGGTTGAGCCTCCTATAATCAATGCAGACTCTCCAACTGTCCTGCACTCTCATAGGAATCAACTCATCTCTCTCATTTCTTACCACTATAATATTTGTCTTCTTTAGAACCACCTGAACTGGGGTCACCCAATGACTATCAGAAATGGGATATATAATCCCAGCTTGTAGAAGCTTTGTGACCTCTTTCTTCATAACCTCAAGGATGAATGGATTGAGTCTCCTTTGCGGTTGTCTCACTTGTTTAGCTTCATCTTCCAAGAGTATCATTTGCATGCACATGGATGGGCTAATACTAGGAATATCAGCTAAGGTCCAACCAGTTGCCTTCTTATGCTTCTTATGCTTCTTCTGCACTTGCAACAACTTCTCCTCTTGATCAGCATCAAAAGAGGTGGAAGTAATAACATGAATCTTATCATCATCGTGTAAGTAAGCATACTTGAGGTTTTAAGGTGAAGGTTTAAGATCCAATATAGGTGCCTTCTAAACAGATAGAACCAAAGTAGCAGACTAGATTCTGTAGTCTACACCTGAACAAGTAAATCAGATTGTTGTATGATGTCTGCAGCAATTGGGTTAGTGCAACCTGATTCTACAACATTTGGATCAACATAAATATGCAGAAACTCATCAATACAATAATTATACATTTCAGAATCAGTACGTGTATGACAAGTGTATGAGTCTATCAATGACATAGAATCAAAATCATTAAGAAAATCAGAGGTATGCTCATTAGATAACTCATCAAGTAAAACAATATGAAACACATAATGGTCCTCAGATGGATGCTTCATAGCATCAATTTTTTTAAAATGGACCACAATATCACCAAACTCCATAGACAATGTTCCAGCATGGACATCTATCTTGGTTCGGGCTGTTCTAAAAATGGCCTCCCCAAAATAATAGGAATTTATGAGAGGATCTCTCTTCCATATTGAGAATATAAAAATCAGCAGGAAAAATAAGTTCACCAAACTGAACTAAGACATCCTATATCAAACCATTAGGGTAGGCAGTACTACTGTTTTTTAATTGAATCACTACCCTAGTGGGTTGCAAAGGTCCAAGTGAAAGAAACATGAAAATAGACATAGGCATAACATTAATCGAAGCACCTAGATCTATCATAACATTCTCAAATTTTCTATTCCCTATTATGCAAGGTATAGCAAATGTACATGGGTCCTTACATTTTTCAGGAATATTAGGAACAAGTTTACCTATTAGTGCGGAAACATTTCTGCCCAAGTTGATCCTCTCATTACCTTTGAGCATCCTCTTGTGAGTGCAACTCCTTTAAATTTTTTGCATATCTTGGAATTTTCTTGATTGCATCAAGTAAAGGTATGTACATCTCTACCTGTAACACCGTGAATTTTTGAGTAATTTTAGTAATTACTTATTAAAAAAAATTAATTTTAGAAATAAATAGGTAATGAATTAGGTTAAACCTTAGTTGAGTGTTAGTCATTTTTTGTGAATTCATATTTTGTGGTAAATTTTCGTAATTTTATGTGACAGAAAATTCTTGGACTTCTATCGGGCCCAAATTTGCTACAATTCGGCCCAATAGCATGATTTTGAGTTCCATAGCACAGAATCAAATTTCGAGTCAAGATAGACATCAAGTTTATCCAAAACACATTTCTAAATATTTTTCACTTTGAATTCGGTATTCCGAAATTCTAACCGTAATCAGAAGATTTTAAATATTCAGCCGATTATTAGCCGATAATACTCGGGCACGATTTAAGCATGAATGTTTCACCGAAGAAGTCACTTCACTTTCACGAGTGAAACTTGCTAGTTAAGTAAGCAAAAATACTCATATTTTACACTAAATTCCGTAAAACCTTCATTTACCCGTTACACCGTTATTCTTTGAAAACCCTTGGCTTGCCTCCTTAAACCTAATTCAATTCATCTTAAAAGAGTCATTTCCTCTTGAAACCCTTGGCTTGCTTCTCTAAAAACTGAACCATTTCCTTTAAAAGAACCCACCCAACTTGGAGAAACCTTTAGCATCACTTTTCTCTTATTCTTCATTCTAATTTTCTCAAGAACTCCGAGGTAAGTTTTTTGTTTCGTTCTTTATCTCTTATAAATCTAACCATTATTTGTTTACGAAATTTTAGTATGATGTTCATGCGCATGTTACGAACGTTTTCAACCGTCAAAAGTTTCTAAAACCCTTCTTATCTCATGTTATACGCAAGCCTATGTTGCTTTGTCCACCGCCGAAGCGGAATACATTGCCGCCGGTGTATGTTGCGCTCAAATCCTTTGGATGAAGCAGCAACTTAAGGACTTTGGTCTTAAACTAGAAAAGATCCCCATTAAATGTGATAATACAAGTGCCATAAACATATCCAAGAATCCAGTTTTGCATTCTAGATCCAAGCATATAGAAATTAGACATCATTTCTTACGTGATCATGCTAAAAAAGGTGACTACATGCTTGAATTTGTTGAAACCGCTAAAGAGTTAGCAAATATTTTCACAAAGCCCCTTCCACGTGATACTTTCTATGTTCTAAGGAGAGAACTTGGAATTCTTGATGAACAATATCTTGATTAAAATTGTCTAGATGTTTAGTTTATGTCTTGTTTCTACATGTTTATTAGTCTCTTGATTTAAATGAAATATGTTAAAATGCAAAATGATATCTCATGATAACCTTTTTTGTGTGATTACATATGTTTAGATTAATCTTTTAGAATGCACGCATAAGTCCCAAAAAGTTGAAACCGTTCTGCTTGTTCAACAATTTTTTTACCGTGTTTAATCGATTAAGCATTAATGTTAATCAATTACCTGTGCATCAGTTTTTGAAAAATCATTTTTCATATGATTTTAATCGATTAACCATGCCCGTTAATTGATTAAAACCAGCAGTACAAGTGCATACATCACCTCGGTTTCTCACTTTTTTCGGCATTTTCTCTATTTCCTCTTCCTTTTGAGTCTCTGTAACCGTGATACAACTGACCCAAGTGCATTAATCTAGATAAACCTCACCCCTAACCCTCTCTAACCTCCTAGAAATCTCCAATTCATCCCATTTCACTTCAATTCCGTTTCCCCAAATCAAAACCCTAGGATAGGTTTGCCATATTCCTTCTCTGTCTCGTCCAAATCAACTCGGTTTCTGCAAAATAATGGAGTAAAGTCGCCCAAAAAGGTTCAAAACCCCTGCTAATCGTGGAAGAAGACCGAGTTTGGCTCATCCTCCACTCGGAGCACCCAACAGGACCGTGGTGACCCATTCTACTCGCTCATTCTACAAGAGAATCGCTTGGCTAAATTTCAAGGACGAAAATCCACATATGTAAGGTATGTTGATCTAACCTGGATGGCAAAAAAGAATTTTAGTTTCCCGCATGATATGGAGGCTAAGGAAGTCGTTAAATTTCTGGAATTGAAGGGACAAGTTTACCCTGCTCTAGTTAGGGAGTTTTATGCAAATTTCAGATATAAGGATGGTAAATACTGGTCTATGATTTCTGGAAAACTATTTGAGATTAGTGATGACCTGTTTATGAATGTTGGTGTGTTATCATCTTGGGGTTATGGTATAGGAGACTGCTCACGGGCTAAGGATAATTTTGATGCTACTGAGGTATATAAGTCGTTTCTTAGAGGACCTCATCTGTATATTCAGGGGGCATTGACCAAGGCTGGGTCATTATCTGTTGAAAATAGGCTGCGGCATTATATCATCACTTATATTCTGGTGCAGAGGAACACAAATCATGCACAACCCACTGTGAATGATTTGCGTTTCATGTACGCTATTAAGAGCAATGTGATGATTAACTGGCCTGAAGAGATCTTAAAGATTATGAATAGTGTTTCTCTGTCGCAGTCTAAGTTGCTTCCCTACAGTATCTTTATATCACGGATTGTGGATTATTTGCATATTGACGTTACTAGCACTATTATTGTTGAGTATAATGATAAGGATCATCTGGTTGGCGAGAGTCTGATTCACAAGATGGGTATCTACAAATACGGTACTAGAGGTATCTACAAGTACGGTACTAATTGTTAATACCAGGAGGACTATACTACTATTGATCTGGAGCTGTCCAGTGATTATGATCAGGATGACATGGGTGTTCAGAATGCTGCTAATCAGGGGGAGTCCTCTAGGAAAGCATCACAGGATTCTGTTTTTGGTATGGCTAACATGGAAGCTATGGAACAAAGGCTCAACAACCGCATGGATCTACACTTTCAAGGATTGAAAGATTCGTACTATGCTGGTATGTAACAGTACGAAGAACATCAAATCGCTTATTCTGACAACCAATATCAAACCGTGAGGAATCTGATTCAATCAACAGTCGAAGCTCAGAATGCCTTCATTCGCTCAACAACTGAAGCTCAGAATGCACTGTTTTGCTCTGAATTTCAGAAGTTGTCTATGTTGATCAGGGGTGACCAGAATGTTGCTATTCCTGATGATGATTGATCTTCCTCCACCACAACTGTAGCTTAGGAGACTTTAGACCTAGGATATCCTGCCCTTAGGTTTATTACTTCTATTATTGTACTTTATGGACTCAGTTGTTGTTACTGTTTCGAGACTTATTTGTGCTTTTTATGTCTTGGTTTGACATTTTATGGTTTGTTTGGTTGCTGGATATTTTTTTTTATTCTCTATGTTATGTTTTTTTTAATTTTGCGTATTTTTCTTTTAATTATGTCAAAATAGCTTATTTGGTTATTTGGATGGTTCTTGATCATATGAGATTTTATGGTGCATAAATTAAGCTGATTATTGCACTACATTGCTTATTGTGCTTATTTCTATTTGATATGGTAAATCTTGTATGTCGTTCACGTTACCTATTAGTTAACGTTCACGTTACCTATTGGTTATTGTATTGTATAAACAATTGCATTTTGTTCAAGCCTCCGATTATAAGACAGGTTAATAGTTAAATCCCAAATTAATTCATTAACTTTGTTTTATGTTTAACTACATATCTCTGTCTACTTTGGACTTGTGTTATCTTTTTGGTAATGTCAAAAAGGGGAGAAAGGTTGTTTTGTTGTTGTTTGATTGTGCAGGTTGATCTTAATTCTGCTTCTGAAATATTCGCGCTTCATACAATCAATCAGTGCCAATACATTCTTCAAGCTAATTCATCAAAC
>NC_032024.1:10546822-10551269 GCF_001865875.1 Lupinus angustifolius
TGCTTTAATCGATTACTTTGTATAGTTGTATTAATTGTAATAATCTATTTCTATAATGTACTGTTGTAACTCTGATATATCTATTAGCTCTATATATTTGCTTCGATCTCAGTTGCTTGTCGTACAAGAAATTGAATCTGTTTGTGCTATCTGAGTTGTTTTAATCGATTAAATTACTTGCGTTAATCGATTATTCTTTCTGTGTTAATCGATTAAACTGGTAGTTTTTTAGCATTGCATGTTGTTTGCGAAAAGCGGATACTTTGACCGCTACACCTATTCAACCTCCCCCTTCTAGGTGTATTTTAGCCACTGATACCTAACATTTGATACGACATCGTCCTGAAATGGACAATTCTTCAGAACTGATCGGTCATATATCCTTGCTAGGAATAATTTATTTTTGGTGCGTTCAAATCGGCTTGTTATAGGACTGGTACTCTTGGTTATTTCATAATAGTTTATTGGGAGGATATTGGTGTAAGGATGGGTGAAATAAGAATAACATTCATACATTGAGATTAGGGATATTGATCCTCATTATCCGAGTTAAAACATTATTCATCATTGTGCATTATGTCTATGATCTATATTGTATATATTATGCGTGTCTGTCTGGATGTGATATTCCATGTAATTCCACGCCGTCAATGAATAATATTCATTAGATGTCGTACTCTCTTATCTTTTCTTTTCTTTTCTTTCTACTTTTCTTCGGTTCGCATTCTTGTTTAGATGGACCATATCGCGAGGATTCAGAGCTACCGATTCTGGATGACCAAGAAGGGGACATAAAGTAGTGACAGACACCGATACACCTACACAGGCCCTTGTGCCTTAGAGTTGGAGATGGTTTGTGATGACTTTACAATGCGCTTCCCTTCATAGCATGTGAACTTGGAGGCTTCTTTCACCTTACCTGCTCGGAGATTTGCACCTACTACACCATCCATTCAGTCTATGATTCCTCACGGACCCACTGATGTTGGACCATCTACTAGGAGACAGAGTAGAGATGATGTGCCCAATTCCCCACTGGGTAAGAGAGCTACTATAGGGACGTTGCCCGATCTTCAGGCAGATGCGGGAGTGGGAAGAAAGTCATAGGGTTCGTCCAACAACCTAGAAGAGGAGCTGGAAGCCGAAGAGGAAGACTGTGTGGAGTTGGTCTGTATAGAGGACTCCATTGAGGTGGTCGACCTCTCTTCTGATTCTGAGACGGAGGAGGATCCCAACGAGGGTCCTAGTATACCCGCTAACCCCGGAGCTAGTCACTAGTGGTCATTTCCATTTCTAGTTGCCTTTGAGGCGAGTATCTATGTAGGGTATTTTGGATGTTTTGAATAAACCAGACTATTGTATATATTTTCAGCTTTGACCAGGATGTACTCCACTTTGTTTTTGTATAAACGTTTTCAATTGTTTTCAATAAAGAATTATTCCACGATATATATATTAAGTGGCTTTCGGTTACCACTAGGTAATTATTGTTGTCTTTTCCGTATTTTAGGTTACTTAACATGATGTCCCGAAAAGGAGTCAAATGTAAATGAAGAAGTTTGACATTACAAAAAATAATTTACCCATTTTTGGGCAATATTGTTGGAGTAATTTTCGGGGTGTTATAACATGGTATCAGAGCTCAAGTATTTATGAAACCAAAAGCACCAGTGCCAACCAAATGAAGAAACTCTTGAAAGATGAAGCTCAAGTATTTATGTTGCTGGCATCATTGGAGAAGAATGGTGGATAAGAGATTCAGAACCTACCTGTGGTTAGGGATTTCTCCGAAGTTTTTCCTAATGATATTCCTAGTTTACTCTTGGTACGAGAGATATAGTTTGTTATCGATTTGATTCCTGGAACTGGACCGATCTCTATAGCTCCCTATAGGATGGCACCATTGGAGTTAACGGAGTTGAAGAAGCAATTAGAAGACTTGCTATGGAAACAATTTTTCAAACCTAGTGTTTCACCATGGGGTGCTCCGATGCTATGTGTGAAGAAGAAGGATGGCAATATGCGGCTGTGTACTGATTGATGACTTGGTAGATCAACTAAGAGGAGCTATCGTGTTTTCAAAGATCGATCTTCGGTCAGGATACCACCAAATACGTGTGAAGTCATAGGATATTCCAAAGCTGCTTTTAGGATGCGATATAGGCATCACGAATATCTCGTGATGCCATTTGGTGTAACAAATGCTCCTGTAGTATTCATGGATTACATGAATCAGATTTTTCATCCATACCTTCACACATTTGTGGTCATATTTATCGATGATATCCTGATTTACTCGAAAGATCAGGAGGAACATTCAAAACATCCGAGGATAGTGTTGCAGATTTTGAAAGACAACCAACTTCATGCCAAGCTACCAAAGTTAGAATTTTGGTTAGAATTAGTGAATTTTATTGGGCATGTGATATCAAGCGAAGGAATTGCTATAGACCCTACTAAAGTAGGAACGGTGATGGAATGGAATTCTCCAAAATCTGTAACGGAGATTAGAAGCTTCCTCGGTTTAACAGGATACTATCAGAAGTTTATTGAAGGATTTGCGAAGTTGGCATTGCCACTGACTATGCTAACCAGGAAAGATAAGACTTTTGTCTGGACGGCGAAATGTGAAGAAAACTTTCAAGAATTGAAGAAAAGATTGACTATAGCACTTGTGTTGATTCTACCGGACCCGAAGGGAAACTACAACGTGTATTGTGACGCGTCTAAACAAGGCATGAGTTGCATGTTGATGCAACAGCAAAAGGTGGTAGCTTATGCTTCAAGACAATTAAAGATACATGAGAGAATTATTCGACGCACGACTTGGAGTTGGATGTGATCGTATTTGCTCTCAAGATCTGGAGACATCACCTCTACCGAGTAACATTTGAAGTGTTCAGCGATCACAAAAGCTTCAAGTATTTGTTCAACCAAAAGGAGCTAAACATGAGGCAGACACGATGGATTGAATTCCTTAAGGACTATGACTTTGATCTTCAGTACCACCCTAAGAAGGCTAATGTGGCGGCTGATGCCTTGAGTAGGAAGTCTCTGCACATGTCAACCATGATGGTCAGGGAGATGGAATTGATTGAGGATATCTAGAATTTAAGCTTCGCGGTGCAAGTAAAACCTAAGAGTTTCACTTTAGGTATGCTTACAGTAACAAATGAATTTCTGGAACAAGTAAAAAGGTTGCGAAGTTCTGATCTAGAACTGCAAGAGAAGATAACCTTGTTGGCTGAAGGAAGAGCCCTAGAATTTCAAGAAGGAACTGATGGAGTGTTGCGATGCAGGAATCGAGTCTGTGTGCATAGAGACCCTAATTTTAAAATGGCAATCTTGGATGAAGCCCATAAGAGCAAACTAAGTATTCATCCTAGAGCTACCAAGATGTATCAGGACTTGAAGAAGATGTTCTGGTGGTCCAGTATGAAGAGAGAAGTAGCAAAGTACGTCTCGCGCTGCTTAACGTGTCAGAAGGCAAAGATCGAACACATGCGACCTGAAGGAGAACTCCAACCTTTGGATATCCCCGTTTGGAAATGGGTTAGCATTGCAATAGATTTTGTGAGCAGATTTCCTCGGACTCAAAAGGGTTATGATGCAGTTTGGGTGATAGTGGATCGTGTGACGAAGACAGCTCACTTTCTACCCATTAATATGAAATACTCATTGGAACAGCTAGTGAAGTTATACATCAAAGAAATTGTCCGACTGCATGGTATTCCTACAAGTATCATCTCGGATAGACACCCATGTTTCACTTCGAAGTTGTGGAATGGTTTGCAAACAGCCTTGGGTACCAAATTGAGTATGAGTTAAGCTTACCACTCGCAGACGAATGGTCAATCTGAACAGACTATCCAATCTTTGGAAGACTTGCTGAGAGCATGTGCATTGGAACACTCTGGAAGTTGGGCGAACTATCTACATATGATAGAGTTCACCTACAATAACAGCTTTCATTCGAGTATCGGCATGGCGTCGTATGAAGCTCTTTATGGCAGGAAGTGCAGAACACCATTGTATTGGTTTGAAGCAGGGGAGAATATGATACTAGGACTCGATGTGGTTCAGCAGATGACGGAAAAGATTAGAATGATAAAGGAAAACATTAAGGCAACTCAGAGTAGCCAGAAGAGCTACTATGACAAAAGGAGGAACCCTCTCAGTTTTTAGGAAGGGGATCATGTCTTCATGAGGGTGGTTTCGACAACTAGCGTTGGCAGAGTACTTAAAGCCTGTAAGCTTACCCCTAAATTCATAGGACCATACCAAATCCTTAGAAAAGTCGGACCAATAGCTTACCAAATAGCTTTGCCACCTTTATTATCGAACCTACATAATGTTTTCCATCTACCCCAACTCAAAAAATACATTAGTGACCTGTTGCATATCATCGAACCCGATTCAATCCAACTAAAGGATAATCTCACTTTTG
>NC_032024.1:10551369-10558497 GCF_001865875.1 Lupinus angustifolius
AGAAATTGAATCTGTTTGTGCTATCTGAGTTGTTTTAATCGATTAAATTACTTGCGTTAATCGATTATTCTTTCTGTGTTAATCGATTAAACTGGTAGTTTTTTAGCATTGCATGTTGTTTGCGAAAAGCGGATACTTTGACCGCTACACCTATTCAACCTCCCCCTTCTAGGTGTATTTTAGCCACTGATACCTAACATTTGATACGACATCGTCCTGAAATGGACAATTCTTCAGAACTGATCGGTCATATATCCTTGCTAGGAATAATTTATTTTTGGTGCGTTCAAATCGGCTTGTTATAGGACTGGTACTCTTGGTTATTTCATAATAGTTTATTGGGAGGATATTGGTGTAAGGATGGGTGAAATAAGAATAACATTCATACATTGAGATTAGGGATATTGATCCTCATTATCCGAGTTAAAACATTATTCATCATTGTGCATTATGTCTATGATCTATATTGTATATATTATGCGTGTCTGTCTGGATGTGATATTCCATGTAATTCCACGCCGTCAATGAATAATATTCATTAGATGTCGTACTCTCTTATCTTTTCTTTTCTTTTCTTTCTACTTTTCTTCGGTTCGCATTCTTGTTTAGATGGACCATATCGCGAGGATTCAGAGCTACCGATTCTGGATGACCAAGAAGGGGACATAAAGTAGTGACAGACACCGATACACCTACACAGGCCCTTGTGCCTTAGAGTTGGAGATGGTTTGTGATGACTTTACAATGCGCTTCCCTTCATAGCATGTGAACTTGGAGGCTTCTTTCACCTTACCTGCTCGGAGATTTGCACCTACTACACCATCCATTCAGTCTATGATTCCTCACGGACCCACTGATGTTGGACCATCTACTAGGAGACAGAGTAGAGATGATGTGCCCAATTCCCCACTGGGTAAGAGAGCTACTATAGGGACGTTGCCCGATCTTCAGGCAGATGCGGGAGTGGGAAGAAAGTCATAGGGTTCGTCCAACAACCTAGAAGAGGAGCTGGAAGCCGAAGAGGAAGACTGTGTGGAGTTGGTCTGTATAGAGGACTCCATTGAGGTGGTCGACCTCTCTTCTGATTCTGAGACGGAGGAGGATCCCAACGAGGGTCCTAGTATACCCGCTAACCCCGGAGCTAGTCACTAGTGGTCATTTCCATTTCTAGTTGCCTTTGAGGCGAGTATCTATGTAGGGTATTTTGGATGTTTTGAATAAACCAGACTATTGTATATATTTTCAGCTTTGACCAGGATGTACTCCACTTTGTTTTTGTATAAACGTTTTCAATTGTTTTCAATAAAGAATTATTCCACGATATATATATTAAGTGGCTTTCGGTTACCACTAGGTAATTATTGTTGTCTTTTCCGTATTTTAGGTTACTTAACATGATGTCCCGAAAAGGAGTCAAATGTAAATGAAGAAGTTTGACATTACAAAAAATAATTTACCCATTTTTGGGCAATATTGTTGGAGTAATTTTCGGGGTGTTATAACATGGTATCAGAGCTCAAGTATTTATGAAACCAAAAGCACCAGTGCCAACCAAATGAAGAAACTCTTGAAAGATGAAGCTCAAGTATTTATGTTGCTGGCATCATTGGAGAAGAATGGTGGATAAGAGATTCAGAACCTACCTGTGGTTAGGGATTTCTCCGAAGTTTTTCCTAATGATATTCCTAGTTTACTCTTGGTACGAGAGATATAGTTTGTTATCGATTTGATTCCTGGAACTGGACCGATCTCTATAGCTCCCTATAGGATGGCACCATTGGAGTTAACGGAGTTGAAGAAGCAATTAGAAGACTTGCTATGGAAACAATTTTTCAAACCTAGTGTTTCACCATGGGGTGCTCCGATGCTATGTGTGAAGAAGAAGGATGGCAATATGCGGCTGTGTACTGATTGATGACTTGGTAGATCAACTAAGAGGAGCTATCGTGTTTTCAAAGATCGATCTTCGGTCAGGATACCACCAAATACGTGTGAAGTCATAGGATATTCCAAAGCTGCTTTTAGGATGCGATATAGGCATCACGAATATCTCGTGATGCCATTTGGTGTAACAAATGCTCCTGTAGTATTCATGGATTACATGAATCAGATTTTTCATCCATACCTTCACACATTTGTGGTCATATTTATCGATGATATCCTGATTTACTCGAAAGATCAGGAGGAACATTCAAAACATCCGAGGATAGTGTTGCAGATTTTGAAAGACAACCAACTTCATGCCAAGCTACCAAAGTTAGAATTTTGGTTAGAATTAGTGAATTTTATTGGGCATGTGATATCAAGCGAAGGAATTGCTATAGACCCTACTAAAGTAGGAACGGTGATGGAATGGAATTCTCCAAAATCTGTAACGGAGATTAGAAGCTTCCTCGGTTTAACAGGATACTATCAGAAGTTTATTGAAGGATTTGCGAAGTTGGCATTGCCACTGACTATGCTAACCAGGAAAGATAAGACTTTTGTCTGGACGGCGAAATGTGAAGAAAACTTTCAAGAATTGAAGAAAAGATTGACTATAGCACTTGTGTTGATTCTACCGGACCCGAAGGGAAACTACAACGTGTATTGTGACGCGTCTAAACAAGGCATGAGTTGCATGTTGATGCAACAGCAAAAGGTGGTAGCTTATGCTTCAAGACAATTAAAGATACATGAGAGAATTATTCGACGCACGACTTGGAGTTGGATGTGATCGTATTTGCTCTCAAGATCTGGAGACATCACCTCTACCGAGTAACATTTGAAGTGTTCAGCGATCACAAAAGCTTCAAGTATTTGTTCAACCAAAAGGAGCTAAACATGAGGCAGACACGATGGATTGAATTCCTTAAGGACTATGACTTTGATCTTCAGTACCACCCTAAGAAGGCTAATGTGGCGGCTGATGCCTTGAGTAGGAAGTCTCTGCACATGTCAACCATGATGGTCAGGGAGATGGAATTGATTGAGGATATCTAGAATTTAAGCTTCGCGGTGCAAGTAAAACCTAAGAGTTTCACTTTAGGTATGCTTACAGTAACAAATGAATTTCTGGAACAAGTAAAAAGGTTGCGAAGTTCTGATCTAGAACTGCAAGAGAAGATAACCTTGTTGGCTGAAGGAAGAGCCCTAGAATTTCAAGAAGGAACTGATGGAGTGTTGCGATGCAGGAATCGAGTCTGTGTGCATAGAGACCCTAATTTTAAAATGGCAATCTTGGATGAAGCCCATAAGAGCAAACTAAGTATTCATCCTAGAGCTACCAAGATGTATCAGGACTTGAAGAAGATGTTCTGGTGGTCCAGTATGAAGAGAGAAGTAGCAAAGTACGTCTCGCGCTGCTTAACGTGTCAGAAGGCAAAGATCGAACACATGCGACCTGAAGGAGAACTCCAACCTTTGGATATCCCCGTTTGGAAATGGGTTAGCATTGCAATAGATTTTGTGAGCAGATTTCCTCGGACTCAAAAGGGTTATGATGCAGTTTGGGTGATAGTGGATCGTGTGACGAAGACAGCTCACTTTCTACCCATTAATATGAAATACTCATTGGAACAGCTAGTGAAGTTATACATCAAAGAAATTGTCCGACTGCATGGTATTCCTACAAGTATCATCTCGGATAGACACCCATGTTTCACTTCGAAGTTGTGGAATGGTTTGCAAACAGCCTTGGGTACCAAATTGAGTATGAGTTAAGCTTACCACTCGCAGACGAATGGTCAATCTGAACAGACTATCCAATCTTTGGAAGACTTGCTGAGAGCATGTGCATTGGAACACTCTGGAAGTTGGGCGAACTATCTACATATGATAGAGTTCACCTACAATAACAGCTTTCATTCGAGTATCGGCATGGCGTCGTATGAAGCTCTTTATGGCAGGAAGTGCAGAACACCATTGTATTGGTTTGAAGCAGGGGAGAATATGATACTAGGACTCGATGTGGTTCAGCAGATGACGGAAAAGATTAGAATGATAAAGGAAAACATTAAGGCAACTCAGAGTAGCCAGAAGAGCTACTATGACAAAAGGAGGAACCCTCTCAGTTTTTAGGAAGGGGATCATGTCTTCATGAGGGTGGTTTCGACAACTAGCGTTGGCAGAGTACTTAAAGCCTGTAAGCTTACCCCTAAATTCATAGGACCATACCAAATCCTTAGAAAAGTCGGACCAATAGCTTACCAAATAGCTTTGCCACCTTTATTATCGAACCTACATAATGTCTTCCATGTATCCCAACTCAGGAAATACATTAGTGACCCATCACATACCAT
This sequence comes from Lupinus angustifolius, assembly GCF_001865875.1. NCBI lineage: Eukaryota > Viridiplantae > Streptophyta > Magnoliopsida > Fabales > Fabaceae > Lupinus > Lupinus angustifolius. The sequence goes on from NC_032024.1 coordinate 10,555,650, forward strand.
CAAACCCGACACAATTCAGCTAAATGATAATCTCACTTTTGAAAATATGCCCGTGAGAATCGCTGATCGAAGTGTGAAGGCGTTGCCAGACAAGGAGATTGCTCTCGTTAAGGTGATCTAGAGCCAAGCAAACAGAGAAGATGCAACTTGGGAGGTCGAGGAGGCCATAAGAGAATCCTACCCCTACCTATTTTCTTAAGAGGCACTTTTAATTTTCAAGTACTAAAATCTTATAAGTGGGGGATGATTGTAACACCGTGAATTTTCGAGTAATTTTAGTAATTATTTATTTTAACAAAAATTAATCCAAAATCACTTAGGCTAAACCGTAGTTTAGTGTTAGTCTTGTTTTTTGAATTCCTATTTTGTGGTAAATTTTCGACATTTTCTGTGACAGAAAGTTCTTGGACTGCTGTCGAGCCCAAATTCGCCCGAATTCGGCCCAGTAGCGTGATTTTGAGTTCTGTAGCTCGGAATCGAATTTTGATTGCGCCATTGGCTTCAAAGTATAATTTCGAGACAATATAGATATCAAGTTTGTCCAAACCACATTTCTAAATATTTTTCACTCTGAATTCGTTATTCCGAAATTCTAACCGTAATCGGAAGATTTTTAATATTTAGCCGAGTATTAGCCGATAATACTTGGGCATGATTTAGGTGTGAATTTTTCACTAAAGAAGTCACTTCACTTTCACGAGAGAAACTTCCTGGGCAAGCAAGCAAAAATACTCATCTTTTACACTAAATTCCTTAAACCCTTCATTTACCTGTTATGCCGTTATTCTTTGAAAACCATTGGCTTGTCTCCTTAAACCTGGTTCAATTCCTCTTAAAAGAGTCGTTTAATCTTGAAACCCTTGTCTTGCTTCTCTAACAAATGAATCATTGTTTTCAAAAGAGCTCACCCAACTTGGAGAAACCCTTGGCATCACTTTTCTCTTCTTCTTCATTCTGAATTTCTCAAGAACTCCAACGTAAGTTCTTAGTTTCGTTCTTAGTCTCTTAGAAATCTAATCGTTAGTTGTTTATGAAATTTTAGTATGATTTTCATGCGCATGTTACGAACATTTTCAACCATCAAAACTTTCTAAAAACCTTAGCTTCCTATCTCTTGTTATACGCAAGAACGCGAAAAATTAGTTTTGTGAATTTAGAAATCGTTGTTTTGTAAACATGAAATATTGTTATTCATGGGGCTGTGTTAGTGTTTAAAATATATGCATGTGTTGATTTTGATAAAATCAAAGAATGTTTGATTTGAAGTATCGTTTTGAGCATGAGATCAATCCTTGTAAAAAGGTGTTGAAATGATGATGAACACGATAGGAATCGTGAATGAGACTTTTTAGGATAAAGGATGGTTCAAGAATATGAATCTTAGACCGGAAGGATGAAAGTGTCGGATGCTCTTGAAATAGATTAGAACGATGTATGTGTCGTAGAGTTAATAAGTGAACGATTTAACTCGCGAATTACTGATTTATTTTTTGTGTGTTTAGTTTCGAGGCGTTCGAAGTCGGACATCTGATCCATTCACATGATGGAAATCAACCGCGCTACAAACCAAGGTGAGGGAGAATACATCATGACACAGTGGTGTATGAATATGACACCCGAATCGCCCAACAACCTCAAAAGTTGGGAGTTATTTCTTTTTTTATTAGAAATTCATACTTAACCAAATGATTTCATGTTTGGATTAAGTACGGATGTTTCCTTAGGCTTTATGCCACTATGATAGTATAAATTACAAGTCTTGTGGTTGTTATCCATGAAGGAACATCACTCGAGAAACTAGAACGCGGAGGGATCGAAAGCAACGAAGATTTTCAATCCGGTAGCCTAAAAGGGCGAGGAAATAATCCTAGCAAGTGGACTACCCTCGCCTATGCAAGCCAGCCTCGCTTAGGCGAGTGGTTCTCGCCTAGGTGAGGGCCAGGCTGACGTTCGGCCTTTTCTGGGCAGTACTGGGCGCCCGAGCGACAATACCTCACCCGGGCGAGTGCCATGCAGAGAATGGAGTCTGTTTTGATGAATTTGTTAGGTATTAGTGGCTAAAATACACCTAGAAGGGGGGGTTGAATAGGTTTAGCGATCAAAGTGTCCGCTTTTCGCAAACAACTTATAATGCTGAAAACCCCCCAGTTTAATCGATTAACACAGAAAGAATAATTGATTAACTACAGCTTTTTAATCGATTAAAACAGCTCAGATCGCACAAACAGTTTCAGTTTCTTGTACGACAAGCAACTGAGATCGAAGCAAATATACAGAGCTAACAGATATATCAGAGTTACAACAGTACAGTAGAAACAGATTATTACAGCTAATACAACTATACAAAGTAATCGATTAAAGCAATAAAGAGAGTAGGGAAAGAAAAGCGTGCAACAAGGTTTTTATCCTGGTTCGTTTGCGGGTCCACTTGCAAACTACATCCAGGTCCCCCGTCTGATCTGGGAGATTTTTCTTCACTATGAAACACAATGTACGTTACATACACGCTTCCAAATACAAAACTTGAACGCTCCAACACTTAGACACTTTCTTGAAAACTAAAGAACCTTATCCCTTGGTTTGACTCACTTCCTACCGCCAAGAAAACCTTTCTTGCGGTGTAGACCCAGCCAAGAACCTATTCTTTCTATCAAGATTTCTAAGCTAACGAAGACGCAATTCAATCTCGTTGGTGGTAAGACAATTAACAATGCTCAAATTAAAACAATTAACACCTTACTCTACAACTATAACACATGTCTCATATAAAATGATAATGCATGAGTTCAAAACAGATTTTACAGAATATGAAATCTTTCCAAAAACATCAAGAAATGCATGAACATAT
>NC_032024.1:10558597-10558945 GCF_001865875.1 Lupinus angustifolius
TGATTCGGTTTTCCAAGTTTTCTGTTCCAACTGCTTTTCAAAAACTTACGTTAATCGATTAAAACTCACCTTAATCGATTAACTGCATATTTCTATGTATATTTTGAAATTGCAATAATCAAATACGTTATGCACTTAACTCATACATGTTCAACACTACGTTTATGCCTAGGATGTACAGATAACATGTATATATATGATGCATGAGCATATTATAAATGTCATATCTCAAAATAAAATGATTTAATGTATTATGTATATGAGACATGTATTGAGTTTACCTAAGCCTTAGAATCAACCTAAATTAATTACTAGTCTAAGTCTAATACCAATCTTGAGGCTTAAGCA
>NC_032024.1:10559045-10559600 GCF_001865875.1 Lupinus angustifolius
TTTTATGCATATGAGACATGTATTGAGTTTACCTAAGCCTTAGACTCAACCTAAATTAATTACTAGTCTAAGTCTAATACCAATCTTGAGGCTTAAGCACGTTGATTTGTTGATGGTCTTCAAGCTCTTATGAAACTCAAATTGTCCTCATCAAAAAACATAGTAGGCAAGCTTTCCAAAGTGCTCCTCTTGACATGTGCACTTTCAGAATTGGTTGCTTGAGCGACAGTCTCTCGCTTGGGTGAGAGACATACAGAAATTGTGACTGTTTTTGATTGATTTATTGCTTAGGCAATAGCCCTAGCTTGGGTGTGGAGTGTATTTACACTCGGTGTCCAAATCAAAAAACTAATATCGTTACTTTTGTTCCGGCGCCTTCTACGGGCAAGGATTCCGACAATGATGTCGTAAGCAAGGCGATACCTAATGTTTAATCGATTAACACATAAAGAATAATCAATTAACTATAGCTTTTTAATTGATTAAAACAGCTCAGATCACACAAACAGTTTCAGTTTCTTGTACGACAAGCAACTGAGATCGAAGCAAATATAC
>NC_032024.1:10559700-10573325 GCF_001865875.1 Lupinus angustifolius
TGATTCGGTTTTCCAAGTTTTCTGTTCCAACTGCTTTTCAAAAACTTACGTTAATCGATTAAAACTCACCTTAATCGATTAACTGCATATTTCTATGTATATTTTGAAATTGCAATAATCAAATACGTTATGCACTTAACTCATACATGTTCAACACTACGTTTATGCCTAGGATGTACAGATAACATGTATATATATGATGCATGAGCATATTATAAATGTCATATCTCAAAATAAAATGATTTAATGTATTATGTATATGAGACATGTATTGAGTTTACCTAAGCCTTAGAATCAACCTAAATTAATTACTAGTCTAAGTCTAATACCAATCTTGAGGCTTAAGCACGTTGATTTGTTGATGGTCTTCAAGCTCTTATGAAACTCAAATTGTCCTCATCAAAAAACATAGTAGGCAAGCTTTCCAAAGTGCTCCTCTTGACATGTGCACTTTCAGAATTGGTTGCTTGAGCGACAGTCTCTCGCTTGGGTGAGAGACATACAGAAATTGTGACTGTTTTTGATTGATTTATTGCTTAGGCAATAGCCCTAGCTTGGGTGTGGAGTGTATTTACACTCGGTGTCCAAATCAAAAAACTAATATCGTTACTTTTGTTCCGGCGCCTTCTACGGGCAAGGATTCCGACAATGATGTCGTAAGCAAGGCGATACCTAAAAAGGACTACTTGATACCATGCAGCGAGGTAGTCTGACCGTATGAGGCTTGACCATGTGGTCGTCCAGGGTAATTCAACGATAGTTCGTAGTGGTAGGGATGTTATTCCTATATTATGTGATAACGTAAGATCAGATCCCACAAGAAGCATTCCTTTGGGAGATGTCTTAGGATGGGCCGATCGATATAAAAGACTAATTAAAAGATGTAATCGGCTAACTTCGGTTAGTCTACATACTCATTATGAATAATGAAGTAGTGGAGAGGAAATTTATGGGAGACGAACGAGCCCCGCGATGTTGAGAGGGACGACGATGGCGGTGATTCGTCAGCAAAGTCTTGAAGGTGAGTCTAGGTGAGACGAGTCCCTTGTATTCCTGGATGAGGTATTCTTGGGTTGGATAGTTCTCATAGCATAAACTAGATGATCTCTGACAATCCTCTTTGTAATCAGGATCAATGAGAAGGATGCCCAGAAAGTGTTTGATATGACACCATCCTGAAATGGACAGTTCTTTGGAACCGATCGATCATATATCCTTGCGAGGAATAATTTATTTTTGGTACGTTCAAATCGGCTTGTTATGGGACTTGTACTCTTGGTTATTTCCGAATAGTATATTGGGAGAATATTGGTGTAAGGCTGGATGAAATAAGCATAACATTCATACATTGAGATCAGGGATATTGATCCTCATGATCTGAGTTATAACATCATTCATCATTGTGTATTATGTATGTGATCTATATTGTGTATATTATGCGTGTCTTTCTGGATGTGATATTCTGTGTAATTCCACACCGCCAATGAATAATATTCATTAGATGTCTTACTCTCTTTTCTTTTATTTTCTTTCTTCCTGTCTTCGGTTTGCATTCTCGTTCAGATGGACCGTACCGCGAGGATTCCGTACTACCAATTCTCGATGACCCAGGAGGAGACATGGAGCAATGACGGACATCGATACACCTACACAGGCCCTTGTGCCTTACAGGTAGAGATAGTTTGTGATGGCTCTACAATGCGCTTTCCTTCACAACATGCAAACTTTGAGGCTTCTTTCACCTTACCTGCTCGGAGATTTGCACCTACTACACCATCCACTCAATCTGTGATTCCTCACGGACCCACTGATTTTGGACCATCTACTAGGAGATGGAGTAGATATGATGTGCCCAATTCCGCATCGAGGAAGAGAGGTACTATACGGATGCTTCCCGATCTTCAGACTGATGTGACAGTGGGAAGAAAGTCACAGGGTTCGTCCAACAACCCGGAAGAAGAGATGGAAACTGAAGAGGAAGATTGTGTGGAGTTGGTCTATATAGAGGACGTCATTGAGGTGGTGGACCTCTCTTATGATTCGAAGATGGAGGAGGATCCCAATGACTGTCCTAGTACACCCGCTGATCCTGGAGCTAGTCACTAATGGTCATTTCCATTTCTAGTTGTCTTTGAGGTGGGTATCTGTGTAGAGTATTTTGGATGTTTGGAATAAACCAGACTATTGTATATGTTTTCATCTTGGACCAGGATGTATTCTGCTTTGCTTTTGTATAAACGTTTTCAGTTGTTTTCAATAAAGAATTATTCCATAATATATATATTAAGTGGCTTTCGGTTACCACTAGGTAACTATTGTTGTCTTTTCCGCATATTAGGTTACTTAATGCGACGTCCCGAAAAGGAGTCAAATGTAAATGAAGAATTTTTATATTACAAAAAAAAATACCCATTTTTGGGCAATATTGTTGGAGTAATTTTCGGGGCGTTACACTACCTTTTTAAATGTGTCCAAGATCTCCATGTCTACCTCTTCCGTCTTCTTACTTGGAATAGCTCTTGGAGGAAATGGAAGAGGAATGGAAGATGGTTGTGCAACACTTGTAGAAGGTTCACTAGTATGAATTTCTTCGCTATTGCTCATAGTCTCTTGTAAAACCGGTTGCTTCATTTTTTATGCAGCTAGATCAACTTCAATCTATTTTCCTAACCTTAGAGTGATGGCACTCACATTCTTCGGTTTCACCACAGTTTGGGAAGGCAACTTATCAGAATTCTGAGAGTGCAATGTGTTTAATGAAGTAGCCATCTGTCCCATCTGGGTGGTCAAATTCTGATTGGAGGACTCTTGTCTCTGAATGGAAGCTCTGGTCTCTTGCTGGAATTGCATATTCTGCAATGTCATCTGCCTCACCAATTCTTCTAATGAAGATTCACTAGGTGCATGAGCAGAATCACTATTCACTTGTTGTTGCCTCTGTTGTTGGATTGGAGGAGGCACATATGGTCTATTTTGTGCATCATTATTGTTCTGAAATGTGGCCTTAGATGAGGCTGTGAAGGATCAGACCATCTAAGATTCAGATGAGTCCTCCAACAAGGATTGTATTTGCTTGATGAAGGATCATATTTCTATTGTTGTTGTTGAGGTCTGTTGCTGTAAATATTTGCAGCATAGGCCTCATGATGGTCACTAGTTTTGGGCTCCAAAAGAGATGGGCAAATATCACATAATGGTCAGTTACAGTGCAAATCCCACAAACTTGTGTTGCAAGTGGAGGTTTTTGCTGATTCAAGGCAAGTTGAGTGACCAAGGTGGTAAGGGAGTCAAATGTTTTTATCTAAGTTTATCTTGTCTCACTGACTCTGTCCCAACATCATGGACACCTCTTAGCACTATAGCATCACTACTCCTTCCACTGAATTGTTGAGAGTTGGAAGACATCTTCTCAATCAAACCTCTAGCCTCTAAAGGGGTCATATCTCCGAGTACACTACCACTAGCAGCATCAATGATATTCCTCTCCATGTTGTTCAGACCCTCATAGAAATATTGCAGCAGGAGTTGTTCACAAATTTGATGATGTAGGCAGCTTGCACATAGCCTCTTGTATCTCTTCCAATATTCATATAAACCGTCTACATGTAATTGTCTAATTCCAGGAATATCTTTTCTAATTGCAGTGGTCCTCGAGGCAGGAAAGAGTTATTCAAGAAAGATCATGTTCAGGTCATCTAAGCTAGTAATGGAACCAGGGCCCAAGTAATACAGCCAATCTTTTGTAGGGCCCTCAAGTGAATGTGGGAATGCCTTCAAACATATGTGATCTTCTTAGACATCACGAGGTTTCATAGTGGAACATACAATGTGGAACCCCTTAAGATGCTTATGAGGACATTCACCTGCATGTCCATAAAACTTAGGCAACAAATGGATTAATCCAGTTTTGAGCACATATGACACATCTTCATTGGGATACTGGATACACAAGCTTTGTATGTGAAATCAGATGCAGCCAGCTCCCTTAATGTCCTCTAACATGGGATTGTAGTTGGTTCAGCCATATTTTTAGAGTATGCAGCAGAATGCATAGAAACAGTAGAATCAATATCAATATCAGCAAGATTAACACTATGATGAAAAGACTCACTATCTAAAGTTAAATTCCTAACTTATCTAACTAATCTATGAAATGTTCTATCAATTTCAGGATTTATTGGATACAAAGATTCAAGATTCCCCCTAGTCATACACTAAATGCAATAGTAAGAACCATGTAGAGTAGTAAGGGTAATACATGTTAAATTTCAGTGATCAACCATAACTTTGCATTAGTAAAATTCTAATACCATAAGAAACGTCCATAAAAAGTTTCATGACAAATAAAACTTGTAAAATAAGAAAGAAATAGTAAAAAGACTCTTTTTGGATTTTCAGGGTGGGTTCTACAGACGCAGTTATGCCAAAAATAGAAAATCAACAACAAAACTAGTCAGTACTTGTTTGTATCTCACAACCAGCAGCAAGGTGATTGACTATGGTGCATCCATCATTCAATATTTGATGAAAGAAGTTTGGAAACAAAATTTCATGCAAAAATTCCAACCACAACTATATTAAACAACATACACTCGAATCAACTAACAAGAAAAGGGCTAAACAAGACAACAAACAACAAATAGTGAATAGAACAGACAATTTTTGAAACCCGGACAAAATGGTTATTCTAAGACACACACTAAGCTATACTAAGAACCTTTGACAAGAACCGATAATCCCCAGCAGCGACGCCAAATTTGATCGAGGTTGTACCCGATACAAGTAATATAACAATTAAAAACTACAGTAATAGGTGATAGAGTACACGATTACAGTTGCTCGATAAAGAAATAGAAAACACAAACTTATACACTATTTAATCGATTAAACACAACTATAATCAGTTAATTTGTTCTGTTGTTAATTGATTAACTAAACACCTTAATCGATTATTTAGTTCTTGTTCAAGGAAAACAGTTTTCTTTCGATCTCCAATATTACCAAGATCCAACTAAACTTATATGCACTTTTTACAGAAGATAAAGAACAGTAAATGCACAATACATAATATGCCATTAACACAGAATTATACGCATGTCAAGTTAAGTAAATCAAGTAATGCGAAAATGTAAATGATAAGGAAAAAGAAGAATGAGACACGACTTTTATCCTGGTTCGTTTGCGGGTCCACTTGCAAACTACATCCAAGCCTCCCCTTCTGATCTTGCAAGATTTTTCTTCATTATAGAATCTATAATGTACTTTTACAAACAACCTTCCAATAAAAGACGCAAGACGCTACTTTCTTGATCTATATGAACTTCACAACCTCGGTTTGACCTCTCTCTCTCACCTACTAAGATCTCCTATCTTTTCGCGATTAGGCCTTAGCCAGGTATCACTCAATATCAAGGCCTTTTGCTTCTCGCGAAGACACACCTAATAACAACTAGGATTTTCCCAAATCTACTCTCTATCAATAGCAATAACAATCATACCAAGAGAATTTGTTGTTGCCTTGTCTAACAATTCTTTCAAGTTATGTGTGCACCTCAATATGCATATGTAACCACTCTTCTTAGAATCTAAGAACCATTCTAAAAGATCTCACAATTACAAAACAAAAATTGTGAGATGCAAGGTTTATTTTTAACAAAAGATTTGATAATTAAGCTCAACGAGTATCTTGTAAAGATTCACCCTTTTCTTTTTCTCAAAAGAACACTTTGAAAATCTGTCTAAAGATATGAACGTTAGAGCTTAAGATTTTCTGAACAAAATGTGTAATCTGTTTATTTCGAATATGTGTTCTAACTCTATGAATCAATGTTCACCTCAATTATGAAACAATATAAAAAACTTGGGTTAATATACCATTCTGTTTTAAGTTGCAGTTAATCAATTATAACTTAAACTTAATCGATTAACGGGTTCTTGAAAATACCATAAAACAGAAACAGTAACAATCCTTAATCGATTAAACCCTTACTTAATCGATTAATGGTTTCCCAAGAAATCAATGCTTAATCGATTAAAATATCTCTTAACCGATTAAAGGTTTTCTAAAAAGATATTTCAATGATGAATGAACCTCCTACATGATTTATAAAAGTTTGATGCATGCCTTCAAACGATGTATGATTTAAAAACTCTTTTTAAATGCATTCAAAAATATATCATCATGTATATATGCATGTTCATGGAAATCATGTATGTATCCATGTAAGTCTTATTTTAGTTATGATTAATTTTAGCTTGTGAGACTTTCAGTGGGGTTCATCCTAGCCTAGACTCTTACTAAGCAAACATCTTAAGACCTAATAAAGATATAAAATAATTAGCCTCTAGATCTTCTTTTGAATGATTTGCCATGTATAAACTTGAGTCTTGACTTTATTTGATACTTGTTGTTTGTTGATTTTCTCATCCCTTCAAGCTTATCCTTGATCATTAATCATGTTGTCGATCATTGTGTATATTGAACTTTGTCTTCATCAACCTTTTGTCTTCATCAAAATATATGTGATGCATGCTTGCATACATACTCTTTCTCATTCATGCATGCTTGCATCTTTAGTTAATTGAGAATAGTTTAAATCTAAGTTAAAATTGTGCTTAATTCATTGGGATAGGTAGCTCCTCGACATAACCCAATAGGAGATTTAGGTTGTTGTAGTAAAATGGAATAGAACAATTGTAATTTATTGATTAATGGGAGTTTTACCAAATTGCAAACATAACTTTTATCTTTTTTCTATCTTGGTTATATGCTAGCAAACTAACTTCTATACAATCCATTAACTATATAACAAAAAAAAAGGTTATGGTCATGTCATCATGGACACATGTCAGCCTCTCCTTAACTTTTTTCCCTCCAAAACAACCACATATTTTTATAGTGAACTCTCACACACTATATTCCTCTTCTACAATCTTAAAATGAATTTATGTGACAAATGTCCAAAGAAGAGACTATTTTCATCAAATTAATCTTTCACCTCTCTCTTCTTATTTCATTTCAACTTCTTAATCTTCTTCTTTATTCTTATTTCAATTTACTTCTTAATTTTCTGTTTTTATTTTTGAAACTCACAAACTATATAACAAAAAAGGTCATTGTCATGTCATTATGGATACATGTCCGCCTCTCCTTAACTTTTTTCCCTCCAAAATAGTCACATACTCTTATAGTGAAATCTCACACACTGTATTCCTCTTCTACTATCTTAATATGAATATATGTGACAAATGTCCAAAGAAGATGTTATTTTCATCAAATTAATCTTTCATATCTCTATTCTTATTTCATATCAATTTACTTCTCAATCTTCTTCTCTGTTCTTATGTCAATTTACTTCTTAATATTCTCTTCTTTTGAAACTCACAAATTACTTCTCCTACATTTTTTCATCTTTATTAAACACATATTTCTTCTATCGTCAAACAAGGTATGATTTTATATTCATTTAATTTTTTCATTATTCATTTTTTGTACACTTCATCATTCATGAAACGATCCAACGAGATCTTCTTCACTGGTAGATATAATTTTATTTCATTTTTCTCCAAGCAAAGAGATAAAAGCCTAAAAAAAATAATATAATTTTGAACATATTTGGATTCTCACAACTGTTGTCACGGTTTATCCGTACATACTAAAGTTCTACATCTGATCCAAAACATTTATTTTTCAAACAGATGAGGGTTTCATTGTTGAAACCATTTTCATCATTTCTTGTCATTTTTTTCCTGTTATGAGTTTCTTCTATATTGTTTGGAAGTTTCAAATTGTTTAATTTTCATATTATGGGTATTCGATTTCGTCTAATGCAAAGCTTCAGTTCTCTTATTTAGTTAATAATTTGGTCTAATTTATGTATTTCTAAAGATTAATAATGATGTTGCAAATATACGATGGAAGTTGTGTTCTTCTTTTTAATTATTGATATGTCATTATATCTCTCAATAACTTCAAAGTTTAGATTTTTACTTTTCAATGTGCGAAAGAACTTCTCCAAGTTATGGTCTTTAGCGGCTATACATCCTTCACTTCCTGAGTTTGATTTTGGGTTTGATATTTTTTTTATTATAGTTGATTCATTTCTACTTTTCTAGAAAGGGTACGTGAATAATAAAGTGATGAGACCAAAAATAATATCTATTTATTGTCTGTTTTGTTTATTTGCAAAGCTTAATAGTGATGCCACAAATATATGGTAGAAGTTGTCTTCCTATTTTCAATTATTGATATATCATTTAGTTTGATAATCAACTTAAAAGTTCATATTTTTAATTGTGTATTAATAAATTTCTCCAAATTAGGATTTTGCGCTGCAATGCATCCTTGACTCGCTGATTTTGGTTTTTGGTTTGCTATTTTTTTTATTTAACTTAATTTTTTTCTACTCTAAAAATATGTTTTGAAATTTTATGAAACACATTTATATAGATCTCAAAACATTCTCAATTAATATCATCTTATCATTTCTAAAATTTTAAAACGCTAAATATATATAGTAATTACACATTTAAATAATAGATCTTAAAACGTTCATAATTAATATTATTTAATCACTTTAAAAAACTTAAATAGTATGAATCCAGTGTTATTATTAATAAAATGAACTATGTTATTACGATTAATAATAAAATATGATGATATTCTACATCACTTAAAAAATGATAGACAATAAATTTATTTCAAAATAATCATTTTAATACTAATTATTTAAATAGATCTTAAAACAATATCAATTAATATTATTTACTTATTTTTAAAACATAAATAGTAATAATTCAATCTTATTAAAACATTCTCAATTAATATCATCAAATCATTTTTTTCAATTTTTAAATGCTAAATAGAGTATGTAGTAATTATGCATTCATATAATAGATCTTAAAACATTATCAATTAATATCATTTAATCATTTTTTAAAACTTAAATAGTATGAATCCATTATTATTATTAATAGAATGAAATATGATATTAAAATTAATAAGAAAATTTGTTGACATTTTGCTTCACTTAAAAAATGATAGACAATAAATTTATTTCAAAATACCATTTTTAATACTAATTATTTAAATAGATCTCAAAATGTTCTCAATTAATATTATTTTTAAAACTTAAATAGTAGGATTTCAATCCTACTATTGATAGAATGAGTTACGATGTTACAATTAATAAGGAAATATGTTGACATTTTGTCTGACTTAAAAATAAAATTCTTGACTAGAGGTTAAGATAATAATGGTATATCCATTAGATGATAATATTTTTTTTATTTAAACTATGTATATTAATAATTTTTATTTATGAATTTGTTCAAATCACAAAAAAAGAAAGAAAGAGGGAATTGTCTAAATGGGTAACATCTTTGATAATTGATTTTATTGTGAGAGTTGAGTTACATTTGTCTAAATGAATAAAATTAGCAGTCTACCCCTACTAATGTTATTTTAATTTTGAAATCATATTATTCATCTACCTATATTTACGGCTTAAAAAAATAATATATTGGATTTGATTTGATTTGTTTTGTATATGGCTATTCATTTATTTATGATTGTTTAATTTCCAGCAATGTTCATTGCGAATATAAATTTGAGACATATTCATCATGGATATATTTTGTGATAATGGATTGTATTAAATTTCATTCAAAACAACATATTGATAAAGTTCACCAAAATATAATTATTGTTTCGTTCTAAATATAATTAATGTTTCTTCAAATATACAAATACTTTTAATTTGCAAAAAAACCATAACACACTGTGCAACTCCTTTAAACATATGCATGTAACATATAAAAAGAAATTATAGCTATAACTATTGATAAATTTTTCAATGGTAATAATATTCATATGTTAATTTTTTTAATGAAAGCTCCATGAAAGCCATTTAACATTTAGTTTTACATGACTTTCTACTTTCACGGACAAATTGAACACACACTAATAAAATTCTATTTTTTGTGATATAAAACAGCAATGGATGCATCAACATTAAATAGACTAATTATTATGAATATATTTTACCAATACACATTATTATGGTTATAAATTTGGAGTAATGCTCATTATGAATATATTTTGTGATAATGAATTGTGTTAAATTTCATTCAAGCAACATATTGAAAAAGTTCCAAATACATATTAAATAGGCTGAGTTAGTTTTGAAAATGTACTTTCAGGCTTGGGACAATATTTAATAATAGATTATATTTATTTGTGATACAATGAATTCTATGATGTGTGTCTTATTGAGCATAATACACCACTACTTTATAAAACAAGAATTTTTTTGGTTGTAAAAGTTTCAATATTACTACTTTAGCAGAGCGAGTATAACCTAGACCAGTACGATCACCAACGTTTCTTATTTGATTAAGCAAAGTTTCAATATTACTACTTTAGCAGAGCGAGTATAACCTAGACCAGTACGATCACCAACGTTTCTTATTTGATTAAACACGGTAAAAATTGATTTTCAAGCAGCAGATTGGTTTCAACTCTTTAAGACTCATGCATGCATTGAAACGGATTAATCGAGACATTTATAATCACAGAAAGAGTCAATCAAGAGAAATATTTTTGCATTTCAACATATATCATTTTAAACACGAGACACATAGGCATATAGAGGCAAGACAATAATGCAAACAACTAAACAATTTTAATCAAGATATTGTTCATCAAGAATTCCAAGTTCTCTCCTTAGAACATAGAAAGTATCCGTGGGAAGGGGCTTGGTGAAAAAATATGCTAATTGTTTAGATGTTTCCACAAATTCAAGAACGCAGTCACCTTTTTGTACATGATCACGCAAAAAATGATGTCTAATTTCTATATGCTTTGTTCTAGAATGCAAAATGGGATTCTTAGATAGGTTTATGGCACTTGTATTATCGCATTTAATGGGGATCTTTTCAAGTTTAAGACCAAAGTCCTTAAGTTGCTGCTTCATCCAAAGGATTTGAGCGCAACACACACCAGCGGCAATGTATTCCGCTTCAGCGGTGGACAAAGCAACACAGGCTTGCTTCTTGCTGTGCCATGCTACTAATGAACTGCCCAATAGGTGGCAAGTACCACTAGTGCTTTTCCGATCCAACTTACATCCGGCGAAATCGGAATCGGAATAACCCACCAAGGATAGTGAGGCATCCCGAGGATACCATAATCCCATGTTAATAGTTCCTTTTAGATATCTCATGATTCTTTTAACAGTTATATAGTGTGATTCTCTAGGTGATGATTGATATCTCGCACACATGCATACACTGAACATGATATCAGGTCTACTTGCAGTTAAGTAAAGTAAAGACCCAATCATACCACGATACTTCGTTACCTCGATTGCTTTTCCTTTCTCATCTTTGTCTAAGTAGCAAGCAGATGCCATAGGTGTGGAAGCTTCCTTACATTTGTCCATTTCAAATTTCTTGAGTAGCTCTTTGCAGTATTTCGCCTGATGGATGAATATCCCACTTTCTAGCTGCTTTATCTGCAATCCTAGAAAGAATGTGAGTTCTCCCATCATAGACATTTCGAACTCCCCCTGCATCATCTCAGAAAATTCTCTACACAAGATATCATTAGTAGATCCAAATATTATGTCATCTACATAGATTTGTACAAGCAGAACATGATTTTCTGATTTTCTAATAAAAAGCGTTGTGTCAACCAAGCCTCTCTCGAACCCTTTTTCTAAAAGAAAGGTACTAAGTCTGTCATACCAAGCTCTAGGAGCTTGTTTGAGACCATATAGTGCCTTTTTAAGTTTGTAAACATGGTTCGGATATTTAAAATTTTCAAAACCAGGCGGTTGGTCAACATAAACTTCTTCTTGAATGTATCCATTCAGGAAGGCGCTTTTTACATCCATTTGAAAGAGTTTGAAGTTCATTAAAGATGCAAAGGAAAGAAGCATTCTGATGGCCTCTAGTCTGGCTACAGGAGCGTAGGTTTCGTCATAATCGATACCCTCCTCCTGGTTGTAGCCTTTGGCCACCAAACGTGCTTTATTTCGAATTATTAAGCCAGATTCATCAAGTTTATTTCTGAAGACCCATCGAGTACCAATTACGGGATGATCATTAGGTTTGGGGACCAAGTCCCACACATGATTGCGCTCAAACTGGTTTAGCTCTTCTTGCATAGCTATACCCCAGTGTACATCCTCAATGGCCTCATCAACGGTCTTAGGCTCAATTTGCGATACAAAAGCTACAAAATTACAGAAATTTCGTAAGGAACTACGGGTTACCACTCCCGTAGATATGTCACCTATAACTTTATCAATTGGGTGAGCTTTCTTTGTTTTCCACACGGTAGGCATGTCTGAGTGCTCTTGAGGTTCGATTTGACCTTCATCATTGGCTCCTTTTTCATTATCCATGTCCTTGGAGTATGCTTCTTCCAAAGCACCTGCAACATCATCAGAAATGACCTTTCTCTTCTCTTTTGGAGAAGATTCGTCAAACTGTACATGGATAGACTCCTCAACTTGCATTAAATATTTATTAAAGACTCTGAAGGCCTTGCTATGAATCGAGTATCCCAAAAATATTCCTGATCGGCTTTTGAATCAAATTTTCCTAAAGCCCGCTTTCCATTATTTAATATAAAACATTTGCAACCGAAAGCGTGAAGATGGGATATGTTTGGTTTGCGGCGTTTTAAAAGTTCATAAAGAGTTTATTCAAATTAGGCCTTAAAAGTACTCGATTTATAACATAACATGCAGTACGAACTGCATCAGCCTAGAAGTATTTGGGGGTGTTACTTTCATTAAGCATGGTTCTCGCTAATTCTTCTAAAACACGATTTTTCCTCTCAACAACTCCATTTTTTTGTAGAGTGCGAGGAGCAGAGAACTGATGCAAAATGCCATGCTTATCACAGAATTTGTCGAACTGAAAGTTCTCAAATTCTCCCCCGTGATCACTTCGTATATATATTATTTTTAGGTTAAGTTGGTTTTGGATTTGCTTGGCAAGATTTTTAAAAGATTTGAACGCATCGCTTTTTGCAGATAAAAATAATGCCCATGTAAATCTAGAGAAATCATCAACAATAACTAGAGCATAGTAGCTACCACCAAAACTCATGATTTGTGATGGTCCAAACAAGTCCATATGGAGTAACTCCAAAGGCCTTGAAGTGGAGATCACATTTTTCTTTTTAAAAGAGTTTTTGGTGAGTTTTTGGTTTGTTTATACTTTTGACAAGTTTCACAAATCTCTTTAGTTTTAAAATTTAGTTTTGGTAGCCCCTCAACTAGTTCGTTTGATGATAATTCATCTAGATGTTTTATATGGATATGTGCAACGCGTCTGTGCCAGAGCCAGATGTCATCATCTCTAGAAATGAAGCATTTTGAAAATAATGTAGTGACACCGTCCAAATTAACCATGTAAATATTATTTATACGATGACCAAAAAATTTAACATTATTAGATAGAATATCACGAATAATACAACTATCAGAATCAAAAGATACACGGTTACCTTTGTTGCAGAGTTGGCTTATACTCAGAAGGTTATGTTCTAGTCCTTCAACATAAAGGACATTATCAATTAGAGTTTGGGATGAGTTACCAACTGTTCCAGTGCT
>NC_032024.1:10573425-10581924 GCF_001865875.1 Lupinus angustifolius
TGCTCTTGAAGCTTTCCAAATAATGTAGCTAGAGGCATAGAGTCCAAGTCTTTGGACTCAACAATTGCAGTCACCTTTGGTTGCCATTTCCTGTCAAGACAACGCAAAACTTTATTAGTTAGTTCACCTCTCGCAAAAGTTTTATCTACGGCAACTAAATGATGAACAATATGAGTAAATCGCTTTTGCATATCACTTATAGATTCGCTAGGTAACATGCGAAATAGCTCATATTCATGGGTCAGCGCATTTAATCTAGTGCGCTTGACTTCGTTAGTACCTTCGTGAGTCACTTGTAAAGTGTCCCACATTTCTTTAGCGTTTTGGCACTGCAATACCCTAAAGAACTCATCATAGGATAGGGTCGACGTGATGATATTTTTGGCGCGCAGGTTATGCTGGACCCTTTTGCGCTCATCATCGGTCCATAGACTTTTTGGCTTGTCTTTAGGTTGATCCTCCACAAGATGCTGTGGAACGAAAGGGCCGTTGACTACTGATTCCCAAATATCCGAGTCTATGGCTTCAATAAAAATTTGCATGCAGACTTTCCAATAGGCATACCCTTCACCACTGAATATAGGTGGTCGATTAATGGATGACCCATCACCACCAAATGGACCAAACGGGTTTGAAGAACCCATTCCTTTTCCCTTTAGGATCACGAATACGCGGTTGAGCGAGCACTTCGTACTAGCTCTGATACCACTTTTTAGGTATCAGTGGTTACATTACACCTAGAGGGGGGGTTGAATAGGTGTAGCGGTTAGAATATCCGCTTTTCGAAACTCAAGACTTAATGCTGAATCACCCCTATTTAATCGATTAAAAGGATGTGGATAATCGATTAACGAATTTGATTTAATCGATTAAAACAGAAACAGTAAGCTTAGGCAGATTCGATTACTTGCACGACCGATAATGAAATGAACACACAGAGGTTACTGTTAGGTATCAGTGGTTACAATACACCTAGAAGGGGGGGTTGAATAGGTGTAGCGGTTAGAATATCCGCTTTTCGAAACACAACACTTAATGCTGAATCACCCCTAATTAATCGATTACAGGATGAAGATAATCAATTAACAGAACAATCTTAATCGATTAACAGAAACAGGATAATCGATTAACGCAAAAGTTTTAATCGATTAAACAGAAACAGTAAGCTCTTACAGAAACGATTAATTGCAGAACAGTTAACCGATAATGGAACGAATAACAGAGCTTATAGATCTTTATATCAGAACAACATCCAATATAGCATAAGAACAGAATGTATCAATTAAATCCACTATACCAAATAATCAATTGAAAACAGTAAAGAGAGAGAGAGAGAGAGAGAGAGAAAAATCCTGCAACGCGAATTTTTATCCTGGTTCGTTTGCTGTCCACTGCAAACTACATCCAGGCCTCCCGGCTGGCTTGGGAGATTTCCTTCACAATAATTGAATCAATGTAATTACATGCACATTATCCAATTACAACACTTAGAAAATAAGCTCAAATACAACATGAAGGCTTTACTCTAATGCACATTTAACACAAACACATGTGAAATGACAAGTATTAGTTATGAAAACAGAAGTTACAGAATCATAAAATTCATGAAAAAACGCATCAAAATATGCATGAACATGTGAGGGAAAACGTGAGAGATTATAACATGAAATGCACTCAATCCTAAAGCAAGGAATCTCTCATTTCTAAACTCACTAATGCAATTAACAAATAGATGCAGCAATTAACACGTAGAATGCTCTAACTCTCTAATAAATGCAACATGCAACTTATGAGATTAATTCTGAAAACGCAGTTTATAAAGAATCAGTCCAGAACCCCAGATAATCGATTAAATACCTTCTTAATCGATTAACGGGACTAAAAATCATAACTGATTCTGTTTTTCAGTTTTTCAGTTTCAACAACTTAAAAATCAGTTAGGTTAATCGATTAACGTAAACCTTTAATCGATTAACTGCATTACAAAAACGTGTTCCAGTGGCAACCACTTTTCACAGCAGTTGGGTTAATCGATTAAAGGTATGGTTAATCGATTAACACTAAATAAAATATGTATTTTCAAATAGAAAACATCAAATATGTTATGCACTTAGATAATACATGTTTGACACTTAGTTTTATGCCTAGAATGCATATATACATGTATTTATGTAATGCATGAACATATTATCAAATGAACATATCTCATGGATGAAATGATTTAAAGATAAATGCATATGAGACATGTTTTAGGTGCCCTAAGCCTTCGACTCAACTTAAACTAGAAACTAGTCTAAGCCTAGTACCAAATAAAAGACTTAAGCACGTTGGATTGTTGGTTATCTTCAAGCACTTTTAGGCACACGTTGTCCTCATCAAAACCATGACGTTCAAGGAGAGCTTTCCAAAGTGTTCCTCTTGACATGCACACTTTCAATCTCCCCCTTTTTGATGATGACAAACTCTACATCAAGTTCATCAATTTTAAAGTAACAATTGCTTGATGAATAAGCTTGAAGATTGTGTTGGCATGGTTGATATGATGCGCAATTATATCGGAAGTTGTTATTACGATCAAACTGCACAATCAAGAAACAACAAAACAACCTTTCTCCCCCTTTTGACATTATCAAAAAGATAACCCAGGTCAAAAAAGCTAGGAAGAGATATTAGTTAATCATAAAACAATGTTAATGAATTAATTTGGGTTTTAACAAATTAACCTGTTTCATTTATGGGTAAATTGAACAAATGCGCTTTATTGGACAAAAAATAGCTAATAAGAAGTGAGAATGGCATGCAAGATTTAATCAAATATTAAGCATTGTAAGCATTATTAAATCTCAAATGATCAAGATCCATTCACTAAGGCAAATAAGCTATTTTGACATAATTATAGCAAAAACACAAACATTTGCATAGCATAAAGAGTAAAGAAAGTCATGAAATAGTACAGGCCATAAAGTCAAATAAAAGACAAATAGCAAAATACGAATCAGTTCTGAAAGCAACAACGATAACTAAATCCAGAAGGTGCCACAAGATAAAAATAAACCTAAGGATAGGATAACCTAGGTCTAAGGTCAGCTAAACTAAGGTTGAGGCGGAGGATAGACAGGCTGATCATCAGGCACAGCAGTGTTCTGATTTCCCTGGATAAGCATAGACAGCTTCTGAAATTCTGAGCAGAACATGGCATTCTGAGCCTCAGCGGTAGACTGAATCATAGTCCTCAGCTCCTGAATTTTGTTATCGGTGTAGGCATTCTGACGTTCCTCGTATTGCTCCATACCTGCAAAATAAGAGTCCTTCAGCCCTTGGAAGTGCAGATCCATGCGGTTGTTAAGTCGTTGTTCCATGGCTTCCATCTGAGCTAAACCAAACACAGAGCTCTGAGGTGCTGTTCCAGACGACTCCCCCTGATTAGTTGCATTCTGATTACCCAAATCCTCCTGATGCTCATTATCCGACAAGTCCAGATCAAAGGTGGTATAGTCCTCCTGATACTGCCATGTAGTACCATACTTGTAAATTCCCATCTTATGAATGAGACTCTCACCCACCAAGTGATCTTTATCAGTGTACTCAGTAATGATGGTATCAGAAATGTCAATGCGCAAATAATCAACAATGCGGGATATGAAAATGCTATACGGGAGCAGCTTGGACTGAGACAATGAAACGCTGTTCATGATTTTCAGAATCTCCTCAGGCCAATTGATCATCACGTTATTCTTTACAGCGTACATGAAACGCAAATCATTCACAGTAGGCTGTGCATGATTAGTGTTCCGCTGCACTAATATGTAAGCAATAACATAATGCAATAACCTGTTCTCAACAGAAAGTGACCCTGCCTTGGTCAGTTGACCCTGAATATACAGATGAGGGCCCCGAAGGAATGACTTATACACATCAACGGGATCAAAATTGTCCTTGACCCAAGAACAGTCCCCTATTCCAAAACCAGACGACGATAAACCTCCAACATTCAGAAATAAATCCTCACTCATCTCAAACAGATTACCGGAAATCATGGACCAATATTTGCCATCCTTGTATCTAAAATTAGCGTAAAATTCCCTAACTAGAGCAGGGTATACGCGTCCCTTCAATTCCAAAAACTGAACGGCTCCTTGAGCCTCCATGTCATGCGGAAAACTAAAGTTTTGTTCCGCTAACCAGGTTAAGTCGGCATACCTGATGTATGTAGGCTTGCGGCCTTGAAATTTTGCCAACCGGGTCTCTTGCAAAATGAGGGAATAATAGGGGTCACCGCGGTCCCGAGTGGAGGGTGAGCCGGTTTCCCTTCTTCGAATGCGCGTTGCTGTAGTCTTGACCCGCTTTGGACGACTCTGCTCCATTGAAGATGATGAACTCGAAACTGAGATTGATGAACAGAGGGGCAAAGCCTAACCTAGGGTTTGGATTGGATGATTCGGAATTGAGTGGATTTTTGGATGAAATAGAATGATTTCGGAAGGTTTGAGAGGTTTAGGATGAGGTTTACTTAATCCTATTGCACCTGGATTAGTATTGTTGCTGTTTCAGAAAATCAAGGCGCAAAGAGGTTGCGAAAAGGTCAGAAAAAGTGCAAGACCGAGACACTGTTTGCCTTTAACGTACTGGTTTTAATCGATTAACGGGATGGTTTAATCGATTAAAACAGTGTAAAATTTGAATTTTCAAAAAAAATTGCCCAGGTAATCGATTAACGGGCTGTTTAATCGATTAAGTTTTAGAAAATTTGAATTTTCCAGAAATGAAGCCCAGGTAATCGATTAACTATTGGCATAATCGATTAAATCAGAGAAAATTTCGTTTTTAGGCAGCAGAGTGGTTTCGACTTTTTAGGACACACGTATGCATTATTACAGATTTATCGAGACATATATAATCACATTAAGAAGTTAATCAAGAGATATATTTTTGCATTTTTAACATATATCATTCAAACATGAAACACATAGGCATAGAGAAGCAAGACAATTTATGCAAACAGCTAAACAATTTTTAAACAAGATATTGTTCATCAAGAATTCCTAGTTCTCTCCTTAGAACATAGAAGGTATCCCTGGGAAGGGGCTTGGTGAAAATATCTGCTAACTGTTTAGATGTTTCCACAAATTCAAGAACACAGTCACCTTTTTGTACATGGTCACGCAAAAAATGATGTCTAATTTCTATATGCTTTGTTCTAGAATGCAAAACGGGATTCTTGGATAGGTTAATGGCACTTGTATTATCGCATTTTATTGGGATCTTTTCAAGTTTAAGACCAAAGTCCTTAAGTTGCTGCTTCATCCAAAGGATTTGAGCGCAACACACACCAGCGGCAATGTATTCCGCTTCAGCGGTGGACAAAGCAACACAGGCTTGCTTCTTGCTGTGCCATGCTACTAATGAACTGCCCAATAGGTGGCAAGTACCACTAGTGCTTTTCCGATCCAACTTACATCCGGCGAAATCGGAATCGGAATAACCCACCAAGGATAGTGAGGCATCCCGAGGATACCATAATCCCATGTTAATAGTTCCTTTTAGATATCTCATGATTCTTTTAACAGTTATATAGTGTGATTCTCTAGGTGATGATTGATATCTCGCACACATGCATACACTGAACATGATATCAGGTCTACTTGCAGTTAAGTAAAGTAAAGACCCAATCATACCACGATACTTCGTTACCTCGATTGCTTTTCCTTTCTCATCTTTGTCTAAGTAGCAAGCAGATGCCATAGGTGTGGAAGCTTCCTTACATTTGTCCATTTCAAATTTCTTGAGTAGCTCTTTGCAGTATTTCGCCTGATGGATGAATATCCCACTTTCTAGCTGCTTTATCTGCAATCCTAGAAAGAATGTGAGTTCTCCCATCATAGACATTTCGAACTCCCCCTGCATCATCTCAGAAAATTCTCTACACAAGATATCATTAGTAGATCCAAATATTATGTCATCTACATAGATTTGTACAAGCAGAACATGATTTTCTGATTTTCTAATAAAAAGCGTTGTGTCAACCAAGCCTCTCTCGAACCCTTTTTCTAAAAGAAAGGTACTAAGTCTGTCATACCAAGCTCTAGGAGCTTGTTTGAGACCATATAGTGCCTTTTTAAGTTTGTAAACATGGTTCGGATATTTAAAATTTTCAAAACCAGGCGGTTGGTCAACATAAACTTCTTCTTGAATGTATCCATTCAGGAAGGCGCTTTTTACATCCATTTGAAAGAGTTTGAAGTTCATTAAAGATGCAAAGGAAAGAAGCATTCTGATGGCCTCTAGTCTGGCTACAGGAGCGTAGGTTTCGTCATAATCGATACCCTCCTCCTGGTTGTAGCCTTTGGCCACCAAACGTGCTTTATTTCGAATTATTAAGCCAGATTCATCAAGTTTATTTCTGAAGACCCATCGAGTACCAATTACGGGATGATCATTAGGTTTGGGGACCAAGTCCCACACATGATTGCGCTCAAACTGGTTTAGCTCTTCTTGCATAGCTATACCCCAGTGTACATCCTCAATGGCCTCATCAACGGTCTTAGGCTCAATTTGCGATACAAAAGCTACAAAATTACAGAAATTTCGTAAGGAACTACGGGTTACCACTCCCGTAGATATGTCACCTATAACTTTATCAATTGGGTGAGCTTTCTTTGTTTTCCACACGGTAGGCATGTCTGAGTGCTCTTGAGGTTCGATTTGACCTTCATCATTGGCTCCTTTTTCATTATCCATGTCCTTGGAGTATGCTTCTTCCAAAGCACCTGCAACATCATCAGAAACGACCTTTCTCTTCTCTTTTGGAGAAGATTCGTCAAACTGTACATGGATAGACTCTTCAACTTGCATTAAATATTTGTTAAAGACTCTGAACGCTTTGCTATGAATCGAGTATCCCAAAAATATTCCCTCATCGGCTTTAGAGTCGAATTTCCCTAAGGCCCGCTTTCCATTATTTAATATAAAACATTTGCAACCGAAAGCGTGAAGATGGGATATATTTGGTTTGCGGCCTTTTAAAAGTTCATAAGGAGTTTTGTTCAAGTTTGGCCTTAAGAGTACTCGATTTATAACATAGCATGCAGTATGAACTGCATCAGCCCAGAAGTACTTGGGGGTATTACTTTCGTTAAGCATGGTTCTCGCTAATTCTTCTAAAACACGATTTTTCCTCTCTACAACTCCATTTTGTTGTGGAGTGCGAGGAGCAGAGAACTGATGCAAAATGCCATGCTTATCACAGAATTTGTCGAACTGAAAGTTCTCAAATTCTCCCCCGTGATCACTTCGTATATATATTATTTTTAGGTTAAGTTGGTTTTGGATTTGCTTGGCAAGATTTTTAAAATTTTTGAACGCGTCGCTTTTTGATGATAAAAACAATGTCCATGTAAATCTAGAGAAATCATCAACAATAACTAGAGCGTAGTAACTACCACCAAAACTCATGATTTGTGATGGTCCAAACAAGTCCATATGGAGTAGCTCCAAAGGTCTTGAGGTGGATATCACATTTTTATTTTTAAAAGAGTTTTTGGTTTGTTTACACTTTTGACAAGTGTCACAAATTTCTTTAGTTTTAAAATTCAATTTTGGTAGCCCCTCAACTAGTTCGTTTGATGATAATTTATCTAGATGCTTTATATGGATATGTGCAACACGTCTATGCCATAGCCAGATGTCATCTTCTTTAGAAATAAAGCATTTTGAAAATAATGTAGTGACATCGTCCAAATTAACCATGTAAATATTATTTATACGGTGACCAACAAATTTAACGTTATTAGATAAAATATCACGAATGACACAACAATCAGAATCGAAGGATACACGATTACCTTTATCGCAGAGTTGGCTTATACTCAACAAGTTATGTTCTAGTCCTTCAACATAAAGGACATTATCAATCAGAGTTTGGGATGAGTTACCAACTGTTCCTGTGCCGAGTATCTTTCCCTTGTTGTTGTCTCCATAAGTGACGTATCCTTTTCCTTTAAGTGAGAGATCCAGGAAATTTGATCTATCACCTGTCATATGCCTCGAACACCCACTATCTAAGTACCATTTTTGTCCATGTGTTCGGAGACATACCTGCAAAATAGATTACTTACTTTTCTCAGGTACCCAATTGGTGTTGGGTCCTTTTCTGTTAGTGATTAGGGAATCATCTCCCTTCTTTTTCCATACATAAACTTCGCTAGGTATACCATACTTTTTGATATAGCATGAATGATAAGTATGACCATATGTGTTACAATAAAAACAAGTAGGAGAATGCTTATGATATTTGTTTTTAGCTTGAGCTACCGGTTTTCTATATGGTCGCTTCTTTTTAGCAGTGTGAGTATAACTTAGACCAGTACGATCACCAACATTTCTTCTTTGATTAAGCAAGGTATCTAATTGTTGTTTACTATTTGTGAGACGTGTGAGTTTTTTATTTAGTTTAAAATTGTCCTCTTGCAAAGTCTCGCAAGTCTCACAGACAGGTTTTTG
>NC_032024.1:10582024-10591213 GCF_001865875.1 Lupinus angustifolius
GTCAGATCTGGCCATCAGACACAGCTTTGCTGACTCTTCCTCACTGGAGGTGCTTGATGTCGATTCCTCCTTAGGTACATCCCAGACGATGTAAGCTTTCTTGGATTTCAAGTCCCTGGGAGTGCTCTTCTCTGAATCAACCTTCTTTAGGTAGGTTGGACACTGAAACCTCATGTACCCTACCTTTCCACACTCATGGCAAGTGAAGCGATCCTTGTTATTCTTGCCTTTACTGGTTGACTCTTTCGCTTCCTTCTTTTGAAACTTCTTGAGTCCTCCTTTTCTTTTAATGAATTTGCTAAATTTTCGGACTAGGAGACCCATAGTTTCATCATCTAGATCGGAATCAGATTCATCATCAATTTTCTCTTCTTTTTCTTTGGAGGTCGTGGCCTTCAATGTGATGCTCTTCTTCTTCCGGTCTGATTCTTCATTCATGGTCAAGCGACCCAACTCCATTTCATGCTCTTGAAGTTTTCCAAATTCTAGAGGCATAGAGTCCAAGTCTTTAGACTAAAAAATTGCAGTTACCTTTGGTTGCCATTTCCTGTCAAGACAACACAAAACTTTATTGGTTAGTTCACCTCTGGCAAAAGTTTTATCTAGAGCAACCAAATGATTATCAATATGAGTAAATGTTGCATATCACATATTGATTCGCTCGGTAACATGCGAAATATCTCATATTCGTGGGTCAGTGCATTCAATCTCGCGCGCTTGACTTCGCTAGTGCCTTCGTGAGTCACTTGTAAAGTGTCCCACATTTCTTTCGCATTATGGCACTGCGAGACCCTAAAGAATTCATCATATGATAGGGCCGATGTGATGATGTTTTTGGCGCGCAGGTTATGCTGGACCTTTTTGCGCTCATCATCGGTCCATAAACTTTTCGGTTTATCTTTAGGTTGATCGTCCACAAGATGTTGTGGAACGTAAGGGCCGTTGACTACGGATTCCCAAATATCCGAGTCTATGGCTTCAATAAAAATTTGCATGCGCACTTTCCAGTAGGCATACCCTTCACCACTGAATATTGGTGGTCGATTAATGGATGACCCATCACCACCAAATGGATTTGAAGAACCCATTCCTTTTCCCTTTAGGATCACGAATACGCGGTTGAGCTAGCACTTCGTACTAGCTCTGATACCACTTGTTAGGTATCAGTGGTTACAATACACCTAGAAGGGGGGGTTGAATAGGTGTCGCGGTTAGAATTACCGCTTTTCGCAAATCAACACTTAATGCTGAATCAACACTACTTAATCGATTAAGGAAAGAAAGATAATCGATTATATGCACAATCTTAATCGATTAACAAAAAGAACAGTTTTAAACAGAAACAATTTTAATCGATTAACAGAAACAAGATAATCGATTAACACAACAATATTAATCGATTAAACAGAACCAGTAAACAATTACATAAACGATTAAATGCAGAACAGATAACCGATAACAGAACGAATACAGAGCTTACAAATTTGTATATCAGAATAGCTTGCAATACAACAAAAGAACAGAATGTATTAGTTGAATCAAATATACAAATTAAATCGATTGAAAACAGTAAAGAGAGAGAGAGAAACAAATCCTGCAAATCGAATTTTTATCCTGGTTCGTTTGCTGTCCACTGCAAACTACATCCAGGCCTCCCGGCTGACTTGGGAGATTTCCTTCACTATAATCGAATCAATGTAATTTACAAACACATTATCCAATTACAACACTTAGCAAATGACAAGAAATCAAAGAAACTATCCAATGGTTTGACTCCCTTCCTACCGATAAAGAAAACGTTTCTTTCGGCGTAGCCCCAGCCAAAGAATCTCTCGTTCTTTCCCTTTCTTACACTCTAAGCAATGAAGAAACACTCAATCTCTAACGGTGATAAGACACCACGAGATTCCCTTTACAACAATTACAAGAGTAAAATAAAGCTATTACAAAGCTCAAATATAACAAGAAGGCTTTACTCTAATGCACATCTAACACAAACTCATGTGAAATGACAAGTATTAGTTATGAAAACAGAAGTTACAGAATCATAAAACTTCATGAAAAACGCATCAAAATATGCATGAACATGTGAGGGAAAACATGAGAGATTATAACATGAAATGCACTCAATCCTAAAGCAAGGAATCTCTCATTTCTAAACTCACTAATGCAATTAACAAATAGATGCAGCAATTAACACGTAGAATGCTCTAACTCTCTAATAAATGCAACATGCAACTTATGAGATTAATTCTGAAAACGCAGTTTATAAAGAATCAGTCCAGAACCCCAGATAATCGATTAAATACCTTCTTAATCGATTAACGGGACTAAAAATCATAACTGATTCTGTTTTTCAGTTTTTCAGTTCCAACAACTTAACAAACAGTTAGGTTAATCGATTAACGTAATGCCTTAATCGATTAACAGCATTTAAAAACGTGTTCCAGTAGCAACCACTTTTCACAGCAGTTGGGTTAATCGATTAAAGGTATGGTTAATCGATTAACACTAAATAAAATATGTATTTTCAAATAGAAAACATCAAATATGTTATGCACTTAGATAATACATGTTTGACACTTAGTTTTATGCCTAGAATGCATATATACATGTATTTATGTAATGCATGAACATATTATCAAATGAACATATCTCATGGATGAAATGATTTAAAAGATAAATGCATGTGAGACATGTATTAGGTGCCCTAAGCCTTCGACTCAACTTAAACTAGAAACTAGTCTAAGCCTAGTACCAAATAAAAGACTCAAGCACGTTGGATTGTTGGTTATCTTCAAGCACTTTTAGGCACACGTTGTCCTCATCAAAACCATGACGTTCAAGGAGAGCTTTCCAAAGTGTTCCTCTTGACATGCACACTTTCAATCTCCCCCTTTTTGATGATGACAAACTCTACATCAAGTTCATCAATTTTAAAGTAACAATTGCTTGATGAATAAGCTTGAAGATTGTGTTGGCAAGGTTGATGGAATGCGCACATTTATCGGAAGCTGTTATAACGATCAACCTGCACAATTGAGAAGCAACAAAACAACCTTTCTCCCCCTTTTGACATTATCAAAAAGATAACCCAGGTCAAAAAAGCTAGGAAGAGATATTAGTTAATCATAAAACAATGTTAATGAATTAATTTGGGTTTTAACAAATTAACCTGTTTCATTTATGGGTAAATTGAACAAATGCGCTTTATTGGACAAAAAAATAGCTAATAAGAAGTGAGAATGGCATACAAGATTTAATCAAATATTAAGCATTGTAAGCATTATTAAATCTCAAATGATCAAGATCCATTCACTAAGGCAAATAAGCTATTTTGACATAATTATAGCAAAAACAAAAACATTTGCATAGCATAAAGAGTAAAGAAAGTCATGAAATAGTACAGGCCATAAAGTCAATATAAAAGACAAAAAGCAAAATACGAATCAGTTCTGAAAGCAACAACGATAACTAAATCCAGAAGGTGCCACAAGATAAAAATAAACCTAAGGATAGGATAACCTAGGTCTAAGGTCAGCTAAACTAAGGTTGAGGCGGAGGATAGACAGGCTGATCATCAGGCACAGCAGTGTTCTGATTTCCCTGGATAAGCATAGACAGCTTCTGAAATTCTGAGCAGAACATGGCATTCTGAGCCTCAGCGGTAGACTGAATCATAGTCCTCAGCTCCTGAATTTTGTTATCGGTGTAGGCATTCTGACGTTCCTCGTATTGCTCCATACCTGCAAAATAAGAGTCCTTCAGCCCTTGGAAGTGCAGATCCATGCGGTTGTTAAGTCGTTGTTCCATGGCTTCCATCTGAGCTAAACCAAACACAGAGCTCTGAGGTGCTGTTCCAGACGACTCCCCCTGATTAGTTGCATTCTGATTACCCAAATCCTCCTGATGCTCATTATCCGACAAGTCCAGATCAAAGGTGGTATAGTCCTCCTGATACTGCCATGTAGTACCATACTTGTAAATTCCCATCTTATGAATGAGACTCTCACCCACCAAGTGATCTTTATCAGTGTACTCAGTAATGATGGTATCAGAAATGTCAATGCGCAAATAATCAACAATGCGGGATATGAAAATGCTATACGGGAGCAGCTTGGACTGAGACAATGAAACGCTGTTCATGATTTTTAGAATTTCCTCAGGCCAATTGATCATCACGTTATTCTTTACAGCATACATGAAACGCAAATCATTCACAGTAGGCTGTGCATGATTAGTGTTCCGCTGCACTAATATGTAAGCAATAACATAATGCAATAACCTGTTCTCAACAGAAAGTGACCCTGCCTTGGTCAGTTGACCCTGAATATACAGATGAGGGCCCCGAAGGAATGACTTGTACACATCAACGGGATCAAAATTGTCCTTGACCCAAGAACAATCCCCTATTCCAAAACCAGACGACGATAAACCTCCAACATTCAGTACTAGTTTATATTTTACAGATGTCTTGAATATTTCTTCCTTTCATTACAACTTGATTTCCATCTCCAAACTTACATCACAATCCCTTGCAGACTGAACTTTTTTAGATAATTCTTGTCATATTCACGATTTGCCCTCATTGAAGATAATTGATGTAGATGAGTTGAGAGCTGAGCTTTATGCAATGACAATCCTTCCTAAACCTATACCTCTGCTCACTGGTCACAAACATCTTACTAGTACCAATGTTAATTCTCTTACTGGCTATAACTAACATTTGGCATGATGGATTAGGGCGCCCATCTCATCATGGATTTTTCCATTTGTTAAATGTAATAAAACAAATGACTCTTGTCGTGTTTGCCATTTGGCTAAACAAAAAGATGTTGCCTTACACTAATAGTGTTTTAGAATCTGCCCATACTTTTGATCTAATTGACATAGATATATGGGGTCCTTTTTCTACCCCAACCACTTTTGGACATAAATATTTCTTAATCATTGTTGATGATAAGTCTAAATTTACCTGGTTATATTTCTTAAAACTTCAGTCAAAAAATCCGAATCTAGTTAAGAACTTTGTCTCTTTAGTTAGCACACAATTCAATTCAAAAGGTAAGTGTATTATAACTTATAATGATAAAGAATTTTACATATATGACCTTTATGGAAGTCACAATGTAAAACACCAAACCACATGTGTTGAGAACCTCAAATGACATAGTTGAAAGAAAACATTAAAACATTCTTGGTGTTGCTAGATCTCTTGTGTTTCAATCAAATTTACCTCATTGTTTCTATAATTATGTTATGTCTCGTTGTCCATCTAATTAATAGACAACCCACTCCTTACCTATCCAATAAGAGCCCTTATAATTTGTTACATTGTTGTTTATGTAGTTTACAATAACTCTAAATGACACAAAAAAATATTTACTGTCAACATTCAATTTTGTCTAGCCTATATAAAAAGTAAAAAACAATTCAAAACACTAACAAATTAATAAAAATATATTTTCTAAATGTCCAAGACTAATTTTATCTTTGAAACATAATCAATAGTCAATTATTTACCGATGATTTCATTTAAATTTTCAATTATCACTCTTTACTAATTGGTGGTTTCAAATTTTAATTTAAAAAATTAATTATCGGTTTCAAAAAATAAGTTGTTGGTTATATTATTAATTCACGTTAAGATCTTAGAAAATTTCAATGGTGATATTGTTGTTAGGAAAAGATGATGAAGTATAAAAAAGAAGGGAAAGGTCAGGGAAAATGCATAACAAAAGCACCCATTTATGAGTCACATTGGCGTTTACTAAAGGATTACAATGGGTATAAAGACTAACAAAAAAAAAAATAATGGAATATCTCCTGGTATAAGAAGATAAGTTATCTCCTCCTGCCAGTTAAAACATGACATGGGTCATGTTTCATCATTTTCTATAAAAATATTTTTAAAAATAAACATAATAGCACAAATGTCACATTTTTACTGGTTAGAAAAGATAAGTTATCTCCCGATATGAGGAGATACACTATTCTCAACAAAAAAACGTCTAGCATTTTGATTTTCACAAAAAGTAATGTCATTGTTATCATTCTAAAGAGTATTAATAGCGTGTGCAAATATATAGAGATGGTCAGGAGAGAAAAAAACGCTAGCATTTATGAGGTAAATCGTAGAGACATTTTAAAAGGAGAATAGGAAGGAAAGGTCAATACTCTCTTACCTCCTCTCATAAAAAACGTAAGCCCCAGCACCACTGTTTCTCTTCCCTCCTTTTAGTGCATCGAGTGAAATTTATGGAGAGAAAAAAACAACTCATCCCACGCCAATATATAGAAAAAGCAAGAGACAAAAGGGGATAATGAGAAATGGAGGGAATAAAAGAGTTTCCACCACTCACTCACTCCCAATTAGGGATGACAATGTGTACTGGATTAGGTACATTCAAATAATACCCGCAACGAGTAAGATCTAAGACTGTGTTTTTTGGACCCATGGATAATTAAGACCCATTATTTTAAGACCCGTTGTTGGATGAGTCTGAGTCTAGGAAATGAGCTACCAGACATATGGATACCCGGACCCATTATTCCTTTCTAAATATATATATATACATACCATAATTATGATGTTATATCCGTTAATCCATAAAGTAATATCATATTAATTCATAAATGTTATTTTATGTTATTAAATAGTGATATTATATTGTTAGTCAGTAATGTTATGTGTGAATACCCACTTTTATCCGGTCCCTAAAAATCCATAAAACTACTTGTGTTCGATCCATGGTCCACCATGTATTAGAAATAAAATCTAAGGTGTATTAACCTTAGAGTTATTTTGTGAAATATTGAAAAGTATGACACTAAAGTTTTCATATAGCATTATTTTGTTATATGAGAATAATGTATCTCCTCGTATCATGAGATAACTTATCTCCTCTTACCAATAAAAATGTGACATGTGTACTATTTTGTTTATTTTAAAAAATATTTTTATAGAAAATGATGAAACATATGTGATGATTTCACTAACAGGATGAGATAACTTATCTCCTTATACTATGAGATACTCCATTCCCTTGTTATATATGCTTGTCATATTAAACATTGTTTTGAATAACTTGATGTGCTGGAATTTGTGACTTTAAGTTTCATCGTCAACTCATCACTATTTTAGTCATCATACTAATCATATGCGTATATTTTTTTTTTGCAATAAGAGTCATTTTTATTAATACCCATAAATATATAAATATTTAATTCGAAAATGGAATATATAATAAAAATAAATCAATAAACTGTTTTGAATTGGAAATAATGCCTAAAGTGGTGACACAAGCGAAAGTGGGGGTTGTTACCTGCTTTTAGGAAAAGAAGTTTTTTTTTTTTTTTTGGTTCTTGGCTTTAAGTAAAGGGAGGAGCATGCTGAAACAAGGGGGATGAAGACAAATGCATAGAAAAAAAAGCAATACATAGAAGAAGAAAAATGTAGAATATACAATGAAAAACAAACAAGCATCATACAAAAAAAAAAAACAGGGAAGCCTAGGGGTAGAAATACACGTTCAAAAGGGCTTAAAGAGAAGATTGGCATTAACACAATAGTCAAACTAAAAAGGTTAGTCTCCTCCCTACCATTTTTATGCATTTGCATTGTTTGTGGCTAAAATTGGACAGCATTTTTTGTGTTTACTTTTACTTTTAATATGTCTTAGCATCTAAGTGTATGTGGTAATAGTAAATTTCTAAATTTGAGTCCTTTTCATCAAAAGAAGTTAAATCTTATTTGTTTAAAATAATGATAGAAAAATGCGTTGGGAGACAAATCCCTTCTCTTAAAACATATGAATCCATATTTCCATGTCTAAACTGTAAAGATAATCCATAACTCTAATTCTCAAACTCATATGACAAATCCACCTTGGTGGGCCACCATCATTAAACTTGTTCATCTCTTTTGCTACATCAAAGTAATCTTGTACACTTATACTCCCAAACCCATCATTCCAAAGTGGTGCTATTTTTTCTCCTTCTTCCAAAATTTTAGTTTTTATAATCTTTTCTTTTTTTAACTACAACACTTAATAAAAGAACCATTTTTACTTGTCTCATTCTCAACAATCACAAAAGAAGAACCTATATCATTTACATTCATTCATTTAGACGGCAACACAGTTGGGTTTCTTACACCATACAAACTCTTGAGCTTGAAATCTAAACCTTTGTCTTCTACTTCTTCACAAGCTTATATCAAAAAAAGGTGGAACTTGAAAACCCATTACCAAGGAAGCCATAACTAAAAAGCTTTTTTTCCTTTTGGAATTTGGAAGTAAAAAAAGAAACCACCTTTTTTTTGTTTGTGTCTAAAAGTGAATAGAAGGAGCGTGTGAAAGTGTAAGAGAAGGTTGTTGGAGATTCCTCATGATTGGTGAAATACCAATCCTAGGATCTTGAATTTAATGATTCTCACATACATTTATGAATCAAAGGGTGCAGTGTCATACCTGAATCCATGTTCTTGGATGTGCTCCTTTGATCCACGTTTCTGAAAGAGATGTGGTATGATGGCTTTCCTCAACCAAATCCCTGATTCCTCTTGGGACTTGCGTTTTCACTCTGATGGGGAGAGGAGAATACTAAATTTGATTTGGTGTATTGGGGACCATAACCTTCCTGATGTGTTAACTAATAGGGTTCCCATTATCCCCTATGGGTTAACCTGATGGGTATCCACCCATTAAGCCCATATCCGTTATAACCTTTTAGAAATCTAAGGGGTGTCAGTAATTAGATCACTTATAATGTAACCCTGAAAATAAATAACTGATATCATTGCATCAAATATATGATGCTCACCTTAATTAGAAATTTATAATTTCTAACAATCTTCCACTTGAGCTTCATATCTTCATGATACAATTATATCACAAGTTCTTTAGGCGCGCATCCGTATGCTATTTACGTTTAGACTTCTCCTTAATACAATCTGGTCCATCTCATATATTAACTATGGAACCACCACTACTTTTATCACATTTAAGTGTGACTCGACCACGATGATCACCATATTAATATACTCAATGACATAGATCAAATATGGATGAGTGACATGGAAATTTCATGCAATGTGATCTCAAACATGTCTATTTCCAACTGGTCCTTCTTTATTCTTTAGTGAGATCAATCCAAAGTCTTTAATTGTAACACAATTGTTACAATGTA
>NC_032024.1:10591313-10615602 GCF_001865875.1 Lupinus angustifolius
AAAATTAACACAATATGGGTCCATCACAAAAAAATATAATCTTGGAATTAGAACCTCCAGATTTGATATCTTTTATAATTATCAAATCTAATCCCACAAATAGTCATTAATTCCATGAGTCGCTACCATTAAGCTAAATGTTCATAAGAACAAAGCTTATATTAGTGCAAAATCAATTAAAAAACAAAATTTGTGCCTAACGCACATATCTCAATTGCATTCACCTTAGTGCAGAAATTATGCACATCAATAAAGTGCAGAACATATAATGTATCAACACATGACGGTAAACAATTTGTACCAGCCCTTGTCCACTATGTTATGATCTCCATCAACAACAACAATCAAGACTTAATCTCACTATGTTATAACCTCCATCATGAGCATAAACATTAAAGTCATTTTACTCATACCAAATGACACTAAGAAAAATTATTTTCTCTGCAGTACAGGGGATTTAGTAGACAACTCTAGCTAATTTCATACATGGAAATGCAGTCAGCAGCCCAAGAATGTCTTATTACCTGCACTGACATTGAACTTCTTTGATTTATATGTTGAGGTGCATACAATGCCTACGACTTTAAAGTCGTTTAAGTAAAGATCATTTGGCCACTTGATTCTAACATCAATAGGGTAATCCATTTTTGTCACAGATATCCTTCACCCCAAATTAAACCCTAAATTCTCAATCTTTATAACATAACAGCGGAAGCATAATTCAATAATCCCAAAATTAAAATTAGGGTTCGTACAAGATTGGGGAAAACACCCTTAATGAAGAATCATAAAATTCAGAACCTACGCTCTGATACCACTTGTTGGTGATTCCTCATGATTGGTGAAATACCAATCCTAGGATCTTGAATTTAATGATTCTCACATACATTTATGAATCAAAGGGTGCAGTGTCATACATGAATCCATGTTCTTGGATGTGCTCCTTTGATCCACGTTTCTGAAAGAGATGTGGTATGATGGCTTTCCTCAACCAAATCCCTGATTCCTCTTGGGACTTGCGTTTTCACTCTGATGGGGAGAGGAGAAAACTAAATTTGATTTGGTGTATTGGGGACCATAACCTTCCTGATGTGTTAACTAATAGGGTTCACATTATGCCATATGGGTTAACTTGATGAGTATCCACCCATTAAGCCCATATCTGTTATAACCTTTTAGAAATCTAAGGGGTGTTAGTAATTAGATCACTTATAATGTAACCCCGAAAATAAATAGCTGATATCATTGCATCAAATATATGATGCTCACCTTAATTAGAAGTTTATAATTTCTAACAAAGGTCACATATTTGGTATTGAAAGAAGAAAAAAGAAGAAGAAGAGAACTTGGTTCTTATAGGTTTGAGCCATGTGTCACTTTCACCAACAAACAATCCGGTCTGCCCTTGAGCAACTAAGGAAGAAGACGGGTCCAAGGACCATGTCGCCGGGAAGAAACATCGATCTAGTTGGCTACCGGTAGTTCGTTTCAACAGAGAAAACATGAAGGTTGGCTGTATGTCCTCCGGGTCATGCCACCGAGGAAGAACCCTCCTTTCCGGGCACTGTCGAGTTCGCATCGACTCACCGACACGCTCCAGCGGCTTCAACCATGAGACGGTGGTCGCCACAATGAGAGAAGCCAGCCATCTCTTCCATCTTCTCCCTCACCCTCCATTCCAAAAATGTCGATCTTGTTTTCTTCATTCTACTAGGGTTGCATTAGTTTAAAGAATAAGAAAGCTTTTGGGCCTTATGTCCATGTACTTGTTTTTATTGTTATTCATGTTACAATGTTTTGTTTCTTAATAGGTCATATATAATAAATATTACATTATGTTATATTCCTTTTGTTTGTTGAGACTTGAAGAAATTATTTTGCTTATTCATTTATTTACATAAAGAAAGTTAATATTTTTGTTAATAATAAAACTAAAACTAATAAAAAAACTTAATTATTTTAAGATTCAACAGCGAGGTTACAACTCGTATTGCATTTTTCTCCTCACTTCAAGTTGATAACCGGTCGCGGTCACTTGTATTGCTTCTATTATTTATCGAAGTGAGAATGAGGTAAGCAATCAATGTTGACTCTTCGTCTATTAATTTCACTTCAATTACACTCAAACAAATTTCTAAGCTTTATGTTTAAAAAAATAGCAATAACAAACGTTTTAATTATTTTTGGATTTAATAGAGAGGTTACAACTCGTATTGCATCTTTCTCTTTGCTTCGAGACGAGAGCTGGTCGCGGTCACTTGTATTGCTTCTGCTATCGATCAAAGTGGAAAGAGGGTAAGCAGTCAATGGTGACTCTTCGTCTATCAATTCCACTTCGATTAAATTCCAACAATTTCTAACTTTTTAATCCAACCAAGTTACGAATTTTTAAATCTGAACTACGTAGTCTTGATTTCTCTATTGCACCTAAGGATACGTAGGAGCAGGATAAACTCTTGTCAGATACAAAAATAAAAAAATAACAATTTTGTTTAAACAATTTAATTTAAATAAATCAAGGGTATTTAGTTCATGCAATTAGTTAGGGTACCGTCTAATTATGGGCAGACGAGGTGCTAATACCTTCCTCGATCTATAATTGACTCCCGAATTTGGATATCAAAAATCCAAAAGCCCAATGTGATTGGGCTTTAAAATTTGTCTACATTATTAACTGTAAAATGCAGTGGCGACTCTAAGAGGTCGCGTAGCCAAAAATCTGGGCGCGACAGCTGACGACTCTGCTAGGGACTATTATTTTTACAAGAGAGTCAGACCCAATACCACTTTTTTTGCATGTTTGTTTTATACCTTTATTCCTTCTTTGTTTATGCAAACTTGTGTATGCATCTTTATTTATTTATTTTTCGAGTCAATTAATTATTTTGAACGTACTCACCTATTTCTTGTGCAACTTTTGGGGGTGGATTTATTTTAGGATCTATGTGCTTCCTCACACACTCACTTGGTACACTTGAGTTACACACGCCCTACACCCGGGTGTTATAGATTAAGATTAAGATAGGGGGCATCTGCTTTGCTGGTAAGTAACCTTGTGTCACATCGGGTATTGGCGTGATGAACCACCCAGATTGTTCCCATATATCACGAGTTGGCCGCTTGGGGAGCTAGTCTCTTCTCGTAACTAGCTCATGATATGTGGTTTCCCTTCTTTTTAAGATTGGATGTAATATGGTGACCTTTAGAAGTCTAGAGCTTTATCCAGTCCACTTTAGTCAAGATCTAGCATTCCACCATAGGGTTGCAGCTTTCAAAAGTTCCAAAAACCTTCTAAGTATTTCTTACATAGGACACATAAAGCAAACCTTAATACTCTTTCCACGTGCATCAATGCACATCATGAAACATGATTTACCATCTTTCCAAATTGTTTTAAATATGTTAGCGATTTTGTTTAATTAAACATGATTTACAACCTACCCCTGATGGGCCCAAATGCCCTCAGGACATTTTTATATCAACAAAATTGGATTGTGTTTTTTTTAACTCCATGTCGTAATCATTGTTCTGTGTAAAACATCTTCATTACATATCATATATCATTACATTTTATATAACATCACAAATCATTATGTTCATGCATTCAAGTAACATTTTTTTTATCATCCTTAATAAACAGATTCATTTTCAGAAAAGAGATCCGCGGTATAGTGAGACATGGAGGTTGTTTATCTTATTATGGGTCAAAGTAGTACCTTATTGGTGAGAAATGGAGTTAAAGCTAAGGTACAAACCAACATTCGCCTTGGCAGTCTATGGCATGATATTTTTCCCATTTGTCCATGACATGATTGATCAGGCGACCATTGATGTGTTCGCAAAGTTCAGGTCGTTTGGAGCCAACCCGGTCCCAACCATTGTGGCAAAAACCCTACTATCATTCCAAAGGTGTCATGAAAAGGGTCATTTCAAGATCCGATGTTTTAATCAACTATTGTATGTATGGATGATCACCAGATTCAAGCACCATCAGTATCCGGATTGGAGTAGATATCCCCTCTTGAGGTTCAGAAATATTGTGGTGAAGCCAATGCAGTTGTTGGACTAGAAAAAGTTGTTTGACGAGGTTACTCCTAGGAACTTTAGTACAAAGACTTGCTTCTATGAGAGACACACAGCAATCATGTATTCTTGAGGGGAATACCCAAATATGATATTAATGGGACCTCGAGGATGCATTTCCTTCATTTCAGCTCTAGTACTTGGTCAACTCAAATGGGGAATGACACTAGTACGACCCGAACAACTACATGGATTCTCCATATGGTACAAAAGCGAGGAGGCCACCAAAGAGAATTTGGACTCAATCAGAAACGCTCTGAAAAGGATTCGTCTTTGTGGGCCAAATGAGTTGGGAGAACATCAGGTCTTTTACACCAATGAATATAAGCTATGGCACAGTGGAAGGCGAAATGGTCAGGATGTCTCACCAATTGCCCAACCACATAAACCATCTGGTCCATCTGAGAACGAGTTATTGAAGGAACAGATCAAGCTCTTAGAGGCGAAGCTAGAAGAAGCCATAAAGATTCACCTAATTCGGGAAAGATCAAAAGGGACTATGCTAAAATGTGCTCTCAGTCGGGAAAGGTTCACCTAATTCGGACACTGAAAGAGAAAGATGCGGAGATAGATGACCATATCGATCGGTTGAAAGCGCAAAATCATGCCACGCGTAAGGCTCAAGCCAAAGTAGAGTCTATAGAACTTGAAATGGAGAAGATAAGACAGAGTGAAAGGCAAGCATGGTCTATTGTTAAAGACTACCAGTTGATATTGGGTGAAGGTCAAGAGAAAGAAGATAACCTCAAAGCCAGCCTCGAAGCCTCAGAGAAGACATGCTATGATGCATTAAAAAAAGCAAGTTAGCTATCAAAAAAACTTCGAAAACTCAGAATTGCATATGATGAATTAGTGGCCAGCCAGGAAAATTGGTCAGATAATTGGAAGGGAGTACTCGAAGAAAGTCAGTGGGAGATAAACAAATGGGAAGGAAGATGCAGACAATTAGTTGATGGTCTCGGTGATTTTTCTGATGATTGGTTGAAGTTGTTCTACGAAGCTAGACAAGAAATGACAATGTACCCGGAAACAGAGCTTCTTCCAGAAATGAAGGCATTTTTTGAATTTTTTGAAGCTTGTGGGGGAATAGCTAGACAACTTAAGAAATGGCAGGTTGAGGCTACAATTTTTTTTTATAAATAATGAATAGGAGAATATACTATAAACAAATTGTAGTCCTTTGCTTGAAGTATTAATAAGATATCTTGTTTTCACAACTCTTTATATCTATGTGTGCAAATGCAAAATTGACTTCCATTTACAAGTAAATGTTATCTCCAAAAAAAGTTTAAAACGTCTTCTATTTAGATACAACCTTGGTCTAAAGCTATATGTTTTATCTAATGGTTGTCATCAAATGCATGCGACTTTGTTGGGTACGCCCTCAAATCACCAAATGTAGGGCAAGACGTGTAAAGCTAACAACCTCTAACAAGAGAGCGAACGATGCAATCGAGGTTAGAAACCTGAAGTTTCATTCTAAAATTGACGTCAACCCAAAAATGAGACAGTAGGGGCATGCCTCATGGTCACCCGAATGCGAGTCGAAATGTCTTGCTATACTGATCCTCTATACGAAAAGGAATTTAAATTTTTTGCATGCATCATTTTTGTTCATTTAAATAAAATAAAATTTATCTCACTCAGGTATCATATAAACATTGCTTCTAAGCATCCTTACCACACCAGACTACAATCCAAGCTGATGGCAGACCAAGAATCCAGTAGCATTGATACAGGTCCGAGCTTGCTGAAATCGAAGAGCAAATGAATCAGATGATGAAAATCATCTTGGATGTGCAAAAGGCTCGAGACTCAGAAGAAGATACCACTGCCCCAGGTGCCAGACAACCACAATCCGCACAAAAGGTGGGTCCAAAGACAATTACTGGTACCAACCGTCGTAAGGGTGTTGTCATAAGGTATGAAGACATTACTGATGGTCAAGATGAACAACATGCAGCTGAGGAAGACGAGGACGAGGAAGACGAAGATCCTACTCACGATCTTCCTCCTAAAGGCAAGTGTACAAGCCACCAGGCTGAAACTAAGTTAAACAAGGGTACCCCAAATGACTCCTCAAGCCAAGAGAAGGCAGAGCTAGAGCTTATTAAAGAGACACTAAGGGTCATTGGGGGCACAAACTTTCCTGATGTAAAAAATGCATTTGAGATGTGCCTGGTACCAGATGTAGTGTTTCCACAAAAATTTAAAACTCCTGAGTTCGAGAAGTATGACGGTACTTCCTGCCCGAAAAGTCACCTGCATATGTACGCCAGGAAGATGACAGCTCATCACGGAAATGATAAACTGTTGATTCACTGCTTCCAAGATAGTCTGACAGGGGCAGCCATGGGCTGGTACATCCGATTAGAGAAGGCTCAGATTAAAACTTTCGTCGATATATTGAATGACTTCATGAAGCAGTACAAGTATAATGAAGATGCTGCCCCCGGCAGGGCCCAACTTTAGAGCATGGTCAAGAAACCAGAAGAGAGCTTTAAGGAGTATACCCAACACTGGAGAGATTTGCAATCACAAGTCATACTTAGGTTGGAGGAATAAGAAAAATTATCCATCTTTGTGGACACTTTGAAGGAACCTTATTATGACTAC
The DNA here is from genome assembly GCF_001865875.1 of Lupinus angustifolius. Taxonomy (NCBI): domain Eukaryota; kingdom Viridiplantae; phylum Streptophyta; class Magnoliopsida; order Fabales; family Fabaceae; genus Lupinus; species Lupinus angustifolius. The sequence continues at coordinate 10,598,013 of NC_032024.1, forward strand.
TTGGTGGGAGTTGTGGCATCCAGCTTCAACGCACTTATTAAAGTAGGAGAAAAAATAGAAGGGCACATAAGGAGTGGAAAGCTAGTAGGAGATTAGTCTAAGTCGGGTACAGGAAAGAAGCCCAACTTCATGAAGAAGAAAGAGGGAGAGGCATTCGCAGTGTTCATACAATGCTGCACCTTCCACACAACCCAGCTACATAGCCCACAATAACAACAACTAAACCCGCCAAAACTATAACCAAACACAACCCTACCAAACCCGTCAAAACCACAGCCAAACACAGCCCTACCAAAATCAAACCCAAAACTGCAATTACCCGAATCCCAAAAGAAGAGGCCCACAATTCGATCCCATACCTATATCTTATGCAGAGCTATATAATCATCTTTTAAGGGAGAGAATGATAAGCCCTATAGTAGGAACAGTGCCTGAATCACCTGGGGCTTGGTTTAATCTAAATGTTACCTACGAGTACCACTCTGGAGTCATTGGCCACTCTATTGAACATTGTAAGGCTTTGAAGCATAAGGTGCAAAACCTAATCGATACAAAACAACTACATTTCAAGCCTACTGTGCCATATGTGGACAAGAATCCATTTCCTAGTCACGGTAATCAAAATGTTAATGTTGTAGATGAGGCTCAGGGTAGAGCATTCGTTTGGGAGGTAGATAAAGTAAAAACACCCATGAGGGTAATTTTTCAAGAGATGTGCAAGCGTGGGATGGTGGAAAAGTTGGTGGAAGATGAAGATTCAAATAGATGTGAGTTGCATGTCCAAGTGGGTCACACCCTAGAGGAGTGTCCATAATTTAAGCTCTTGTTGTAGAAGATGCTGGATATGAGATTGATCACAATAGAAAGGGGGCCTTCATATCAAACTGTTAATGCTACTACAAGAAGTGAGGAAGACATGAGAAGGACCATGGGGCCATCAATTACTCGTTATGAATTTGTATTGAACATTCCGAATAATGCTCAATTACACCCACAAATAACTCGATGGGTGCCAGTCATAAGTAGGATGGAGCGTGTTCTGAAGCCAGCAGCAGAAGAGAGACCACGACCTTTCCCTTACAAGACAGATAAAGTGGTACCGTGGATCTATAGTGAAGGGAATTTAGAGACAACTAAGCAACAGATAGAAGTCACCAATGTTGTTGGGGATGGTCGGATAACCAGAAGTGGACGTGTCTATGTTCCCTCAGATGCTGAAAAAGCCTTAGCCAAAGATAAAGGAAAATGGAAAGTATATATCCCTGTAGAAGATGAACTGGAGGCCAATCTGAATGACCTGTTGCATAAGCATGGAGATAAAGGGGAAATATTTAATGAGGAGGCTTGTGAATTTTTGAAGTTCATAAAGAAGAGTGAGTATAGGATCGTGGATCAACTAAACTGCACTCCAGCCAGGATATCGATTTTGACTCTGCTAATGAGCTCTGAACCCCACAGAAAAGTGCTAATGGAGATACTGAACCTTGCACATGTTAGCCACGACATAACTATTGACAAGCTCAGTGGATCCATGCTTCATGGGCTGTACCTTCTACATTGCACCAACGAGTTAAGTTTATATTGGATGGAAAACTCCTTACTCTTCTGGGAGAAGAAGATATGTTGGTATCAAGATCTCTTGACACTCCGTATATTGAAGCAGCAGAGGAAGCTATTGGAACATCCTTCCAAGCACTAGAGATTGCCAACGCCTCATTTGTAGGAGGGAGGACACCCACACTACGCCCCTAACCTTCGAAGGCATTACTGATGATGGCCAGAGTAATGCTGCAGAAGGGCTATCAACCTAGAAAAGGGCTCGGGAAGTTTGGCCAAGGAAGAGAAAATATAGTCTTTATATGTCACACCAAAGATCAATATGGCCTGGGATATAGACCCACCCATGAAGATAGGGAGAGAACTACTAAAGAAAAGAAGAAAGGAAGAATGGCTTGCCTAGGGCAGTGGGAGTATGAAGCTGGAGGGATGTTCATCCCACACATTAGCAAGAACTTTATTAGTGCGAGCTGGGAACCAAGAATGATTTCTGTTGTGGGAGATGATGATTCAGAGGGTGGGGTAGACTACGTTGTTCAGTGTCCTCTAGGCACCACTCTCACAATTAGATAGAGGAAGACGTATATCCACAAGTGTTTTTAGAAACAATGTAATAAGATGCTAGAATCCCTTAGTCATGTCTAAAGCTATTGGGTTTACTTTCTTTCTTTTCGAATAAGGACATCTATTTATGTTTCATTGAATAGTACAAGTTATGAATTCAATAAAATGCATCTCTTTCTTCATACTATGTGTTTCATTCTATTCTTCATATTTTTTACTTGCACACACTAAAACAAGCACACACAAAAAAGAGCAACAGGTAAAATCATGAAAAAAATAAAAATAAATAACTAATCACAACATCAACCTAATGTAGATCCAACTTTAACTCCAGAAATAGTAATCGTGTTATGAGCCACACATACAATCATGATCATCTAGTTAATCAGCTCGATGAGGGAGATAGTGATGAAGAATGGGAAGCATCACCTGAGTTATTAAGGATGGTTGAGTAGAAGTCCAGAGAGATTAAGCCTCACGAAGAGCCTATTGAGCTAGTAAATTTGGGGACAAAGGACGACTAAAGGGAAGTGAAAATAGGTACATTGATGAAAGAAGAAGAAAGCAAAAAGATGATTCAACTTTTGCATGAGTTCAAAGATGTGTTCGCTTGGTCGTATGTCGACATGCCTGGTCTAGATAGAAACATAGTGGAACACAAGCTTTCGTTGAATCCAGATTCACGTCCTGTTAAGCAGAAAACTACGAAGGATAAAGCCAGATATTTCCTTAAGGGAGAAAGAGGGGGTGGAGAAATGGCTAGATGTTGGGTTCGTGGCGGTTACTACATATCTAGGTTGGGTGGCCAATGTTGTGGCAGTACCAAGGAAAGGAGGCAAACTCAGGATCTGCATTGACTATCGAGATTTGAACAAAGCTAGCCCAAAGGATGATTTCTCGGTACCTCATATAAATGTCTTGGTCTACAGCACTACAGACCAAACTCTTTTCTCCTTCATGGATGGGTACTCCGATTACCATCAGATCAAAATGGCTTCATAAGATGTGGATAAAACTACTTTCATCGCCCCATGGGGAACCTTTTGCTATCTAGTCATGCCTTTTGGTCTTAAGAATGCTATAGCCACACACCAAAGGGCCATGGTAGCTCTTTTCCATGATATGATGCATAAGGAGGTGGAGATCTATGTAGACGACATCATATGCAAGTCCAAATCAGAGGGGGAACACATGGAGAATTTAAGAAAGTTGTTTGAATGACTCTGAAAGTATAGCCTCAAGCTAAATCCTACAAAATGTAGCTTTGGGGTTAAATCAGGACGAGTCCTTAGTTTCGTTGTCAGCCAGAAAGGAATTGAAGTAGATCCCGAGAAGGTCAAAGCAATCATCGAAATGCCAGCACCCCGAACTGAGAAGGAAGTCAGAGGTTTCTTAGGGCGTTTAAACTATATATCCAGGTTCATTTCTCAGCTAACAGCTACATGTGAACCAATCTTCAAGCTATTAAGGAAGAGTCAGGCAGTTCGATGGAATGACGATTGCCAGAGAGCCTTTGAAAGCATAAATGAATATTTGAACCAACCCCCAATATTGATGCCTCCAGTACCTGGTCGGCCTCTTCTAATGTACCTAACAGTGCTAGAGGACTCCATGGGATGCGTCCTAGCCCAACATGACGAATCAAGTAGAAAAGAGCAAGCCATATACTACCTGAGTAAGAAGTTCACTAAGTGCGAGACAAGATACTCACTGCTAGAACATACATGCTGTGCGTTAGCATGGCCATCTCGTCGCTTGAGGCAATATATGTTGAGTCACACCACTTGGTTGATTTCGACGATGGATCCTGTGAAGTATATCTTTGAGAAACTAATATTAATAGGAAGAATCGTTCGGTGGCAGGTCTTATTGTCGGAATATGATATAGTATATGTGACACGGAAAGCAATCAAAGGTAGTGCCCTTGCAGATTATCTTGCTAGCCAACCCATAGAGAAGACCGAACCAATGAACCAAGAGTTCCCAAATGAGGGTATGTGAGTCTATCCTTGGGAGAACCAACAAAATATGGTGTGTGGACATTAGTATTCGATGGGGCATCCAATGCACTCGGACATGGCATAGGGTCGTACTTGTATCTCGAGAAGGCGACTTCACTCCTATTACTGTCAGGTTATGCTTTGATTGCACCAACAATATAGCTGAATATGAGGCATGCGCCCTGGGTTTGCAGGCAGCATTGGAAAGAAAGGTTAAAATTCTAGAGGTCCTTGGGGACTCAGCCCTGGTCATCCATTAGCTAAAAGGAGAATGGGAGACCTGTGACAACAAACTAGTACCTTACAAGGAGTATATCCATAGAATGGATGAACACTTCGAACAAATCGACTTCTACCACATTCCGAGAGAGGATAACAAATTAGCCGATGCTTTATCCACATTATCCTCAATGTTCCATATAAGTGGGAAAGATCAACCTCTCATCAAAATAGAAAGTAGAGATCAACCAATTCATTGTTGTGCTCTGGAGGTAGAGCAAGATGGGAAGCCATGGTATCATCATATCAAGGTCTATATACAGAAAAAGGAGTATCCAATTGGTGCCTCAGAAACTGATAAGAGAACCTTGAGAAGACTAGTCATGGGTTTCTTTCTATATGGTGATGTTCTTTACAAAAGGAATCATGAGATGATACTCCTCATATGCCTAGAAGATAAAGAAGCTGAAGTAATACTCAAGGACGTGCATGAAGGCTCGTTTGGAACTCATGCAAACGGACATGATATGGCTAGAAAAATCTTAAAGGCAGGTTACTTTTGGATGACAATGGAGACAGACTGTTGTGCTTATGTCAGGAAATGCCACAAATGTCAAATTTATGCAGACAATATCAACGCTCCACCAAATCCTCTAAATGTCCTTTCAGCACCCTGGCCTTTCTCTATGTGGGGAATGGATGTTATCAGACCAATAGAATCGAAGGCTTCCAATGGACATCGCTTCATCCTTGTGGCCATCGACTACTTCACAAAGTGGGTTGAGGCATGTTCATATGCTAATGTGACCAGGACAATGGTACTACGATTTATCAAGAAGGAGTTAGTGTGTAGATATGGGTTACCTAGCAAGATCATCACGGACAATGGCACAAACCTGAACAACAAAATGATGATCGAGATGTGTTGTGAATTCAAGATCATGCTTCATACATCCTCGCCTTATCGCCCTAAGATGAACTGAGCAGTAGAAGCAGCAAACAAAAATATTAAGAAGATTGTTCAGAAGTTGGTGGTAACATACAAGGATTGGCATGAAACGTTACTCTTTGCTCTACATGGGTACCGCACATCCGTACGCACATCAACTAGGGCAACACCTTACTCGCTAGTGTATGAAATGGAGGCAGTGCTCCCAATTGAAGTAGAAATTTCGTCACTCAGAATCATGGCAGAATCAGGATTGAAGGAATCAGAATCGATCTAAGCGCGTTACGACCAACTGAACATGATAGAAGAGAAAAGATTAGCTGCTATATGTCATGGTCAATTATACCAGAAAATGGCTCATGAGAGCTTATGCTAAGAAAGTTCGGCCGCACCATTTTCAAGAGGGAGATCTGGTGCTTAAGAAGATACTCCCAATCCAGAAGGACCATAGAGGGAAGTGGACCCCAAATTATGAAGGACCATTCGTGGTGAAAAAGGCATTCTCTGGAGGAGCATTGATATTGACCACTATGGACGGAAATGACCTACCTCTTTCGGTGAAGTATTATGTTTGAGAGACCTTTCAAAAACAAAACAAAAAACAAAAACAAAAAGAAAAAAAGAGAAAAGAAAAAAAAGAGGTTTGTGCATTCACCACACATTTTTGAATATTTTCGTGCACTCTCTTAGGAGGATGATGTAAACAAATCCCATACAGTGTGTACCCTCACACAATTCATGCTGATGACACAAGGCTTCTTTGTTATCCCAAACACCAATGAAGATATCCTTAGTCACCTCTTTTGAGCCGAGACATATGAAAGAAGTTTATTCCAAAAACAATATACAACACCTTCGAGAAACATTAATAAATCGGGGAAAGGGTAGTTTTCCAACAAATCCTCAGAAGATCAAAAAGAGATCGAGTGGATTAAAAAAAGAGTCTGCTAAGAGTTTCACTAAACCTTAGGCAAAAGTTAGGGCAAATCAAAGAAATCTCAAATTAGAATGGTTACAAAACTTCCATTTTTTCCAAAAGGAATGGAAATCGTATAGATTGTTGAAATATAGGAGATGTTGGAAATAGGATTATGGAGAATATGGAGAAAGTTGGGGGTGGGAACCACATCATTTGAGCCTTATATCCTTTTCTTTCTTGTTAACCCATAACCAGACCACGTTACAAGCCCAAAAAGTCCTTGTTGAGACCCTAACTGTTTGAGATATGCACCAAGGGTACCAAATAACTGACTCCAAAATAAATTCAAAAACATTTTTTCCTAAAATATATAGATATATATATGCATAGCATGATCAATACACAAACTCTCTTTTAAAAAAATGATGAATAATCCCGTTAGGTCGAAAACCCGAAAGGGCGATCTAAGCAAAAATTAGGAACAAAAGAAAAAGAAAAGGAACGGTCTCTAAAGAGGACAAGCCAATAAGTCAATACTGGGGCAAATTTTTGGTGGACCAAAAATTAAGACAATTTACTTATGCAATTTTTGGATAGTCAATGATTGTATAGTGTGATTCTAACATGTTTTGTTATTTATGACCAACTCCTATAACTCCATCCATAACATAAAAAGCCAAACACTTTTGTATTTCCTTTATCGATATATGAATTGAAGTCTTTTTGTTGCATAGCTCGTTCTCATTAAACTTGTACTATCTATTGAAATTTTAAATATGTTATCCTGATTAGTATTTGAACGAAAATAGCATTTTATTACTGAAAGGTAGAATTAATTGTCGCCCAACTAACCTCGCTCCCCGCAAACAACAATCTATAACCAACTGTTGAGGACGCGATGGAGCAATAGCAATTGATACCAATCACAACTCAATTCGATTTGAAAATTTATAGAATTACCACACAAGAGCATCTCATAACATGCATTTATAAGCAGTCATATGCATTTCGCACAAAAATGAATAACAAAAACATGACATCTCACATTTATATAATTTGTCACTCCAAATTCTAGTAGTACTCCAACCTGCGTCTTTGGTTTTAACTTTTCAACCCAGGTTCTGGCAGTACACCAACCTGCGTTCTTGGTTTTGATCCTTATGTCTCCAAATTCTAGCAGTACACCAACCTCCGTCTTTGGTTTCACATTTTCGCTCCAAACTCTGGCAGTTCACCAACCTGCGTCTTTGGTTTTAACTTGTCACTCCAAGTTCTGGCAGTACACCAACCTGCGTTCTTGGTTTCGATCCTTATGTCTCCAAATTCTAGCAGTACACCAACCTGTGTCTTTGGTTTCACCTTTTTAACCCAAATTATGGCAGTACACCAACCTGTTTCAATGGTTTTAACTTATCACTCCAGGTTCTGGCAGTACATCAACTTGTGTTCTTGACTTTGACCCTTATGTAACCAAATTCTGGCAGTACACCAACCTGCGTCTTTGGTTTCACCTTGTCAACCCAAATTCTAACAATACACCAACCTGCGTCTTTGGTTTCACATTTTCACTCCAAATTCTAGCATTACACCAACATGTGTCTTTGGTCCACATCCAACTTTGTCATACCTTCCAAGAGCAAACTTAAATCATGTTTAAAATAACTTCACTTTCAAGACGATGAGCACTTTCAAGCAATGAGATGTTGTCAAGAAAATTTCTATGGACCTTGACTAAATTAGTATTCATTTCTTTACTGGTTACTTACCATGATATCTCACGAACCTCAGTTTGTGTGTTATCAGGTAAACAACAAGTAAAGAGGGGCAGTTGTGAATACCTACTTTTGTCCGGTCCATTGTTCAACATTTAAAATAGACTCTACTGTATATTTATTAGAGTTATTTTGTGAAATATTGCTATGTATGATGTTAAAGTGTGTATAGCTTGTCATAGTAAGCATTGTTTGAAAAAAGTTTGACGGGCCAAAATTTGGGCCTTTAAGCTTAATCATCAACTCGTCACTATCTTAGTCATCACACTATTCATGTCCATATATTAACATGGTAGATTTGTTTTTATTTTGCAATAAGAATTATTATTTTTATAAATACTCACAAACTAATTTCTATTATAATTATTTATATAAATATTTAATCCGAAAATAAAATAAAAAGTTTACATTAAAACAATAAATTGATTTGAATGAGAGATAATGTCTAAATGGGTGGAACCACTTTGTGGAAGTGAGGGTGGTTACTCGGCTTTTAGGAATAGAAGTTTCTTGGTTTTTGGCTTTTTAAAAAAAGAATAAGGTTTTCAGGAGTAAAAAAAACAACACGTAAAAAAGAGAGAGAAAAAAAAGAGTGAAGGAGAGAACATTGACACAAAAGAGAAACACAGAGAAGAGCACACTAGAAAACAAAAAAGCATAAAGAAAGGATAAAAAATATAGTGAACCAGAAAGAGTAGAATGGGAAAGGAGAATTTTACAATAGCTTTTCTAAAAGGATAGTGTCTCTTTCACTTATTCATCTTCATGCTCTTTTATGTTAAGCATTCAAAACATCTGTGTATGCACTTTTAATTTTAAAATAATTATTCACATCTAAAACTCTAAAGGTCATCATTGTTTGTAAGCAATAGCAATTTGTTTGGGATTCACTCCATCTATAAAAATTCTCACATTGCATCCATAAAAATTCTCACACAATCATAATTTATGTGCCAATAACATTCATAAATATTTGCACCTCCATATAATAGTCAGCAAGGTTCCAAACATTCATCTTTGTATACTATTAAGCTATTGACATACAAGTTATAACACTAGAAATTCATAAACACTTATGTTATCTCTAATGACCAAACAATAAAACAACACATAAACTAAATGAAGCAGCATCATTTCAACCCTTAAAGTATAATCGCAGCATAAGCAATATATGATTATCAACCAGTAGATTAACTCAGTAATAGTGTTCATTCCCTTAACTCATCAATTAAAACCATCATCTATTATCCATCACATCCCATTTGGTTAACCATGAACCAAAGAAAAGAAAACAGAGGCATCAACTTCTTCTGGCACCCCTATCCACCGTGAAATCAAGGAAATCGTGCCGGCATGACGACCGGAGAAGAAGAAGAGGTGGTGGTTCGAGGATTTATCCACCTCACCTCGCTGCTGGCACCACGGAGGCTCCACCTCCATGGCCAAACTGTGTCCAAGAAGGGATGCATTCCTCTCGCCGGTGAGACCCTAAAAAAGATCCATTACAGTCGCAAAACTACATCATTACAGGGTGCAAGAAGGCCCACATGCATGATGACCGGAGAAGAAGAAGAAGAGGTGGTCCAAGGATTCATCCTCCTCACCTCGCCGCGGGAACTAAGGAGACTCCGTCTCCGCTGCCAAGTCGTGTTCGGACAAAAAACGTGTGCTACTATCACCGCCGAGGCCACAAATGGCACCGCTACCATCACCAAACCGCATCCAGGTGCGGTGCACCCCCCTTGCACTCCGGTTGTCCCGAGCTCACGAACCTATGGTCTCCGCCGTGGGTAGTGCGGCTTCCTCCGCCATTTCCATCGCCCAAGCCGCGTCATCCCTTTATCGTAGTGGTGTTACACCTTCGACCAGTGGTGCCGACGACCCTTGGGTTGATTTCTTCTCCCCATCTTCTCACAATCTCTAAGCAGGTGGCTTATTGCCTCTTTAGGTATTAGGTTTTGCATCCTTCGGCAATTAATTGGGCCCTAAGTGACTTATCAGCAAACATAGGCCCATCTGAGATGTTATGATGTTATCCCTCTTAAGTTTTTTTTCATTCATTTATTTTTGTTTTTGTTTAACATAATAATTATAATACCAATTTTATTTGTTTATTTGCTTCTTCATTGGTTATATTTTGGTTGTTGTTTGTTTTGTTATATTAAGGACATAATCTTACCCTAACCTAAGTTAATGTTTACTTATTAATCATATAAATTTAGTGTCAAATGAGTTTAGTAACAATACATTTAAAATTAAAAGTTTTGTCTCTTTAATAAATAAAATTATTTTTATGAGAAGGTAATAATGAGGTTACGACTCGTGTCATATCTTACTTCTTACTTCGAACCGAGTATCAGTCGCGGTCACTTGTATTGCTTCTGTTATTTATCGAAGTAATAAGATGGTTAATGACCAATGTCAACTCTTCATTTATTAATTCTCTCTCTTTAAAAATATATAAGTCATTTAAAATTAAAAAAAGGTTTTAAGTATTTTTGGGATTTAATAGTAGAGTTAAAACTCGTATTGTATCTTTCTTCTCACTTCGAGTCGAGAATCGGTCACGAACACTTGTACTACTTCTGCTATCTATCGAAGTAGAAAGAGGGTAAGCAATCAATGTTGATTCTTCGTTTATTAATTTCACTTCAATTCAATTCAAACAAATTTCTAAGCTTTATTTCGAAAAAATAATAATCATAAACTTTTTAATTATTTTTAAAGATTTAATAGCGTGGTTACAATTCGTATTGCATTTTTCTCCTCGTTTCAACCCGAGAATCGGTCGCGGTCATTTGTACTACTTCTGTTATCTATCGAAGTGGGAAGAGGGTAAGCAGTCAATGTTGACTCTTCGCCTATTAAATCTATTTCGATCAAATTCAAACAATTCCAAACCATTTTAAAATCCAATCCAAACAATTTTCAAAAAGAACTACGTAGTCTTGACTTTCCTATTGCACATGGGGATACGTAGGAGCAGTATGAACTTGTCAGACACAAATAAAAAATATTTTGTTTAAGCAATTTAATTTAAATAAATTAAGGGTATTCAATTTATGCAATTAGTTAGGGTGTCGTTTTATTACGGGCGAATGAGGTGCTAATACCTTCCCCAATTCGTAACAGACTCCCAAACCTGGATATCAAAAATCCAAAAGGCCAAGGTGATTGGGCTTTAAAAAAATTTCTACATTTTTAACCATAAAATGTAGTGGCAACTCTAAGAGGTCGCGTAGCCGAAAATCGGGGCGCGGCATTATGTTGTTAATTCATATGTGTAATTTAATATTAGGTTAATCATATTATATTTTATGTTTGTTCAACTAAAATGAGTCGTGTTTAATAACGAATAACGAATTTAAAATATGTTTAAAACTTTAAATTATTATATTTTTTTTCTTGATTAGTTAAATAACATATAAGATTGTAAGAAATAAAAACACAACTATATAAATTACTCACTTATTTTTAATCATTTTAAATTTGTGGATACTAATGGGTCCGCTCGATACCCAATGATCCGCGGGTAATAAACACAATGAGTATTAGTATGAATCTGGAACAGGTGAGAGTCCAAACTTGAAGCAAAAAAGCGGGTCTGGGTAATGCAATACCTGACCCATTGCCATTGCTAATCCCACTCAACTTCAACAACCATGTAACCCCATTTCTCTTTTATTCTGCCTAGGTATATATTCTTCAAACGACAATAACACACTTTATCTTCCATTTTCATAAGACTTCACCCTTATCTTATCTGGCTTGTCATTCTAAAGTATAAAAAAGTGTTAGAGGATCACCTCGTAGATCCTTGATGCTTGGGACCTACACCTCTTGGTGCTCCATACTTCATTCACTTCACTCCACTGTCTCTCAAACTCTTAATCATGTGCTTCCCTCCGCAACAAAACCACTCTTTACCCTTCAACTTTGTCACCAATCGTTTTCATTCCATTTATCAACCACCACCAACCCTATTTCTTTTTCTATCTATATCACAGAAGTCATACTCATACATGGTTATACACATAACTCCTTTAACTATAGATCAAAGTGTCCTCCCATGAAAGAATGCAGGTAATGCACCATGAAGATCCAAGACAACTTCAAAACCAATACCATTACCGTCCCAAATTCCCCTACCAAGTAAGTGAAGCCTCTTGGAAAGATATGAAACTATGGTAAGTTTCAGATGCCACAGGAGTATGAATATGAGTAATAATGCTGGCTAGAGCCTATAATTATTGAGCACTTGTTGTTGTGGTATCTCACCTGGCAGTTTTGAGGACAGTATATGTATATTTTAATGATAGGCCTTTGAAAGAAATTCCAACTACAAGGGTAATATGTGTTCGTCTACACCTCATGGAAATGAGAGGGCCCACATGAATATATTCTCTCCCATTGGTATTCTCAATGGTGTTCCAGACCAATCAAAATATGTTATTTAATTGAGAAAAAAATTATAAAACCATAAACTAATATTTTGTATTATATGGTATAATCATATTGAATGAGTACATTGAGATAGAGTACTTTTGGGACAAAGGATCTCTACTGGGAGGCCCCATCCTTCAATTCTAGAACCACATCCTGGATGGAGAACTAGTCATAGAATTTATTATCAAAACCATGGCTATGTTGAAAATGATGAACCTTTTAGTTGGATGGATGCCACTCAACGGGACAAGAATGTATAGAGCACGTTGTGAGATGTTTGCCTGCACTAAATTATTACATATTAGGGTTGTATTTGGCTGGATTTTAAAAAATAAGACATGGATGGGTATGTTGATATGAATTGGCAAAAGTTCCTTATGGGTAGCAAAGAGAAGTAATAAAAAACCCACATATCCCGAGATGTTTGACCATTTTTCTGCTGGAAGACTGTCGCATAGAATTGATTGTCATGACATGTTGAGGTATTTACCTAAGAGCATGGGGATGTTATATGGGCTCACGATGTTGCTGTTGGGTTTGGGCTCCCTTCCTATTTAGAGAAAGATCCAGTTGGGCAAAGCCTATTTGTCCCACTTAATCTAATAGATAGGGGTCATAAGTGGCAAGATGGTGTAGACAATTTATGCAAAAAGAGACAATTGAAAAGTATGAGAGAATATAAGAAAACTCAACTCGCAGGAACTCCAAGCATCAATAAGAAATTCGTGACTGCGTCTTCATTCACCTTTGGATCGGGCTGAAATTTGGACATCAGGTTCACAACTTATATTAATTCATTCTGAACGTTTGGATCGGTGAGACGACGTCTGAGGTGCTAGAAATCGAGCTGTTACAACAGCTGCGTTACTGGTTTTTTCTGTTTTTTCTTGTTCTCATTTTTAAGCTTCTTGCTCTGTTGTATGTCGTATTGTTGAGCACGTTTTGATTATAGTGGAGCTTGATTGACTGGCTTGTGCCCGTGGTTTTTACTTCTCACTTTGGGAAGGTTCCACGTTAAAATTCTGGTGTCTCTTGTGTGTTACTGCATTATTTGATATTAATCCTCATAGATTCTAGCAAGTTGGGGACATAATTATCTGCTGCATATACTCTGTTAGAGTTTACATTATTATTGTGTTGAATTTCCCCTCAGAGTGGCATCAGAGCTCTTTGGGGTTTGAGGTTATTTGACTTGCTTAAATGATGGAAGAAAATACACCTAGAATGATATGTTTGAATGACACTAACTATCACTTGTGGAAAGGAAAAACGAAAGATTTATTATTTGTGAAGAATTTGCATATTCCTGTGTTTGCTACTGAGAAGCCAGAGTCCAAGTCTGATGAAGATTGGAGTTTTCAACATCAACAAGTTTGTGGTTTCATTTGGCAATATGTAGGAGACAATGTCTACAATCACATTGCTAATGAGGAAAATGTAAAATCTTTATGGAAGAAAATTGAATCATTGTATGCTTCTAAATCAGGGAATAATAAATTATACTTGTTGAATTCCTTGATGAATTTGAGGTACAAGGAGAGAGCTTCTATTTCAGATCATTTGAATGATTTTCAAGGGATCATTAATCAATTATCAGGAATGGGTATCAAGTTTGATGATGAAGTGTTGGGACTATGGCTACTGAATACTCTACCAGATTCTTGGGAAACATTTCGAGTTTCAATTACAAATTCAGCCCCTGATGGTATTGTCTCTTTGGAGAGTATAAAAGAAAGTATTCTTAATGAGGAGATGAGAAGGAAGGCGCATGGTACTTCATCTCATTCTGAGGTGTTTGTCACTTAAAACAGGGGGAGAAGTCATAGAAAGGAACCGAAAGGTGATAGAGAAAAGGGCATAAGTAAGTCTAAGTCCAGATACAAGAATGTGGAATGTCACTATTATCACAAAGCAAGTCACATACAGAAGAATTGTTTTCAATGGAAAATGGAGAATAAAGACAAGAAGGGCAAACAGAACGAGAAGAACCAGGGTGATGATGATCGTGTTACTACTGCTACTTGTGATGATCTTATTATTCTTCGTGACTGTGATATGGTTAATCTTGTATCAGATGAGAGTATGTGGATAATTGATAGTGGTGCTACACTGCATGTTACACCAAAGAATGAGTTCTTCATATCTTACACTTCTGGTGATTTTGGAGTGTTAAAGATGGGTAATGATGGTGTGTCAAAGGTAGTTGGTATTGGTGATATTTGTTTGCATACCAACATGGGAGTTTAATTGTTGCTGAGAGGAGTTAAACATGCTCCAGATGTTCGTTTCAATTTGATTTTTATGCATATGTTTGACGATGGTGGTTATGATAATCACTTTGGTTCTTGAAAATGGAAACTCACTAGAGGTAACTTGGTTGTGGCCAGAGGAGAGAAAATTTCTAAACTGTATTGGACAAAAGCTTTGGTTGCTAAAGAAAGGGTGAATGCCATGGATATGGAAGCTTCTTTGTGGCACCACAGACTCAACCATATTAGTGAAAAAAGGTTGAATTGTTTAGCCAAAAAGAAGGTACTTCTAGGATTGAAGAGTGCAGAGTTGGAGAAATGTTCTCATTGCATGGCTGGTAAGTAGACCAGAGTATCCTTTAAGAAGCATCCCCCTTCAAGGAATTCAGAGTTGCTTGAATTGGTGCATTCTAATGTTTGTGGGCCATTGAAGGTAAACTCATTTGGTGGTGGACTTTACTTTGATACTTTTATTGATGATTGTTCAAGGAAGCTTTAGGTCTATGCTTTGAAGACAAAGGATCAAGTGCTTGAAAAGTTCAAACAATTCCATGTTTTGGTTGACAGACATTCTAGCAAGAAGCTAAAATGCATTCGTACTGATAACAGTGGTGAGTATTATGGACTGTTTGACATTTACTACAAGCAACAAGTTATTAGACATGAAAAGACTCCTCCTAAGACTTCTCAGCTTAATAGCTTAGCGGAGAGGATGAACAAGACTTTGGTTCAAAAAGTTAGGTGTATGCTTTCTGAAGCAAAATTACCTAAACATTTATGGGTGAGGTTTTGTACACGACAGTGCATGTTATTAATCTTAGTCCTGCAGTTGCTCTGAATGTTGAGGTGCCAGACAAGATTTGGTTTGTAAAGAATGTCAGGTATGATCATTTGCGAGTCTTCGGTTGCAAGACATTTGTGCATGTTCCAAAGGATGAAAGGTCCAAGTTGGATGCGAAGACACGACAATGCATCTTTATCAGTTTTGGTGAAGATGAATTTGGCTACAGGATATATGATCCTTTTGAGAAAAAGGTTGTTAGAAGCCGCGATGTGAAGTTCATGGAAGATCAAACCATTGAAGATATTGATAAGATGAAGAAGACTACACCCGAGGAGGATAGTAGATTGTCTGATATTGATCCCTTTTGGAAGCCTATACATGATTTAGTTACGGTTGAGAATAACGTTCCAAATAGTGAGCAACATGATTATATTGGTGATCAACAACTTGGAGATAACTTAGATTTCACCATTGATATTGGTAAAGATGAACCTAAGATGCCACAAGATGAGAATGTTGGTGATGCTCGTGAACCACCTTAAGTTCAACTTCGGATGTCTAATAGGAAGAGGAAACCATCAACCAGATACCCTTCTGATGGCTATGTTGTTGTAACAGATGGAGGAGAACCTGAATATTATCATGAGGCCATAAAGAATGAAGAAAAGAAGAAGTGGTTGGATGTAATGCAAGAGGAAATGAAGTCCTTGCATGATAATCACACTTTTGATTTGGTCAAATTGCCAAAAGGGAAGAAGGTTTTGGAAAACAGGTGGATTTACAGGGTGAAGCAAGAAAGTAATTCTACATCTCCACAGTATAAAGCTAGATTGGTGGTTAAAGGTTTCAGACAGAGAAAGGGTGTTGATTTCAGTGAGATTTTTTCTCCTATGGTGAAGATTTCATCCACTAGAATTGTATTGAGTTCAGCTGCTACTCTTGATTTGGAGGTAGAGCAAATGGATGTAAAAACTGCTTTCCTTCAGTGTGATTTGAAGGAAGAGATTTATATGAAACAACCTGATGGTTTTCTTGTAGAAGGGAAAGAAGACTATGTGTGTAGGCTGAGAAATAGTCTATATGGTTTGAAGCAGCCCACAACAATGGTACAAGAAGTTTGAGTCTGTTATGTGTAAGCAAGGCAACAAGAAGACTACTTCTGATCATTGTGTCTTCATTAGAAAGTTTGCATATGATGATTTTATCATCCTGTTCTTGTATGTTGATGACATGCTTATTGTTGGGAAAAATATTTCCATGATTGACAGGTTAAAGAAGTAACTAGGCAAGTCATTTGCCATGAAAGACATGGGAACTGCTAAGCATATTCTTGGTATAAGAATCATGCAAGATAGGCAAGAAAACAAAACTTTGGCTGTCAAAGGAACACTATATTAAGAGAGTGTTACATGAGTTCTAGATGGAAAACGCTAAGGCGATAAGCACTCCTCTTGCTACTGATTTTAAGTTGAGTGCTAAACAGTGTCCTTCAAATGAAGCTGAAAAATCAGATATGCAATGAGTTCCTTATGCATCTGTTGCGGGAAGTTTGATGTATGCAATGGTGTGTACAAGACCAGATATTGCACATGTTGTTGGTACGGTTAGTAGATTTCTGTTAAATCCAGGTAGAGAGCATTGGTATGTTGTGAAATGGATTTTGAGGTATCTTTGTGGTACTGCTAGTCTAAGGCTTTGTTATGGAGGTGATAAACCTACTCTTGTGGGCTATACTGATTATGATATGGCTGGAGACATTGATTCCAGAAAGTGTACTTCAGGTTACTTGATTAAGTTTGTAGGGGGAGCTGTAGCATGGCAATCCATGTTGCAAAAGTGTGTTGCATTGTCCAATACTAAGGCAGAGTTCATTACCATTACAAAAACATGCAAATAGTTGCTTTGGGTGAGGAAATTCTTGCAGGAGCTTGGTTTTGTCCAAGACAAATACTTGTTATTTTGTGATAGTCAAAATGCCATTCATCTTGGGAAGAATTCAACTTTTCATTCTAGGTCCAAACACATTGATGTGAGGTATCATTGGATACATGATGTTTTGGATGCTAGGTTGTTGGAATTGGCTAAGGTTCATACAGATGATAATGGTGCTGATATGATGACTAAGGCCTTA